>NC_080571.1:16130981-16458551 GCF_030247185.1 Malaya genurostris | reverse complement strand
TTTTTCAACTAACAGAATTTTGTTTCAATACCCAAGTAGCAATCCGCAACTAGTTCTGATACGACCAAGTCCAAACTATGTTGCCACAAGAGCACGAATATGTGTTTTATGTTATACTGGTTAAAACATGGTGACAGCAATGTTTCATCATAACATAACTAGTTACGAAATAGTTATTTAGGTTTCCAATCATAACATCTTTGTGTTATATTGAATTAAATATGATTTATAAGCTATCGTTACTTAATCCAAACATATCTTTAATCACAACAAAGCTTCTAGCTACTAGTTGAAAATAAGTTTATTTGACTTCAATAGTAGCAACCCGTAACTAGTTTTGATACCACTCAACCCAACTGTGTTGCAACAAGAGCACGAACATGTTTTTTATGTTATACTGGTTAAAACAAGGTGACAGCAGTGTTTATTTATAACGTAAACATTGAACTAACTATCATTTGTAAGTTATCGTTACTTGATTCTAACATATCTTTAATCACAGCTATGTTTTTAGCTACTAGTTGAAAAAAGGTTTATTTTCCGTTGCGAAACCATTATAAATACGTTAACGTATATGTGAATCGTTACTGTGAATTGATATAGCAATAACTTAGATATTATAAGATTATAACATATAATTTCTTCTTTACTTCAAACAGTTATCGGTACACGGAACGACCGAAATTAGCTCTGCGCCTAATTCGTATTACTGTTTTTGAATTAGTTGATTTTAACAACAAAATTTTCAAAATAACTATAAAATTAGTTAAAATTTAGAATTTACTGTGCTGAAAAAAACTCTTATTTTTAGAGAATGTGTTTAGTTGGCGAATATTCTGGACACAAACCAGCAATATTTCGATCCAACACGAAATTCTCATTGACAACTAATTTCGTTATTAAAATCAGAAACTTTGATTCTATTTATCTATCACCGTCATTACTGAAGGACAGTAGTGTCAAAGCAAAACAATCCATTAAAAAGCTAAAAGGGACAGTCATGTTGAAACTGCTCGCAAATTGTTTAGATGTTTTTCGCATGTGTTACGATATATCCCTATATAAATTTCTAAACCGATATGTAAAAATGACGTAAACTTTTAGTGGAAAGTGTATTTATTCAGAATTTGTGCGCAGTTGAAACGATTGTGTGTAATAATGTTTTTACGGGAAACAGTGAAGTGAGTTTTGAATGTTGCACTCTAATTGTATACGTCAAATGATGTTTTTTTGTATCTTCTCATTCCGGTCTACGCCGTCCGGTGTACTACTTGTATTCGGTTTTTGTTTTCCGAGTGCTCAAAGTTTTCAGTGAGAGAGTCGATTTCGCGAAGTCGAATGAAGAAAACAGCGATTTAGAAGTAAAATTTTTCAAAAAGAAGTTTATGTTTCGCTTATGTCTTTTTCTCCAATACAACATCGTATTTATACCTGCAAATATAGAAAAGATAACCGCGACTGGAATTTTTTTCGGTAGTAGTGTGCCATCTAGTGGCTAGTAGTCATTACGGTGTTAACGAGCGCCATATAGATGCTAATTGCAAAAACCAAAGCTAATTTATGTTGGTTGAAAATAACGTTTTATTTCTCTAATTCAACTAAAAAACTAGTTGAATGGATATGAAGCATGCCTTAGCTAAGAAATGACAGCACGTTTAATTGGTGAATTCAACTAAAAAAATAGCCATTTCAACAAATATTTTATTATTATTAAGAGAATCAGAATTAAAAAATCTAAATTAGCAAAAGTAAGATTTTTTTAGTTGTCTCAAAAAATAACTAACTAAAATCAGAAAATCAACTAATTTTTTCGCAAAAATGCTAATTTCGGTCTTTCCGTGTAAGTTTTCCCAACGTTATGATAACTAAAATGCAAACAAAACAACCTTTGTTGGCTTGAATATGGCGAACACAATATGGAGTCTCAAGAAGTGTATGAAACGTAAATAATACCAAGATATTACTTTTTTCAAAACTACTTTTTGCCGATAATAGTGAAAGGCAGAAAAGTCATTTTTGTTCTATGCACTGTCATAAACACGAAGAAAATAATATAGGGATTGAACATCGATTGTGATAATATTATAGTTTTCATGATATATGAAATTTAATATGATGAGAAAACACTCTACTTGGAATAATTTTGAGCATTCTGAACATAGGGTTATTTTGTTGTTTAGTTTTTATATCTTTATAAACAGATTTGGATTGAAGGCGCATAAAAAACAGTGAAGTAAAATTGAATTCCGCTCGACAGTTTTTGGATCGTTGTGAAATTTGTACCTTGTATCAAGTTTGTGATTTAAAGTACTCTTCTGCTTTTTTATTGATGATAGAAAAGTATTTTGGATTCATTCAATGTTTATAATGTCGATGATGACTAAGTTTCAACTAGTTTACTTGGAAACAAGTTATTTTCAAGTTATGAAAAGATAAGTTATTTCAGTATGGCATTACAAAGTAACGACAACATATTTTTAGCCGACTTAACAACTAGTAGAAACTGCGCTTTTTGAGTCATGCAAGTGGTTAGATGTTAGTAACAATCACTCAAATATCTGGTTGCAAACTAGTCACAAACAAGCTAGCGTAACAAACATTGTTACTTGGGTAACAACACCAGTTATTTCAACTAAAATATTTGTTGAAATTGAAAGGTATGTGTCCTCACTAATTGACAGCATTTTTTTTCAAACAGTTGAATTAGTTGTTTCAACCATCGTTTCTACTAATCGAAAAACAAAAATGACAGTTTAGTTAAAACAACAATCGATTAGTTGTACCAAATTTTAACCAATCGAATTCAGAAAATCAACTAATATTCTGGTTGAAATGGGATCGCGGGTGGTTCCGTGCAGAATTGTGCCTACTTCTCATCCTCGAACGCAATACAAAATCGAACCCGTTTTGTTACGATATTTACTTGCTTCTTGTCTGCCGCCACTTAATTTCGGGTGAAAACTACCAACACAATCGAAAATAGTCCAGATGAACAACGTTGAGAAAAATAAATGGTTACCTTCCAACATCGCTAAAAAGTAAAATAATCCAATAATTTGTTGTGACAACGTAATCCAATAATTTATTGTGACGATTCATTTTCAAATATCAGGATAAAATCAGGCATCCCTGCCAGCAGCTGATCGGTGTTGACAAACGAGGGGAAACCAACTTGTAAAAAAAAATTTACATAGCACAAGGGGTGTACCGATAGTAAATAGTACGTGCAGTACAATATGATGACGATAGCACTTGTTATAACGTTTTCGTTTATCGATCAGAGAGCAGCCCGAGAACTAACCCAAAGTCGCTCAAATAACTTTTGAGATGTTTGTTTTAACAAGCTGGGGTCGCGCTAGATCGGACTCGAATCGCGTAGTTTCGCTCTGAAAATTTTCTCGGGTCGCACCACGATATCTATGCCAGCTTGTTTAGTTTTTCTTTGTTCTATGAGTTGTACCGTACCACGTACCACGTGTTCGTTTTACTCGGAGTCAGAGTCGCCCGCGGGTAGGTTCAAAAACGAAAACGGTATTAGAGCGCGTTATTCTTGCCACTAGACTGTGAATACGTCTTAATTCACTATGGAGCACTTTTTCAAAATTCAGAATGCGAATGCGTAGAAATTAACCATTAATATCTCAAGTTGTACTAAGTACAACAACATAATTCTTTCTATAATTTAGGGATAACCATAAATCACTTAAAATGTAGTATCTTGAGCTTTAGGAAATGATATAGGCAAACTCATCACGCTTGCTTTCCTTTCTCGTGCCCGCGACGACGGTTTTGAGATAGTTAGATCCAAGCACAGGGCCGATGTTCAACTGGGGAAGTATTAAAAATAAACCGTGGTCGAGTATCCTTCCTGAAAGTAAACCGTGGTCGAGTATAACCTTCGAGACGTTGGCCGTTAACGAACAATAAATGTTTTAACGAGAAACCAGTTGACCAACAAACCATCTTTTGATTTTGAAACAAGAAGAACCGATTTGCAAAATTTATCCGGTGCTTACAACTGCTGATAACTTTAGACCATCACTCATTTATCTACACCAGAACCAAAATCTGGACCAGGAATTAAAACTGAATATGGAAAAGGTTCATAATTCAATCGCAAAATTCATCATACAAATCAAAATCTCAGTTTATGAATATAGCTCTGGAATTATTGAACTGAACCTATTTTCAGAATCCTATTGTTCAAGAACTGAATTCTGAACAAGAATTCCGAACCAAAATACGGGAACTGATACAGGATTTCCAAAATCTAGTTCCAGAATCCAAGTTCCGAATTTAGTTCTGGAAATGAATTCCTAACCAGAGTTTTGTAAATAAATTCTGTAAATGAATTCAGGAACTAAATTCAGGTTCAGAAGTCATTTCTAAAATTCAGGTTCGGAGTTTAGTTCCAGAATCCAGTTCCAAAATTCATATGCTGAATTTTGTTCCCGAATTTTTAAGTTGAAATCCCAAATCAGAATTCTGGATTTAAATTCCAAACATTAATTAAGGAACTAAATTCAGTTCCAAAATCCAGTTTTGATTTCTGAACCTGTAATCTGGAACTAAATTCTGAAACAAAATTTTGGACCAGAAATTCAGAACTCAGGTCTAAAATTCTGTTCCCGAATCAAGATCCAGTATTCAGAAGCGATTGCAAAATATCTGTCGTTGCTGCTGCTGTCCACATTATCGAGATGACGGAACCCTCTCGGCAAGCGGCTCTATTTTGTTGATCTTTGAGCGCTTGTTGAACGATATACTGCACGAAATATTCGTTCAGTTTGCTGGAACGGTTTGTTGGTTTTTTTCTCTTGCAAAAATAGTGTGAAAATTAGGTGTTACCTTCATTTAGAAAGAAAATTTGTTGTTATTCTACGTGAAGTAGAAGTAGTGTGCAGGTATGTACCCAAGCAACCAGAAGTTCCAGAATTACTTAAAAAGTCCACTTTCTTGCTGCTTAGTAGTACACGCGGAACTTTTGAGAACTTGAAAGTACAGATCAAGTTCCGCGTGAACTTTCTAGCTGCTTAAGAAAACACGTGTCAATTTTTGACAGTTCGAAGTACAGAACAAGTTCCGCGTGAACTTTCTCGCTGCTTAAGAGTGCAGGTGGTACTTTTAGCAACTTGAAAGTACAGAACAAGTTCCGCGTGAACTTTTTCGCTGCATAGAAGCTGAACAATGTATTCTAGAAGCAGCTTAGAAGTTCGTTCCGCTGCGTCGCGCGAACTTTCAAGTGTGGATCATTACTTATAAAATGGGCTGCTTAGAATGCTATTGATTAACTTTGAGAGCTGCTTAAGCCAAATCAGTCCCTTTTATCCGAACTTTTGGTTAGTTGGGTAGTGTTAGTTTAAAAAAAAAGTGAAAAAAACTTCAGAAATTCTCCAGTAAAACTAGTCTAACGGGGCTCCAGCTCCTCATATTAAAAATTGCTCAACAATGGACCTCTGTCTGCCGGGTTTGTTGAACGAAAAAAATGGCATTCGGTTCAACGGTCTGTTTCAAAATCGGCAAACGAAGGTCCCGTGTTGGGCTCCCGTTGAACGATTGATTGGACTTTCATTGGACCAATGATCCAACGAATGACCACCGTTGAACGTTTTTTTCTAAGAGGGAATGAGCAATGAATTCTTACTCGATTGCATGATTTTTCAGTTGACTGGTCGATTGACCCGATTGACAGTGACATTATAAATGTCATTGAATATTCGCTTATTTTATGAATGTGTTAGTGTAAAAGTTAGGCGACTTAAACCATTTCACTACACTCCAGCTAGAGGAATGGATGATGCTGACAAAGGTAGGCCGTTTTGTTAATTTCCAGCGAATTTCAACAGTTTATGTTGGAATTCTAAGAAGAACTGGTTATTTACTAGTTCCGTATATCAGAAAAACTTGAAGATTTAAATTTCTATATTCAGTTATATAATGTTTTCATTTAAAAATAAACTGAAAATCAGCACGAAAACGTGCAAAATCGAAGGAGACGAATTGACAATTCAGTCCACATCTTCTCACTCAATTCCGACAGATTTCCGAATCAACCGGTTGTAGGCGAAATTCATTCGGAAACGGTTGTTGCACTGGAGTTGGAATTGATTCGGAATCCATTATGATTTCCACATGAAATTCCGAAAGAAAATTTCTCGCCGATTCGGAATCCATTCGGATCTGATAATGTGGGTGGTTGAAGGCAACTGCTTGACACGACGTCCGAAAAGCGAACGCCCATATTATCAGATCCGAATCGGCGAGAAATTTTCATTCGGAATTCCATGTGGAAATCATGTAGAATTCCGAATGAATCCTACTTCCAGTGCAACAACCGATTCCGAATGAATTTCGCATACAACCGGTTGATTCGGTAATCTGTCGGACTTGAGTGAGAAGATGCGGAATGAATTGTCAATTTGTTTTGTTCTTATTCTTTCCTGTTTGTTTTTGGTTCCGCGCTGATTTTCAGTTTATTTCTAAATAAAAAATTTATATAACTGATATATTTAATTTTAAATCATCAAGTTTTTCGAATATACAAAGCAAAGCCTTGGTATTACATTCCTGTAGTGGAATTTGACCTTCTGTTTCAACCATTGCATGGCTAGTGCCACAATTCTACTGACACTACGAATCCTTCCAGGTCAGGACTCGAACATACGACAACTGGTTTGTAAGACCAGCGCCCTATGCATTAAACCGCAAACCCGGGATATACAGAACTAGTAAATAACCAGTTCTTTTAGAATTCCAGCATAAATTGTTGGAATTCGCTGGAAATGAACCAAAAAGTCCTACCTTAGTCAGCATCATCCGTTCCTTTAGCTGGAGTGTAATAAAATGGCGTAAGTTACCTAACTCGTAAAATGAGCGAAAACTCAATGACATGTATACTGTCACTGTCAATCGGGTTGATCGAGCACCCAACTCAGGCGAAAATTCTAGCACTGAACCGATCGAGCACTGAAAAATCGAGTAGTCGAGTAAGAATTCATTACTCATTCCGTCATTTCGATAATGTGGGTGAGAGTAAGTGATTTCGTTTAGAAAAGATTCCTAACAGTGGTTTTGTATTTACCATTATCTTCAACGCATAATATGATCAAACTGAGTTCATTTGATTCGAATGTTTAAACCCCCAGGTTATAATGGGTTATTTTAACAGATTTTTTAACCAATCGGTAGGCGAAATTTTTTTTTTCGAATCGTTTGTTTTACTAGAGTCGGCATTAATTCGGAATTCTTACTGAATTTCACCTTGCATTCAGAATGAAAATATATTGCCACGTGTGTGAAAACAGCAAGAATAAATGATCATGAGTCTAGACAATAGACATCTCTTCTTTGCTCTAATACCGCAGATGTTATCAAATACCATTGTCAATTTGCAAAGCAATAAACAAGTTCACACGGCCCCACACAAATTGGGTGGGCATCCTTAGCAGACCGATAACGATACATCAAGAGAATCCATGAAGTAAGGTAACCGTAAACTTATTCGTCTCAAATGTTTCATTCATGTAATTTCTCTGTGTCTTCAGTCGAAGTAAGATCTGCTATCTCGTTCGCTTTTTCCTCTGTTTTTTTCTATCTTTTGTTTTCGTCGTCTCTTATCAAACCATTGAAAGATTGGAATGTAGAAATATTTTGATCAACTGTTAAACTAGCTGTTGAATTTTGTTGTAAACTTATTATTTCTCACGCCGTCGATTGAAAATTGAGTAATCTTAGAGATCTTAGAATACATACTTTGTAGAATGCTGATATGATGATAGGTGCAATTATCCTACTTGCTTATTTTAAGATTGCTTATCAAATGTCACAGAGCAAATTTATGCAATAAAGGTTTATTTTTATCAATATATATATTTGACTGATGATTAGAATTACGCAATAAATATTCCGACAAAAACAAATTGTACTTCTTCGGAGGAATTTTTTTAAAAATCGAACCCATTTACATGTTGCGTTGATTTAGACCCTGTCAGTTTGGAGCGAAATCAATCTTCAGTTCAGAAACGCCATCGCACGGCATCACATTCAACATATCATGTCAAATGTATGGGTGAGCAGTGCTGCTATTTTGGCGCGCACGACATTTCTTTCCCCTACTTCACATGAGGGCGCCATGCTCGCAAAAAAGCATGTTGCCAATGATTTGTTCGGGAAATGTAAGAGCTGGACATCTTGTTAGTATGATGTCTATGGTTGATTTAAATAAAAATAGTTTGATCTAATTACTTTATATCTCAATGAAGTGAAGGTGTAGCTGTTTGAAACATTTTCAATTATTTAAACCATTCAGGGGTTAGCCAGACCCTGTCAGCTTGGAGCAAAATCAATCTTCAGTTCAGCAACGCCATCACACGGCATCACATTCAACATTTCATGTCAGTTGTATGGGTGCACAGTGCTGCTATTTTGGCGCGCACGAATTGGACCTTTCTCTCCTCTACTTCTATATAGAAGATTCGATGCTCACCTGAGGGCGCCCTGCCAATTGGGTATATCCCAAAAAAATATATGAAATAGCAGCTTCCTTTGGGATGATTAAGCTTTGATTTCGAAGTCATAACCAAAAAACCATGATCCATCATCATCACAAACTTCGTACATGAATAAAAATGGTTTGAAAGTTCAAACACAAGAGTCCAAAAAAAAAGTACAGAAAACTGAAAAAAATCTTCATGATGATGCATTTATATTCACAAACAAATGTATGTTTGCAGATATGGCCTATTTAGAAAGCAATCTTAGATTGCTTATCAGAATTATTTCAATGCGAAGGTCAACTAGACTACCGTTCAAATCACCGTCTTGCCTCCGCAAATCGTCAGCTTTTAAATCAATCAAAGCGATATACTGCATACTACCAAAAGGATTGTTTTTGCAGTAGTGTCTTTTAATCAACTGGAGAATAATCGGAAGGCTCAGTCACTCTTTTGTCTTGAACTAGTCGACATCGTTCGCTCCAAAAGACTCCCAACAAACAATGGCTCCGAAGAACGAAAACTTGTGCGCTTTGGTGTACGGTCCAAACGATTTACGCCTTGAGCCTCGTCCAATCCCGGAACCGGCATTCAACGAAGTAGTGGTCGAAGTGGACAGCTGCGGAATATGTGGAACTGACATTCACTTCCTGAAGGACGGTGGTTTCGGTGCGCAGAGATTGGTTAAACCTATCGTGCTCGGACACGAGTCAGCCGGCGTAGTTCGAAGGGTCGGTAGTAAGGTGACTCATTTGAAGGTCGGAGATCGTGTCGCAATTGAACCGGCCGCTGGATGTCGGACATGCGATCTGTGCAAGGTCGGTAAATACAATATTTGTTTAGATGGAAAGCATTGTACAACGCAAAAGCACGATGGGAATTGCTCTAATTATTACGCTCAATATGCGGACTGTTGCTTCAAGTTACCCGATCACGTAACGATGGAAGAAGGAGCTCTGCTAGAACCACTAGCAGTAGCGGTTTATGCAGGACGAAGGGCACAGATTGGACTTGGAAACAAAGTGATCATTTTTGGAGCCGGCCCAATCGGACTGGTATGCTTGATTGCTGCAAAGGCTATGGGAGCTACAAGAACGGTAATTTTGGACTTGGAGCATGCCAAGCATCGATTGGAAGTGGCCAAGAAATTGGGCGTGACTGGAGTGATTGCTATCAAAAAGGAAGATCAAGAAGACGATTTGGTGCGAAAGATTCATGAGATATTGGGCGGACCAGCCGATCGGGTGTTGGAATGTACCGGTTCTCAACCAGGCATGAGGATCTCGATCAAGGCTACCAGAAATGCCGGTAGGATCTGTTTGGTGGGTTTGGGCAACAAAGATGTTCAGCTACCGATGGTCGATGCAATCTCGAGAGAGATCGACATCACAACCTGTATGCGATACAATCACGAGTAAGTACTACACAAACTAGTTTGTTTTCTAACAGTAGCATTGCTGACGTCCCTAAGTTCACAAACAGAGGTGCAATTTCTGTTGATTTGTATATATATCTGCAGATTTCTTGAAGAAATTTTCTATTTTTTTTTCATCCGGTTCTCGTAACAGATTTTGTTGGACTTCTTACAGGGTTACTTTATGCCCTGTCCCACTGAGAATTCTGTTTAGATTCTGTTAGGCGTATGTTGAATGTCTAAGGCTGTGAACCATTTCACGGTTAATTTTAACCTTTGGGTTGAAATCTGACACTTGAGCGGTTATTTTGTGTCGAGTAGTTAAATTTAACTAAAACTGCGGTCCATTTTTAAATTTGACGAAATTATCGTTCTGTTTCTTGGAATGGCTTGTTGTTAGTTTTTTCCTATAAAAAATAGTGTGGAAATTGGGTGTTTTCTCCATAGAATAAGAAAATGTGTTTACCCGAATTAGAAGCATTATGTGGCTCGACAAAATTCATATGATCCTTTTACGTGTGTGGTGTCAGCACAGACTAACAGACAGGACACTCAAATTAGATTCTTCAATCATTTTAACGGTCATTTTGAATATTCCTTTATTTGGGACAGTACTCACATGTGTCATGATGGCGCTACGTTATCCTATCAAAAACATCCTGTCTGTCATCTAGACTGTGTTTATTTTTTTCATTTACTAACAGAGTTGCCATTCATACAGAATTACCTGTAATGTATTGATTTGTATACGTCCATGCGAATTTCATGCAGGATACAGATTTAATACATATTGCCAAAACTATGTACATAATTTTGCCTACTTCTCATCCTCCAACACAATACAAAATCGAACCCGCTTTGTTACAATATTTACTTGCTTCTGGTCTGCCGCCACTTAATTTCGGTTGAAAACTACCAACACAATAAAAAATAGTCTAGATGAACAACGATGAGTCAAATAAATGATTACCTTCCAACGTCGCGAAAAAGTTAAATATATTATCAACATAATCCAATAATTTATTGTGACGATTTATTTTCAAATATTTTGATGAAATCAGGCATCCCTGCAAGCAGCTGATCGGTGTTGACAAACGAGGGGAAACCAACTTGTAAAAAAACTTTTACATAACACAAGGGGTGTACAGATAGTAAATAGTTCGCGCAGTACAATATAGGTGGAACTAGTGCATCACGAAAAATTATTTTTATAAGAAATTACTCATACTGTCATGTCTGTTAGTCTGTGGTGTCAGGTCAGTTTTGTGTTTTGTCTTCAGGTCAGTTTCATCAGTTATTTCATGGAGGCACATTATTCCGATTAAAAGAAAACTAACGGACTGAACGATTTGTGCAAATTTTACTTACTTTCAAATAAGAAAGAAAAAAAACTTCCGTCTGAGTTACCTTTTGGTATTTGAATGTAACGACGAAACCAACTCCCTACTATGGATGCTAATTCCTGAAACTAACGTTTTTTGTTATGGTGGCGTTGTTTTCAAGAATATGCTATGTTCATATCATTTTGAAGCGCACAGTATATGCTTATGGAAATCAATTTCTGTCTGATGCTGAAAATCATAAGTTTCTCAATCCGGAACAGGGAAACCAAAAGTCAAAGAATTGGAAATATGAATATAATCAAAGCCCGTTAAAATTTCGTTGTATTCAATATGAATATAATACTAGCTTTGAGTTCTCTATACAACCGACAATTTGACTTTTCATCAAACGGGAAATGACATCTTGCTTATTGTAGTTTGATCAGAGATATCCATCTCCTCTGTCTGACGAGAGCTCCTATCTTTCACACATATACAGCACTGTTATGTAAAGTGTGCACGCATCATGAGAGCGCGTGTTTATTTTCTTTCAATTCTAGCACTAGATCACACTAAATTGCTGGAGCAGAGCTCTGAAATTCTCTGAGGTGCACACTTGAAACCGATTCTCGAGCTCGGCATAATGAAATGCCGAGTTCGATCGGCAACACGAAATTTTACTGATTATTCAGCAATTCACATGTTCATTGCCGAAATTCGTTATTGTAAAGTTCTTATATCTCGGTAAAGCGCATTTTATTGCCGAAGTTTGGCATATGTTGCTGAACTTGTCCGTAAACAACAAATATACCGAAATCAGCGAATCCGTTTGCAGACATTTCGAACAGTGTGTTAGCTTTTACTGAAATTCGGCGCGACACTTGTCATCTAATGTCACCTATCGATTTTGTACAGCCCCGGACGTCGCCATTTCTCATGGAGCTGAAAAATATTTACGAATTTGGAGAATGAAAGAGATTTCAGTATTACGTGAAAAGCTAAGTGGAATCAAAATGTTCTTTTTATATATACTTTTGAATATTTGTTTATTTCCAGGTAGAGCGAGCACTAGAAACAAATGATTTTATCTGTAATATTTCTTTTCGGGATTTGATTTTTTTTTAATTAAAGTGAGCTTTCGTGATAAGTTTATCGTGTAATAATAAAGCAAAATCCTTCCTACACTCGATTACTAATGATTCGGTAATCCATGTTTCGATCCCGATCGCTTTTGCCTAAATAACAGCAAAATTGCTGCTGACAGGTTCGGCAATAATTGACAGTTCAGAACTGCCGAAATTCTCAGTAATTATACATTTTGCCGAGACGGTTACCGAATCATCGGCTGTGTGAATCTCGACAATTATTTCGCTGAGATCCAGCAATAAAATTTAAGTGTGTAGAACTCATAGTTTGAAAATAAAGTTTCGTGCAGCTATGAGTTCCTTTAATATCAGTTCAAATCATAATATGAATGTATTTCAGTGTCGATCATCAAATAGCTGCACAAAAAAGCTCCATTTTAATTTATGATTTCTCGGTTAATTTTTCCAAAGGGCGTATAAGCAAGTGACAGTTTTTCTTTGCTTACTTTCTCTTTTATTAATTACCAAGCGGTTTCCACGTTTATCACTCACTTCTTTGCAGGAAATGATACCCGAATCTTTCAACTTTCAAACAGAATAGTGATATCAAAGAAAATCTTTTTAATCACATCACAATAATCGAAAGAGAGAGTGAGTAAAGAGAAACTGTCACTTGCTTATACGCCCTGTTGGAAAATCAACCTAGATTTTTCCATTGATTAATAAGATTTTTAATGCATGAAAATACAAATTTTATATGAAAATATCTGGCATCTCTGTCTATAGCACAGATAACAGACATATAAAATCCAATAAAAGTAGCAATTAGTCTCAACGTTCAACTACTTACTTGCAAAAACAGCATAATATCAAGATATTCAGCTCTCCCGTTTTACAAACAAATCATTAACGACACACTTTTTCACAAGAATGGTGTCCTTATACAAGAATATACAATTTTTTTTCTAGTTTTGAGGTTCACTATACAAGTTCCGGAATAACTGATAATTATCGAACACGCATAATAACTTTAAAATATAAATCCACTCGTTACACTCATGAGGTTTTTTCTGTTTTCTTTTTCCAGCTACCCAGCAGCTCTGGAGATAGTGGCGAGCGGTTACGTTGACGTAAAACCCCTAGTATCGCACCATTTCGACTTGGCGAACGTACATGAAGCATTCAGAGTGGCCAGTCAAGGGGAGGGTATCAAGATCATGATCCACTTGGTTCCCAGAGACACTAACAATGTCAAAAAATTTGTCAACTAGATTTTCTTCGAAAAATAAAACTAAACAAATAAATTACTGATTATATATATTTCAAAATAAGAGATAGAACTAAATCTAAAATTCCCATCCCCGATACTCCTTAACGATGCTATTATTGTCTTTCCGCATCCGTCGTACCGCGCTAGCTTCTCCCTTTGGAACAGCCCGTTTCTTGTGATCTTTCTTCTCCTGCAACCGAAGTCCATTCTTAACTCGATCCGTCACAACTGAAGGAGCAATCGTGCTAGCCGTAGTCGAATAAGATCTTGCACTGCGAGCATCATCCAACAGTTTCCGTACCATGATCATGCGGTACTCACGAGAATTTGGATCCAGCCCAGACAGTTTATCATCTAACTCGTTACTAATTAGGTCATTTGAACTCATGGAACACGCATCGTCCTGTTCGTTATCGGAGGGAGTGGAGATCTTTTCCGGAAACGAACTTGACTGAGAAGGTTCTGGGAATGGAGTATCTGTTGGGTTATGATCCAAGGCATCTTTGAAAACGTCTTCATCCTCGTCATTGAAAGGGTTTTCCAATTCGCTTGAGGACATCGATGCAATGTATTTGAGAATATTTGAATTCTTATTAGTCCTATCAATCACTGCAAACAAAATATTGTAATAAGATGATACTACAAAAAAAACCGGACATCGATCATTTACCTGGCTTTTCTTCTGAAAACTTTATTTCTTCCTCAAGTTTTTTCCTGCATTCTTCAATTTCCTCCTCGGCCATATTTTCTCTCTCATTGTCCTGACAATCTTCGTCGCTAATTTCATCGTCTTTGTCCTCTGTTTCATCTATCTGGTGGTACTCTTTCAGTACATCTTCTTCCATCTCCTTGGTAAACCCATAGCCAGAACAGAGCACCTCCTTATCCAAATCATCTTCCCGTTCCAAATCGCTGAACTTCGGATACTCCTCACTTTCGTAACCAAACTTCTTACGGAACAACTCCCGGACTCCCTGTACATCCCGATCGAAGTACATTTCCGCATTTGGATGCGAAGTAGACACCATCTGCGGAAAATCGATCAAAATTGGCTTCTGGTCCTGCTCCGTAATCATTACGTTGAATTCGTTGAAATCCCCATGAATGACGCCACAGTTACCAAGCCGTACGATCAAATTCATCAAATCGTCGTACAGCGCTTCCACGTTTCCAACCTCACAAACGTTCGTAAGCGGATAACCATCGACCAGTTCCATCACGACGCAGTGCCGGTTGAAATCGATGGGCCGTGGCACCGGGAATCCACGATCATACAACGCTTTCATGTATGCAAATTCACGTGTAGCGGAAATACGGGACAAATACAGCCAACTCATTTTGTGCCGTGTGCCATGATAGTCACGCTTCTCTCGAACATTCCGAAAGCAAATCCGTCCCAACCGATGCAGTTTTAGACAGAGGGGATTTCCCTCTTCATCCCCGACGGTGTAGATGTTGGATTCCTTTCCAACTCCGATTTGATTGCCAAAACCGGACACAGACCCGCGAAGTGTAAGAGATTTCAACGCCAAATAATCGTAACCCATGTTGGTCAGCCGATAACCATCAACTATAACGAATGGGAAAATGATTTACACGGTTTTATTTTAAATTTATGGAGTACTTACACCGTTTTCCACGTTCATAAGTCAGTAACTTATGCTTGCAAAGTTCCCGCAGTAATTTGTGAACTCCACCGGCCTTCAAGCTTGCGATAGCTGCCACCAATGCTCCCGGTACCAATTCATGATTTTTCATTCCCATTTCAATCTAGAGAATATAGTAGATATACGCATTTGTCGACTTTTAACACCTAAATTTATTAAACCTTACCGCAGTCAAAATTCGAAAGTCTTCCTTGCTCAAATATCGCAGAACAGTAACGTTCAGCTTCCCCATTCTATAAGATGTCGCTTAAAATCAGTAACAAAATAATATTTAGTTTAGTTTTTGCCCTGGAATATTTTCGAGAACCTCGTGTGGACTCTTGCTTTCAAATTGTTTACGAAAATTCAGGAACGTCAATTAAAATGATTGCTTTGGTTCAAGCGATTAGGTCAACTGAAACTAGCGTCACACGCACACTAGAAACTGGGATAGATATTTTGCCCAAAATATTATTCTAAAGTTTTTCATGAAATTGTGATACCAATTGGCTTTCAAACACAAAACTCTAAACAGCTCAGCGCCATCTATGTTTTATTTTGTGAACCAAGAAAACGATGATATTAGCTAATTATCACATAGAGCAATACAGGAATCGAGTATTCGACGACACGACCAGACACTCCGAAGCAAAATCGGAATAAAAAGTGTTCGTGAGCGATTTACTGCCAGTTATCGAATATTGAAAAACCCCTAGCTAATAATAAACATATATTTTACAAGCATCACTGTTGTGGTTGCTACGAAATAGTCGCCATGCACGGCATAATAATGTGCCAGTTATCATGGCGATAACAATATGAGGATGTGATGGTGATCTAGCAAATTAGAACATATCCGCCTATATTTACCACTAAATTTTTCGCTTCCTTTCTTCGTATCTATCAACAATATTTGAATCATAGGATAATGTCAAGAGTTTTGGGATTTAGGTTTTTTCCTTAACATGCAGAACAACAATTTTGCATTTCAATCTTATAATCAAAATACCCTGTCAAGCTGCCCACTGATTGTCTCAGCTTCTACTGGCATTTAAAAAGAGTTTCATTATAAGAATCATTCCACAGAAACCACCATCTGTCTAATAATAATCGGTCAGCAAAACAAATTATCTCACGACAACAAAGCACGCTCAAGAACTATTTACTTTCAAAACGACTTGCAGTAATACGAGCACAACGAATGTAGATTTCAGCAATCTACATTTTTTTTCGGATGTTTGAAATATGATACACTAATAAATCGGTAAATGTTGCCGCAGATTACAGTTGATTGTAATTCTAATCACAGTATGTTTCACCGGTACCTTAATCATTTATTTATTGTTGGATTTTTATATAACTTAAATATTGATGAAGTCATTTGAAATTTGTGAAAACTGATTAAAAATGTACAAAAACTTTGATCGAAAAACATTCGAAATATAAATAATTTAAGCTGTTCTAGTACATTTACATAAAAAGTAAAAAAATAACGGCAATCACGATCGGGTCTTTTCACCGTATTTCAAAATTGCAGCACATCACCAACATTCGGGGTCATACACGTTCATCTGAGTGCCTCAATGGGTTGCAGACCATTCTGGTCTCACGATGAATTTTTTTTCACTTTTTGAGCATAACGCCGTACATAAACGTCAAAGCAGTTGATATTTAGTTTCGGGTTGGTACGAACTTTAAAGAGATGCTAAGGATAATACATCTACAAGTATACATACTATTAATGAACAAAATATATAATTAAAAACAAGCCATAAAAACTCTTAATTCCTAAATAGATCTGCAGTCGACGTTGAGAGCTTTCGAGTTGCTCTAGATTGAGCTGGTGCAAAAAAGAAACCGAGACCGATTACTTTATGCACTATGGCTTAACCAAAAACTCAGACGTAGGCATAAAAGTCTGCAGTCCGCTAGCTGTGAAAAGATAAACAATGGTAGCTAGCGATACTGTAACTGTTATTCCGAAAACAACAATTTCTCAGACCGCGTTGCCAATTTCAAACATTTTTCATAAAATAACATTTTGACATTACCAGTTATTAAGGGGTAGCTCGATTTACGATACAGTTTTTAAAGCGAGTGGCAGGTCGGGTCGTCGGAGTATTACTTTCAGAAATAATTACAAACTACATTATTTCTATAAACAATCTTTTGAAATGGGTAAAACTTTCACATTCGTAAAACTTTTTCGTGAAAAGTAAACTTTCAACTTCTTTAATACTGAACTATAATTAGATTGATGCAAAGCGAGGCTATATAATAAGATTTCGTAATTGAAATCAATGGTTTAAACAACTACTGTGTGGAATAAACGACCAGACCTATTATTTCTGTAGGCCATGCAAAAAAAATAATAATTTCTTCTCATGCGAAACATTTAAAATTAGAATTCTAATTAGAAGAAATCAATGTTTTTTCTCTTATTTTAAAAGAATATTCTTCGATCATTCGAATTTCAACCGCAAATAAATGAAAATTGACTGGAGAACAAACATTCCTATCTATTTTGACAGCATCATTCGACAACATCATCGTTTGAACTACAGCGCTATTTACTTGTCAAACTGTCGTTAGAAGGCCAACATGTTGAACACTTTTTAATGAATTTATCAAATTTTTTAAAATTAAAATTTGTTGACCAAAATAAGAATACTATTCTTAACTTAAATACTCGAATTATTTTACAAAACAATACTAGTTTCGCCCTTCCTTTCTAGCAATTGAATTATCGTCCTGTTTGTTGGCATGTGTATCACTAAAAACATTGATAATAATTAGAAAAGAAGGCATGGAAAAATATTATTATATCAGTTTCCTATGTCGGATCAAAATACCAAATAACCTACAAGATGCGTTAAGGTGAAATCAAAGACATCATATTAACAAGATATCCAGCTCTCACATTTCCCGAACAAATCGTTGGCAACATCCTTTTTTGCGATAATGCTGCCCTCCGCATCGAATCTCGCACATAGAAGTAGGGGAGAGTAACGTAAAATTCGTGCGCGCCAAAATAGCAGCACTGTGCACCCATACAATTGACATAACATGTTGCTGAACTGAAGATTGATTTCGCTCCAAGCTGACAGGGTCTGGTGAAATGTAGCGGAATGCGCGAATCGCGTTTTTGATCAATTATTCAAAAACTAGACCGATGCAGTATTGAAGATACAAATGAATTAAAATTTTATTTGGAAAATAACCTGTAAATAATATATCTAATCTAAACTAATTAACAATGACTGAAAAATTAAAAAAAAAACTATAAACCTTATGAAGAATGGTCCACATATTTTTGCAGTTGATATTCTGGAAGCCAGTAGATGAATGTAACGAAATGCACTAACGACTAGTTTTTCTTCATGCACCGTTATGATTCAAAGAATGCTTGCTTTTTTGTGTTAACCGGCTTATCAACGCGTGAATTCAACCGCAGCTTCGAAAAATTACCTTTGAGATTAAAAGAGAACAATAGATATAAATGTCGCTAAATGTTATGTTAAGATGCCAAATACACGTCTTTCAAATTTCTACAGATTTACTTAATCGCTGAACACAGATTTTTCCTGAAAATGACTTGGCATTCATTGCTTGCTACGAGAAATAATATTCAATCAAAGAATGGTTTCCATTTAATTTTACTTTTGATTGTGCTGTTTAAGTGATGCGTGTAGAATAAACATCACAGTGGTGTCAGTTGAGGTTTTACGGTTGATCTTATTGTCACTACCCAATATGTTTGTCATCTTCATCCAAAGCATCATAAAATTGTAAGTCAAAATGTGTTAGGTCTTATTTTTATTGAAATGAATAATAATAATTAAATTTGAAGCCGTGCTCTATCATAAAACAGTCAACTGGTGAGCTGATGTCAAACATATTATTTCTGCTCAGCCAGTAGTAACACAGGCAGATCACAATACACTGTATAGTATCCGGTTATAGTCCAATTTGTTACCTGGGTTCTTTCCAACGCACTACATGAGTCGCTCCGAAGATTAACTGTACCGATTTGTGAAAATATCGGAACGGTGCAGCAGCACTCCGAACCTTCATATATGCTTCCACAACAAAAACAACATCATCGCCCACAACAAGAGCCATCGTCACAACAGCTCAAACCACTTGACTTCAGTTTGACCAAAAAACTACTGGCAGCCGTATTTTTCTTACTTTTCATTTACGCCTGGAAGCAGTACTTCGAAGACGGAAGTCGTTCCGGTACAAGTACATTGTAGTGTCAAGGAAAACGAGTGGAATTCGATAGTACGACATCATCAATTAAAAAAAATGAGTACGAAAAAGGTTTCCTATTTCTTCAATCCGGACGTGGGAAATTTTCATTACGGACCAGGGCATCCGATGAAACCACACCGGCTCTCGGTAATTCATCATATGGTGATGAACTATGGACTACACAAGAAGATGCAGATATATCGGCCTTACAAGTAAGTGGGTTGATATTGAGTAGGATTTGTTGTTGAACATAGAATTTCTTTTGTAGAGCCAGTGCACATGACATGTGCCGCTTTCACAGTGACGAGTACATCGAGTTTCTGCAACGAGTTACCCCTCAGAATATCCAGGGCTTCACAAAGTGTCTGTCGGTGTTCAACGTAGGAGATGATTGTCCGGTGTTCGACGGATTGTTTGAGTTCTGCGCCATGTACACCGGAGCTTCCCTCGAAGGGGCACAAAAGCTGAACCACAATCATAGTGATATCTGCATCAATTGGTCCGGCGGGTTGCATCATGCGAAAAAGTTTGAAGCTTCCGGTTTCTGCTACGTTAATGATATCGTTATCGGTATTCTAGAACTTCTCAAGTATCACCCCAGAGTGCTGTACATAGACATTGATGTTCATCACGGGGATGGCGTGCAAGAAGCTTTCTATCTGACTGACCGAGTGATGACGGTTTCGTTTCACAAATACGGAAACTATTTCTTCCCCGGTACTGGTGACATGTATGAAATAGGTGCCGAATCGGGCCGGTATTACTCAGTCAATGTTCCGCTGAAGGAAGGAATCGACGACCAGAGCTATGTGCAAGTTTTTAAACCGGTTATTTCAGCTGTCATGGAGTTTTATCAACCGACAGCAATCGTCCTTCAGTGTGGAGCAGATTCATTGGCCGGTGATCGTCTCGGTTGTTTCTCGTTGAGTACGAAAGGTCACGGAGAGTGCGTAAAGTTTGTGAAAGATCTGAACGTTCCTACCTTGGTGGTCGGCGGTGGAGGCTACACATTACGAAATGTCGCCCGGTGTTGGACTTATGAAACTTCCCTACTGATCGATGAAACCATCTCCAACGAACTGCCGATGAATGATTATCTGGAGTTTTTTGCACCTGACTTTACCCTCCATCCGGATATTCCTAGTCGACAGGACAATGCCAACAGTAAGCAATACCTGGAGGCTATCACTCGTCACGTGTACGACAACTTAAAAATGTGTCAGCATGCTCCGAGTGTGCAAATGTTCGACATTCCGGAGGATGCATTACCGGAGGAAGTAAAAGTTAAGGAAGAACCGAACCCAGAAGCCCGCATGTCCCAGGAAGAGGAAGATAAACAGGTGGAGCCAAAGAATGAATTCTTTGATGGAGAAAATGATAACGATAAGAGTGAAAATGAACCTTAGCAGTAGGTTTAGCCCAGCACTTCTAGCATTAAGCACTATTTTAAGTTGAAACGAATGAGTTGCATTGCAACATTGGTAATCGTGTTTAGAATATTTCAAATTATATTTAATTTTACGCAAATCGTTAAAATACGATATGAAAACGTTTGTCTTTTGTGTATAAAAATAAATTGAATGCATAAAACACTCTTTTGCTTTATAAATTCCAATCACTACTAAACGCACCCATCCCTAGATAGGACAAAGAAATAACCCCTTGTGTTGGAGCTCCAGCCCGATTCAACCGATTCCAGTCAAATTTCCACGGTATTGCGAGTGACGCTCGATACTCAGAGAGAAAGAGAGGCAAATTTCTCTCAGAATTCCGTTCAATAGAAACCACTCAGTAAAACACGTTACACGATAAACTAATAATCCTTAGTAATGAGTTGAAAAACTTCACTTTTCAAATAAACCACGTTAAACATCCAAAATGAGTCACAGATATACGAGGTCCCTTAAGAACTGTGTGCAGTTTGAATGAGTGACAGGCTTGGAAATATCGCCAAGATCGCTACTGTGGTCACGCTTTTTCGATGTGCGCCTTTTTCGCTCTCTGAGAGAGTGATAAGTTTTTGATTGAAAATACCTCTTGTTGTATCTAATGTATCAATATAATTTTTACAACATACCATCGGAAATATGAGCAACCATTTATGATAACCTAGCTAAATTACCCGGCGTGGCTCGGCAATGTTCCATGAAGGTAAGATTGTAAAAATTGTCCTGCCTATCGAAATACTCGAATATAGTAAAACACGGAAACCCGATTGAACAATACTCCGTACATGTTCAGATTGCGCACAGCCTGTGTCCCAATTTTCACGGAATTCTCGTCAAATCGGATCAGTTTTATGTTTTTCGTCAAACCCGATCAATTTTACCTTACACCCATGTTTGGGACACTTGCTACAACTCCTCTCCCTTGAAATAACGTAACAATGTCCTTTGATATAAAATCACAGACTAACAGACATGACAGTATGAGTTAATTCTTACAAAAATCATTTTTAGTCATGCACTAGTTCCACCTATATTGTACCAAAGATAAATAATAAAGACATGTATGTGCCTACAATAATTTAAAAAAACCTGGTTCGTACCCGGTACTTTCTAAAATGACCGCACTCACCGCTTGGTGGAGCGCGAGGTTAATTGCATTGTTATTATTTCGATTAAAGTGTGCCATGAGTAGAGCAGCATCAAATGTCAACATTGTCACTCATTTCGAAACCATAATATTAAAAGACAATTGTTAACAATAACCAACAAGATAAGCAAAACAAATAGCAAAACTAAAAAACGGAAAAGCACGAAAATTGATTTTTTAACATTTATGCAATCTACTCTGAAATCTATCGGAAATCTGCTGTGTTAGCACTTGGAATTCCGAGACTTTCGAGCTACCTTTACTTCCAACGCGAAAAGTATACAATGTAACTCCCATTTAACTGCTATGATTCATATCTGCAGTAAACTGTCCTCTCGCTATTAATTTAAATACACGAGAGATCATGGTGTTAGCTGTTAGATCAAAACAAACAAAATATAAAGTGTACCATAAAATCTCAATATAAACAAATGAGCTAACGAATCGAAAGGTTCTCACGGTTTGACATTTGTGTTATAAATGTGATGATGGGAACTCAACAGTGCAACCATTTTATCACCATTGTTGCCAGTTTCATGGAGGACCGTAGATGTGCGCCAAAAAAAGATCGTGACTGTCATGTCTGGAAATTCGTTTGTGATTGTACTGCGCGAACTATTTACTATCGGTACACCCCTTGTGTTATGTAAAAGTTTTTTTACTAGTTGGTTTCCCCTCGTTTGTCAACACCGATCAGCTGCTTGCAGGGTTGCCAGATTTCATCAAAATATTTGATAATGAATCGTCACAATAAATTATTGGATTACGTTGATAATATATTTACCTTTTTTAGCGATATTGGAAGGTAAACATTTATTTTACTCAACGTTGTTCATCTAGACTATTTTTGATTGTGTTGGTAATTTTCACCCGAAATTAAGTGACAGCAGACCAGAATATAGTAAATATTGTAACAAAACGGGTTCGATTTTGTATTGCGTTGTAGGATGAGAAGTAGGCACAATTCTGTATATAGTTTTGGTAATATGTAATTTATCTGTATCCTGCATGAAATTCGCATGGAGGTATACAAATCAATACAGTACAGGTAATTCTGTATGAATGGCAACTCGGTTGGAAAATGAAAAATAAATAAACACAGTCAATATGACAGACAGGATGTATTTGATAGGGAACGTGGCGCCATCATGACATATGCGAGTACTGTTCCAACTAAAGGAATATTCGAAATGACCGTTTCTATGGTTAAAGAATCTAATTTGAGTGTCCTGTCTGTTAGTCTGTGATAAAATAGTATCTGTATTTGTCAAGAAGCATCGTTTCTCGTCGAATAAATTTTATACTGAACTCCCTTTTTTTAGTTAACTTACTACAGCTCCCCTCCATGATTATTCCTATAACCCCCTCTGAGAAGTTTAGAAAGTTTCTGAGCTTGTCATAAAGTATCGATTTTCACCTTTTATGCATGTGCCAATATTTTTCGTAGCATTCAAATTAACTATCTAGCACGATCTTGAAATTCTTGTTCTTCTCTTGTTTTACAAAAAATGGTAGATGGAAATTGGTTTTCAAAACCTCCTTTTTGGTGTCTAAATCTGTTCATCCTTGTTTGTCGACAAATAGGAAGATAATTTACAATAAACATCCCTTTCTAGAGGTACTTTCTACAAACTCCATCCTTTTGATCACCTTTGCAATGAGTATCTAAGCTCGTCAAAAAAAAAAACCTTATTGTAAACAGTTTGGGGATAATTTACTGAAGTTTGTGGATAATCTTTAAGTCGTTTTCTGTGTCTGTCGAAAAATGTATATTTTTGCAAAATTCGAAACATTTGACCTCGAATTCCCCCTGTTAGCAAACACTTACTAAACCACGCCTGAAATTGATTGTTTTATTTTATTTAGAATTAGATTATAAATCAATCAATTCCGATTCAAAGGCTATAGCAGGATAACCATATGAAATCTGCCCCCAAAGGGAATTCATATTGTTATACCACATTCGAAAGGTCATAGACTGGAAACAATTTTCTCAAAGTTTCAACCCTTTAACTGCCATATTGACGGAGCTAGGGTGGTTCTATTGATTTTTATTTTATTTGATTTTTGAAGAAACTGCTTCTCCGAAAAATTTGAAAAAAATCAGGCATGTTTAAGGCATTATGGGGATGCTTCACAATTTTTTTCAAAATTTTTGAAGATGTATTTCTTTTATTAAAAAATACTAGAAAATTTTGAAACATATTTTTTCCCTCTTCCAATTTTTGCACCACCCTGGATTTTTTAGTGATAAATAAAGAATTTTTGGACATGTTAAAATGGTATGTTTTCATATTTTTTAAAAATGTGGACGACCAAAATATTTAATTTTTTCTAAAAAATCAACAACAGTCGACCATGCGTTCCCATCATATTCTGAGAAAAGGAAACGCATGGTGCTTTATCTTAGCAGTTTCTAGTAGTAGTCGACCATGCGTTCCCATAAAGTTCTCTTAAAACGGAAACGCATGGTGCTTTGTTCTAGTAGTTTATGATGCAACTCAAGCGCAGAGCTTAGAAATCAAAGTAACGAAAAGAAGGAAATGAGTATCAACCTTTGCATAATACATACACGATCATACTTCGGGTACAACCTAGAAAGCTACAAAGCGAGAACTTACTGGTATGTGGTTTATATATGAATGGTAGTAATATATGAACGTTGCGAGTATCACACATATGCAGTTCGGTTACGGCAGTCAAGAACTAGAGCGAGTGTCAGTTTTTTACGTGTTGCTGATGGATGTAAAGAAAGAATAATGAAAGAAAGAATGAAAATTTCATTACAGTGTCAAAAGTTATCATAAAGATATGTTATCGAGGGATGTGTACAGTTTTCTGGAAAAATGTATAATAAAGATAAAGTTGGAGTTTTGTGTTTGAAAACTTCAATCGAATATCTTTATGATGGTTTTCATGGTTTGTAGACTGAGAGCGCTGTATATTTTTTTTATTTATTCGAAAATTTAAAACAACAACAGATATAAAAAATAGTGATGCGTTATTTTTCATTTTTGAGTTATAACTTTTGCATAATTTCAAATCAAGCATTTATCGACCATGTCTATTAAAAAACTTGATTCGCTGAATCGATCTCTTTAATTTTTGGGTATATTGTGTAGAAAGCTCCATATTTTCCAGAAAATATCTGAGAATACATAATTAACTCAGTAAGTGATTTTCATTCTCAGAGGAACGCTTCCAGGTTTTTACAGGTTTAATAATTTTGTTCAAATTGCGAACGGGAAGTTCTAACAAGATAATATTATCAATCCGAGAACGAGAGCAACAAGTATCGGAATATCGTAGCTCTGGAATAGAAGCTTTTGAAAAGGATGTTCTGCCAAGTAATTTCGGATTTAAAGCTTTATCACGAGATGACCCAATTGAGACACACAGATCACAAACAAGCTATTCAGGCCGGTAATAAGTCTCATTTTTAAAAGCTTACAAGTACTATATCGAGTACACTACAAATTCGACTGGATATTTGGGAATCCAGCGCCGTTGCTGTGAATGCGTTTTTGGCAATAGAACTGTTGGTTGCTGTTCACACGAGGCCGCCATTATTCACTACCTTTCCTTATGCTCGGTTTTTATCCAGAATTGTGAGACCGGCGAAAATATTGTCAGAAATGCTTAAATCAGAACAGCTACCAAATGACGATGATAATTCTATAGAATGAACGAAAAGAATCAGAAAGAAAATGTGTGCATTGAAACAGCAATGTATTTTTATAACATTTTTATCCCATTTCCTATTTAAATGAAAAATACAGTCAATAATTTACAGAAATTTTTTAGTGACCTTTCTTACATGAAACTTCTTAATCATTTCATAAAGACAATTGAAGTTTCAATTTAATAATTGACCCTTTTGAGTCTTAGTTCTGACTCCTACTGCGTCCATTAGTTCATCCAATAGCAAAATTTTATTAAAAATGATGTGCCGATAAAAAAAATCTCCAAGTGGGTTATGAAATCAACCACAAAATGTATAAAAAGGCTATAGCAGGATAACCATATGAAATCTGCCCCCAAAGGGAATTCATATTGTTATACCACATTCGAAAGGTCATAGACTGGAAACAATTTTCTCAAAGTTTCAACCCTTTAACTGCCATATTGACGGAGCTAGGGTGGTTCTATTGATTTTTATTTTATTTGATTTTTGAAGAAACTGCTTCTCCGAAAAATTTGAAAAAAATCAGGCATGTTTAAGGCATTATGGGGATGCTTCACAATTTTTTTCAAAATTTTTGAAGATGTATTTCTTTTATTAAAAAATACTAGAAAATTTTGAAACATATTTTTTCCCTCTTCCAATTTTTGCACCACCCTGGATTTTTTAGTGATAAATAAAGAATTTTTGGACATGTTAAAATGGTATGTTTTCATATTTTTTAAAAATGTGGACGACCAAAATATTTAATTTTTTCTAAAAAATCAACAACAGTCGACCATGCGTTCCCATCATATTCTGAGAAAAGGAAACGCATGGTGCTTTATCTTAGCAGTTTCTAGTAGTAGTCGACCATGCGTTCCCATAAAGTTCTCTTAAAACGGAAACGCATGGTGCTTTGTTCTAGTAGTTTATGATGCAACTCAAGCGCAGAGCTTAGAAATCAAAGTAACGAAAAGAAGGAAATGAGTATCAACCTTTGCATAATACATACACGATCATACTTCGGGTACAACCTAGAAAGCTACAAAGCGAGAACTTACTGGTATGTGGTTTATATATGAATGGTAGTAATATATGAACGTTGCGAGTATCACACATATGCAGTTCGGTTACGGCAGTCAAGAACTAGAGCGAGTGTCAGTTTTTTACGTGTTGCTGATGGATGTAAAGAAAGAATAATGAAAGAAAGAATGAAAATTTCATTACAGTGTCAAAAGTTATCATAAAGATATGTTATCGAGGGATGTGTACAGTTTTCTGGAAAAATGTATAATAAAGATAAAGTTGGAGTTTTGTGTTTGAAAACTTCAATCGAATATCTTTATGATGGTTTTCATGGTTTGTAGACTGAGAGCGCTGTATATTTTTTTTATTTATTCGAAAATTTAAAACAACAACAGATATAAAAAATAGTGATGCGTTATTTTTCATTTTTGAGTTATAACTTTTGCATAATTTCAAATCAAGCATTTATCGACCATGTCTATTAAAAAACTTGATTCGCTGAATCGATCTCTTTAATTTTTGGGTATATTGTGTAGAAAGCTCCATATTTTCCAGAAAATATCTGAGAATACATAATTAACTCAGTAAGTGATTTTCATTCTCAGAGGAACGCTTCCAGGTTTTTACAGGTTTAATAATTTTGTTCAAATTGCGAACGGGAAGTTCTAACAAGATAATATTATCAATCCGAGAACGAGAGCAACAAGTATCGGAATATCGTAGCTCTGGAATAGAAGCTTTTGAAAAGGATGTTCTGCCAAGTAATTTCGGATTTAAAGCTTTATCACGAGATGACCCAATTGAGACACACAGATCACAAACAAGCTATTCAGGCCGGTAATAAGTCTCATTTTTAAAAGCTTACAAGTACTATATCGAGTACACTACAAATTCGACTGGATATTTGGGAATCCAGCGCCGTTGCTGTGAATGCGTTTTTGGCAATAGAACTGTTGGTTGCTGTTCACACGAGGCCGCCATTATTCACTACCTTTCCTTATGCTCGGTTTTTATCCAGAATTGTGAGACCGGCGAAAATATTGTCAGAAATGCTTAAATCAGAACAGCTACCAAATGACGATGATAATTCTATAGAATGAACGAAAAGAATCAGAAAGAAAATGTGTGCATTGAAACAGCAATGTATTTTTATAACATTTTTATCCCATTTCCTATTTAAATGAAAAATACAGTCAATAATTTACAGAAATTTTTTAGTGACCTTTCTTACATGAAACTTCTTAATCATTTCATAAAGACAATTGAAGTTTCAATTTAATAATTGACCCTTTTGAGTCTTAGTTCTGACTCCTACTGCGTCCATTAGTTCATCCAATAGCAAAATTTTATTAAAAATGATGTGCCGATAAAAAAAATCTCCAAGTGGGTTATGAAATCAACCACAAAATGTATAAAAATTTCAGCTTATTTTAAAATTTGTAGCAGTTCATCGTTCATATGCTTTATTAAACTCAAATTGATGTGACTATATTAGTATTATATTATGATAAGAATTCTATGTAAAAGTGATGCTACGGCGAAGAACAACTTATGTAAATTGCCTTAAGAAATAAACGTATTTATGGAAAAACAATTCTAAGAAATCAATTCCAACCTTCATCAGTGGCCACTTTTGTTTGACACCAATATAAAAAAGAAAAAATTATATTCACTGCTGTTTCAACTCGCTATGTATTTAGTGAAATGTACAGAGCTGGCAAAAAGAAAACCGCGTTGTACGAGACCCAACAGTGCAAATCGATTTGACCTTTTCATGAAACACTATCGAATCATCGAATTATATACAGTCACTCGCTCTAGTTCTTGACTGCCGTAACCGAACTGCATATGTGTGATACTCGCAACGTTCATATATTACTACCATTCATATATAAACCACATACCAGTAAGTTCTTGCTTTGTAGCTTTCTAGGTTGTACCCGAAGTATGATCGTGTATGTATTATGCAAAGGTTGATACTCATTTCCTTCTTTTCGTTACTTTGATTTCTAAGCCCTGCGCTTGAGTTGCATCATAAACTACTAGAACAAAGCACCATGCGTTTCCCTTTTAAGAGAACTTTATGGGAACGCATGGTCGACTACTACTAGAAACTGCTAAGATAAAGCACCATGCGTTTCCTTTTCTCAGAATATGATGGGAACGCATGGTCGACTGTTGTTGATTTTTTAGAAAAAATTAAATATTTTGGTCGTCCACATTTTTAAAAAATATGAAAACATACCATTTTAACATGTCCAAAAATTCTTTATTTATCACTAAAAAAATCCAGGGTGGTGCAAAAATTGGAAGAGGGAAAAAATATGTTTCAAAATTTTCTAGTATTTTTTAATAAAAGAAATACATCTTCAAAAATTTTGAAAAAAATTGTGAAGCATCCCCATAATGCCTTAAACATGCCTGATTTTTTTCAAATTTTTCGGAGAAGCAGTTTCTTCAAAAATCAAATAAAATAAAAATCAATAGAACCACCCTAGCTCCGTCAATATGGCAGTTAAAGGGTTGAAACTTTGAGAAAATTGTTTCCAGTCTATGACCTTTCGAATGTGGTATAACAATATGAATTCCCTTTGGGGGCAGATTTCATATGGTTATCCTGCTATAGCCTTTCGGACAATTTTACCGAGTGTGCATGCCAAGAGCAATCTTAATTCTGTCTATGTACAAATTTCATAGGTCTTTGTAATTAAAGGTACTTTTCAGTGCCACCGATCACCAAAAAGATATATTTGAGTTTTCTCCTTTTCTTAACAGAGCATAGGATTCTTCAAAATGAAAGTTGAAAAAAAAAACACTAACACGACGAACACATACAATTCTATTACGACGAGCAATGCAATGTGCACATCAAAGTATTGATGTGGAACACATCTTTATCCATCTAGTACGAGTGTCGTTTCAAATTATGCCGCACGAAAGGGAAAGAATTCCATAATGAATAAAGGGACTCGGTTCTTGCGATCCGAATCATCTCTGCTACAGTTTATAATGAAATATTGTGTTGCTCAAGATATTTATAAACAACCGAGATTATTGAAAATTGCGTTAAAATATTTGAAAATGTCTTCATATGGGGCCGGAACCGAGATGCCAAGTATTCAACATAAAAATCTGTATATTTCGAAAATTAAGACTGATTAAACCTGGTGCGCTATTTATATCGATATCACCTTTTTTTTCCTTTTTTTCCATTTTTTCACAATAACAAAAGTAGCTACACTCAAAATGCAATATCTCACAAACTAATAATCAGACAGCTGTCAAATTTATACACGTATCTTTTGAAGGTTGGTACTAACTGAAAATGGTATAGATTTAATTCTAGTGGCGCCCTCTCATAGAAACGATACGAACATTTCAGCCGACCTGTTATATTACGTTTTGTGGTTTATCTCGCATTTTTTGTCGGTTCCAACTCACTCACTGAACGATTATATTAAATATTGTTTCTTGACCAAATTTGCTTATGGCTGCCACAAAAAAAAATTCTTTCGCTTACAAATAAACTGTGTTTGTAACAAGTTATGACAAATAGCTCAAATTCATGTGTTTCAACATTTACTTTGAAAATGAATTGCAATGAGCGGATTTGGTGCCATTAGAATTCCCTTAAACAGCTACCATTGACTGTTACTACAAAAAACATGAACATTTGCCAACATTATACCCGAATATAGGGTTTCCCCTACAGAAGACTGACTAATTTTCATGTAACGTTGGCATCCGTTGCCACTCACAACATTCGACATGCGTACACTCTTTCCATCACGCTCTCGTGAGTGCCTTCCAGACTCGCGCTTTCGGTTTTTTCCTTTCTTCACTGCATCGATATACCGGAGAGACACGGGCGCGGCCATATTGATTAATCTCGTTTTCGCGTATAGAGTGGTTTTTCTCCTTGCTAGAAACGGTCGTCAGAATCAGAGGTGTCCCAGAGCCCCCGGTTACAGAGAGTGCGTGTGCAGCTAGCTAAGCTCCTAGAGATAGCCGTAGCAGAAGCCAGTTCCAGGCAAGAAGTTCTAGTAAAGCGTTTGCGGTACCCATTCCGTTTCCTGTGTCCGTGCCGGAAGTGCCGTGTCAGTAAAGAAGGTTCTTTGAGGGTGCGCCCCGCGCGAGTTCCGTTTCGTTCAGTTTTCTCTTCGCGCGTTCATTTTGTTCGGCGTTTCTATCGCCAGGAGGTTGTGAACGGAAGAGAAAAAAAACTAGTGTGTTCAGTGCAGCTCCCGAAGAACGGAATAAAAAAAGTCGGAAAACCTGTAAGGATCAGTACGGTGTGTTTTGTAGGTGAAGTACAATATCCACAGGCGCGCACATATAGTGTACCCATTTTTAGTGAGGACCTAGCCGGAAACAAAAATTACCCAAGATGTCGGAACGCGAGAATAATATCTACAAGGCCAAATTGGCAGAACAGGCGGAACGATATGACGGTGAGTAGTCCAGATTTTCACTAGCTTCCATGATGTCAGATTAGACCGAGGAATGCTTTCTTCTTTTTCTTCGGATAAAAGGCTTACTAGCTCTGATTTACGAGTTTCGTGTAGGTCAGAAATAATTCTTACAAGAATGTTCATGTCTTGCACAAGGAAAAGTTAATTCCTTAGTAGTTTAGAACCGAAAAAAATCGTGGAATATGTCTATCCAGGACAGTACTTTTTTTTGGATAATGGCAGAAAAAGTTGGAGCGAAAAATGCTTTTTACGTTTGCTCACTTCACTTCCACCACACAAGCATAAAAGTGGAACGATTGTGGAGGTGTTTATAATGCATTAGTGTGCGTATTATCGCACGAAGCCGTAGATTCCAGGGCTGCCAGGTATCGGAAATGAAGCATTAATCAAACTTGAACGAAAGTTTTATCATATTTGGTCTTATTTTTTCGAGCGAAATTATGAGTTTCTCATAAGTATATAATATTTTGGAACCAACAAAGGGGAGTTCAACTAATTGAAAGAACAAGGAAACTTATGTAAACAAATGCAGTCATTTGTAACTTTGGTAGTGTTATCACTTGCGTAACTTTTGTTTACAGGTGTAATTGGGTTTTACAAGATGACGTCACAAATAAATAAAGTTCATGTTTGACAGCAAACGGTGATTTGTTTACATTTTTATTAACACGTATTCAAATTAGAATTTACATGTTAAACTACCGTCAAATGTCGAATGATGTTCATTTAGCGAATTTTGTGAGGTTATGTCGTATTCCTGAAAAACCTCATTGATTTGCAAATGGTCACTTGGTTTGTTTCTTCTTTTGAATAACGCTGGATAAAATTATATAAAGATATTTGCATATGACATTTCTGTTTCGAAACTCTTGAAAGATAAAGTAAACAAATATTGACTGTCAACTGCAGTTAAAAAGGTTTTGCTGAAATTTGCAAAAGAGCATAAATGACGGATTTTTTTTTGTTTCCTTTTTTAGCGCTGTAGTTTGTGCCTTTACCAATCAACTACGTAAAAAATCGTGCAAATGGCTTGCAATTTAAAACAAACATTGAACTAGCAAGTACAAGAACTAAAAACATCTCGATAATACTGTACCACTTTTCATTTTATACTTTTAGCCAAAGCATTGCATTTACTTACTTGTTCTAAACATGAAGACAGTTTTAAAAATAATTCTTTCCAACCATACTAATAATTCTATACAAAATCGTTTTGTAAATGCATTCTTCATAGGTTTCAATTTTCGACCGAGTAAATAGAAAAATTCGAAAAAAAACCTGATTCCTAATTGCATAAATGATGTTTGTCATATCCTAAATACCTAAGAATAAAAAATTATTCGGAGCCGCAATTATAAATTCGAACAAACCAATGAACCTTATTACCAAAAGCTTTACGTTGTGTGGAAGAGATACGCATTGTTTTGTCTGAGTGGAATTAAGTTATAATGTTTCAATCAGTGGTAGTGTGTAAGTTTATTATTTATTCTATTAACGTGTGGGTTTGTGTTTTTTTATTATTTACGATATTAAAAGTAAACAAATCGAGTTTTGCTTTCCTTCGAAAAAATACTTCCAAATGAAACAACTTAGGATATAAATTTCGACTCTGCAAAAATCTCTATCTTAACAATACAAAATAAAACTATAAAAGACGAAGCTATCATTCCATTTGTTGAGGTAAATCTTATCTCTTCATGTTCCAAAACAACAGTTCGATACTTTTATTGTTGGAGAAAATGGTCGAAACTATTTCTTTTTCGTACTTTGTATACATTATAAAGTTTTAATCAACAATTCATCGACTCATCAATTATTGATATAAGAGTATACAATAATTTGTAAATAGGGATTTTAAAAGTCAGCTGATTAGCGACCCTTACACGATCATTAAAAGTGTCAAAGTAATGACACGAGTAATGATGGAATTACGGATTTTCCATCATTATCAACATTATTTCGTCTTATTATTTTTTGTGGAAGTGCTGAATATCGTCAGTTGTATTAGATAAGAAAATTTGACAACCATGAAGTAAACATTCTCTTCAGAACTATACGTGAAAAAAATTTCTGGAAATGACAAATGTAGATTTAAATTATTAATGTTTTATTAACCTTATTAAATGGCAAATAAAATTTATGTTCAGCTAAACGAAAATAAAGAATATTGCTAATATTCTTTAATTGCTGAGGGAAAGTTATTCTGGTTACAAGCCCCGTGCTGGAGTAGTTACAAATACTCATCATTAATAATGAACGTGTAATGCTAAAAAGTAATGATCTACAGTAATGCAGTAATGACGAGCGTTTGAGCAGAAGTGTCATTACTGAGTAATGACACTTTTAATGATCGTGTAAGGGCAAGTTCATCCGGCAATACCAAGCAAAGTTTCATATTCCTGATGTACTTATTGCGGGCTAATTCAATAGTGATACTTCAATATTGATTCAATATTGATGCTGACTGTGATAAGAGCTCTGATTAAACATTCGCGTCACTAAGAATCCACGTTCAAAAAGGCGGAACTAACACGAACAAAAATAAAATAACCCTAAAAACTGAATGTTTCTCAATTCATTCTTTTGATTTTAGATTAGATTTTTTTTCTTTAGGAAATACCAATAACATTTCTTTGTGATGAATTTATCAGTTCCGAAAATGTGCATTCACCACCTTGTTTCGGCACACGCACAAACGGAAATGCTCAAAGTACGACTTACTTTAATAACCGATCGAATTGTAGATTTCCAGGATTTTGAACCGCCGCTCTCCAGTCGCTTTGTACTCCCGTTGCGCACTCCCAGCGAGTGCGAGGTCTACCACGCAGTCGACCACCTCTCCCAGGTTTTCTGCTGGGCATCACGTAAGCCATTTCCTCTTTCCGGCATTCTTGCTACATGTCCAGCCCAACCTCGTATCGTACCCCATCAATCTCCACCTCGGCTCCCTGTCCGAGGTTTGTTGCTTGATACGACGAATTCAGAGCTACTTTTCTTCGTAAAAACATACCATATTTCCATCAATTTGGCGTCGAGTACATTCTCGGAATAAGTCTGCTGTATTTTTGAAGCACATGGGCCTAGTGGAGTGCCCAGTTTCGACTGTTCTTTAGTATCTAGTGAGTACCAGCGATTCCTTGTTTAGTCGATGATGTCACGTAACGACACTGGAACTCCGAATTGCCCATAAATAGTACCAAACCCGTGTCCTTTTCTGGTCATCTAAATATATTTATTGTATCGATTTATCCATAGAGTTGTATTTTGTAACAAATTTAGGTATATCCGAAAATGGTTTCCCGAATCGGAACCATCAGCAATAATACACTTGAACTTAATATATGGCCTTTTTGGAAAACGAACTCAAGTGTTTAAAAAAATTGGATTAATAATTTCCGGAAAAGTTATGCGGATTGGCAAAGGTGTAGTTTGTCGAATACGTTACTTATATTGGACCGGAATTGTCCACCAGGAGACACTTTAACTAAGAGCATAAACCAGCAGTAGCTTTCAAACGAGTCTAAAATTGTCGAAATCGACTTCGACGAAATTGAAAAAATGTAGTTCGTCGGTTTGCGTACCAAATATATTCCAAAAAGTGGTATCTGTGGAACGGAAACTATCCGAAACTTTCCTTTTAAACTAAAGAAGACTCGAAAGTAGCTTAAGGTTGTAGAAATCGGTTCAGTACTCGCCGAGAAAATTGAGTGAATAGAAAAGACAGTTTCGATCTCGTTGGGTTGAACATAATTATAGATAGCTTTAGGGGTCTTTGAAGGTCCGGTTTTTAGTCGTTTTTTATGATGTGAAACACATTTTTGTTTTCTATATAGGGTTGCAAATTAGAAAATCAAGGAAAAATACACTTAAAAATGTGGTCAGGTTTTGAACACTTACAGCTCAGTCAATTTTGTATCAATTATTATTATTATTTCACCATTTCATTGGAAATATTTCTAAGCTTCGATTGAAACGTATCAAACCACGATTTTTCAATAATATATAATTGAAATTTTGATTAATTGTGAGCAGTGTTCCATTTTGTCAGTTAAAAATCTAAGGGTGAAGCCAGAGTGGGCACGACACGCGACGCGAAGCGATGCGATCATTAAAGTTCTGTATTTCGTTCATTTGGTCACAGCAAAAAATTAACATGTATTTCAGAGTCAGCACGAGGCGTTGCGTAGTGACAAGCGATTTTCGGTGCGACAAACAACGAAGCAGCACGTGCACAGTTTTTCATGCGATTAACGAGCGACCAAAGGTTTCTTTAATTATTTTTCGTTATTGCGGAAGAAGATAATTTTATAGATATCAAAGCTCTAATCGGAGCAGTTTTATCGGAATGCGCAAGTGTTGGAAAGAGATTTCGAAAACATTAAAAATTACTGGCATGTGCAATCAATGAAAGTGCAATGAGTTTTGAGAATATTTCGAGTTATCTCGATGAAAATTTCAAATGAGAGCTTAAATGGCTTAAATGAGAGTAGATTCAGTCAAGATGATTTCGTTTCATTTTGATCAGAATTTTCTTTTCAATAAATAGGAATGTAATTAAATTATATTGTTTTGTTACCACTGTCACTTTGACACTCGCTACTATCTCTCATTGGAGAACTTTCACGTTACGCATCGCGCCCACTCTGGCTTCACCCTAAGACTCTGTGCTGACTTTGGACTGAAGACTAGGATGCATAGATCTGATTGGTCAATTGATGCAGAAGCGAAGCTGTAGGGAAGCATGTAAGTGCAATTATAGTCAAAATTTCAGTATCACGTGTAACATATGTCAAAGGAAGGTAGCTGCTAGACCACAAGACACAAAGCGCTATAAAACGATTTTAAGCTTTAATTGGTTTGCTTTGATCTTGTGTCATGCGAGTTTGGATGAAATGCTTTGTTATGTCGTTTTCACCGGAGAAATTTGCAAGTATCCCAGGGTACAAGCTTGGCGAAGTGAAGCTTAAATATCGCAATCCGTTACGCTAGTATGTACGTAGGTATAATTGCATATATTTGGGCTGTTGATTGGTCAATCGATGCAAAAGCGATTGGTCAATCGATGCAAAAGCGAAGCTGTTGGAAACACGCGAATCTATAAATAGAATCAAAATTATAGCTAACGTTTCAGTCCTACGCGTAGCATGCTAGAGGTAGGTTGTTGCTAGACAGCAGAGATGTCTATCTCCTCTGTGTGACGAAGAGCAAGCAAAATTTCTCCCCTCGCACTGACAACTTCAACGAGAGCTCTTCTCTTTCACATTTATACACCACTGTTGTGTAAGTGTGCACGCATCATGAGTGCGTTTGTTTATTTCCTTTTACCTCTTCCACTGAATCGCACCAAAGTGCTAGAGCATTAGCTAATAAATTCTCTGAGGTGGATGCAGATACTTTCACAGAGGTGTACACGCCGGTGAGCACTCTGCTGTATGGTTTTCGTAGATGAAGCGTGGACACGCAAAATCAGCAAAATAAAACAATTTATCGTAAAATTTTCGGTTTTCCTTGCAAATTTTTCATAGCAAGGCCAGATCTACTCTCTATTAATTGAAGTTCACAGAAGTGTTCGCTCCCCATCACGCGCCAGTGGTCACTTGGGTGTATTTAGACGATAGCGCGTGTGAGCGATTCATGCGAAGAGAATGTGTTTCACTCGCGCCAGCTGATTTAACCACAAGCACACACTCAAATGCTGTCTATTCGACACTGAGAAGAAGCGCGCTTTCCTCTTTGTGCGGTGCTTCGTTTTTTTCATCCTCGGTGTGGCAAAAATCTGACTCTAGCGTGTATAACTCTGGTGAAATGCCATCTCTGCTAGACAGCAAGACAAAAAGGTCCATAAAACGATTTGAAGCTTTAATTGGTATGCTCTGAGCTTGTGTCATGCGAGCTCGGATGAAATTCCTTGTTATGTCGATTCGCCTGAGAAATTGATAACTATCCAGGGTAAATTTTGAGTGCTTAAGGTTAATTTCTAATTTATGTAAGATAAAATTCAATTGATAATGAGAAAAAGTTTATCGCTTCAACCGAAATCGCAGGATGGTAGAGAAACTTGAACACAAGCTTGACGAAGAGAAGCTTTAATATCAGAATCCGTATCGCAAGTATGTACAAAGATATAATTGCATACATGTAATTTCGTCGGCTATAAAACAAACAATGTTCGGTGTTGGTTCCTAATCAAGATAAATCTAGGCAGCCTCTCGTCCAATAGCGGATTCAAAAGTGTGACGATTGATTGAACTGTTTGATTGTAGATCATTAGAATTGTTTTTTCTAGTTCCACATCAATGTCTCGAACAACCACATGCGGCTGATCCTTGAAGTTTTTCTGAACAATTGAGGCAACAAAGTTAACGCGTCAATTGCAACGAACCAGATAACAATCAGTAAAAGCCATCGATCTATACTAATTTGTTTGAAGCGGATATTGAAAGCAAAAAAGCCAGAATATGGGACCAGATGCGTCATTTTGCTTCACGACAACGCTCGGCCCCGTGTTGTGGTTTCGGTTAAGAATTACTTGCATAATAGTGGATGGGAAATTCTTTCTCATCTAGTACACTGAGGTCTTTTTTTATGCGAATTTACGTACCGCATGAAAAAAAACCGCATAAAAAAACCGCATAACTCTGAAAATTCGCATAAAAAAAAACCGCATAACTCTGAAACTTCGCATAAAAAAAAACCGCATAACTCTGAAACTTCGCATAAAAAAAGACCGCAGAAGGGCAAACCGCATAACTCTGAAAATTCGCATAAAAAAAAACCGCATAACTCTGAAACTTCGCATAAAAAAAAACCGCATAACTCTGAAAATTCGCATAAAAAAAGTCGCGTAAAAAAAACCGCATAAAAAAAGACCGCATAAAAAAAGACCTCAGTGTATATAGTTCAGATTTCATGCTGTCCGAATATCAATTCACGCGTTTTTTTTTGTGATAACGTCCAATAAACTACCTTTCAAAATTGACTTTTGAATGAAATTTCAGGTGAGCTTTGAAAAAATAGAGTATTAATTTCAACACCGGACGAAAGGGAAAGCTTTTCTCTATCAGTTACTGTTATGACTTACTCTCAGCGACTACCGAGTCTTTCAGAATTCCTCTTCAAAGTGAATGTTGATAGGTGATTTATTGACCGTTATCACAAAACAACGCGAGACTTGTTTCAATCGATGCAGAACGCTCTTACTGGAACACGTTTCAATTCTGTCGAAGAAATCAAAAATAGCTAACATGTCATTCTTGGAATCTCATAAAGTGACAAAAAGATGAGCAAAAGCTATTGTTTCTGCATTGAATTGGAAACATATGACCAGTTTTACCTTTCTTATTAATATAAAAAATAGGTATAGAATTCTCTCATACTTTAGAAGAAAGTGTCATGAACCAATCGATTCAGCTTGACGAACTGAGCAAATGTCCGTGTGTTGTCAACAAAGAGATCGAGATCTCAGGGATGACTGGACCGATTTTGATCAAGCTAGTCGCAAATGAAAGGTCTTTTCGTCACCCTGAACGCTATTGAATGGTTTGAGATCGAATGTTTACTTTTTGAGTTATACGAAGTTTTATGTTTTTTGACAATATCTATCACAATTGACCTTAAAGACAGAGTATGTTTTTAGACTTAGATTGTTAAAATCCGTACATTTTAACGGAGATATCGATGTTTTTGTGTAAGTGTCTTTTAGCTTTATTCCAGTCGTAGGAATTTTGAGCGCTGTATAACAAAGCAATGTTTGGGAGCTACGTGAAACACGATTTTTTCTACAAACTCAGATTCATATGAAAAGTCGTATGCTCCCAAACAAGCTTCCTGAAATACAAGTTGATATGTGATACGAAATTAAAATTTTGTAACTCATTTTTCTCGTAGATGGCTGAACCGATCTAAGATTCAAATGAAAAGTCTTTCTTTTTAGTCAGATCCAACTTCCGGTTTAGGAGATACAGAGTGATTAGTATAAAAATGTCTATTTCACATAAATTAATCAAGTTTATCGGGTTTGCAGATTTGGATATTCGATAACCAAATAAACTTATTTCCGTTTCAGCGGTATTTAGAAGTACCCAAAAATTTAATTCGCATTACGATTTCTTAAAGATGTCTACAGTGATTTTCAAACATTTTGAATCAAATGCAAACTATACAGCTCCTCAGGTGAATTTAACTGACTTTGGCTACAGCGATTTTTGAATTCCGATTCCAGTATCAAATCGTTACTCAAAGCTCAATCGTTTGCTCAAAGAAGGCCAAATCGAATTTCAAAAACTATAATTCTAATTAAAGGATTTATGGCCCCATACTAAACTAATGAATTTTATCCAATTCTGACTTCCTATTCTAGAGTTACATGGTGATGAGTTTTTAAAATTTAAACCGATATAGAAGATGACAATCCAAAAAAGCTTCTAAGTTGTACTCCAAACTATTACAATTTGTTCGTCATATTAATTTATGGTCATACGAATCGTTTTGGGTTATGCTGGTTCCTGAGCTCTGGCTCTGACAAAAAATCTAAAGTGGAACTTACTTCGATATCTCATGGAATGTTCAATCGATTGTCACACTTTTAGATTCCAATTCGATCCGATTTGCAGTTTCGACATTACAGAGTAATGAGTGATTAAAATCTCAAATTGCCGCTTAAAATGTCATGAAAACTGAAACACCGAAGAATATTCATGCAAAAAACACATGCGGTTTTTCTCAATGAAGTTACAAATTGAAAACTCTGTAATCTTTGGAATCAAGGAAAGTTGCAATCCAGACTCAAACAGCAAATAATTTCACAACCGCAATATCTAGCAACACTGTCATATTTCAAGTTTAGGACAAATGGAAATAGCGGTTATTTGCCACCAATGCACTAAACGAGAAACGTGTCTTATGTGGAGACTTCCCTTAATTTAGAACTTCCAGTAACAACACCCGGTAGAACAGAAGCTGCTGCTGCTGTTGCCGCACGGCAAAAATCGATGACGGGTCGCTTGAGCAAAAATACTTATGAAGAAGCGGCAACAGAACCAACAAAAAAAAAAGTTATTCGAGTTCGGTGCGTCATACGACCGTTTCTGCCAACCGCGATGGCGTTGTAGTCGTGTGGCCGAATGAGAAAAAAACCGCTTTGTCGGTTTTCCATGCCATTGGATTAGTTTACTTCTAGTGTTAGTGGCCACGAAATGTCTATCCGATCCTTGCATTTGCCGTACAGCCGCCAGGAGCGGTTTCGCGTTGTGAAGCTCGATTCGGGCAGAGTCGATTTCAAGTGCCCGGAAGTTTGTATGAATACTGACATTCTATCCGAATTTGACGTATTCTGGGCCCGGTCATGTGGTATTACGAACGTGAATCTTCTTCTTTTCCAGCAATTTTAGCTTCTATTCGAATTGCTGCCTCTATTCGCGAATTCGCATGTGTTCCGTATCTCCGTGTTCAAGTTTTAGCCCACACAAACACTTTGGAGGTCGGTCGAAAACGATCGGTCGGTTTGTGTATCGCACCAACACAGGAAAACAACAGCGTGAATACGTGCTCCATCAGTCATAAGCGTGATTGCGGCATCGATTCCTACCTTGCACTGTTTCGCCGCCGCAGAACGGGAAAGGAAATGTCCGCGAACAAAGAAAATAGGTTGCAGTAGACGATCCGAAACGATGATGAGGAGGAGGTGGTGGGGAGAGAAGAGGAAAAGCCATTAAACCTGATTTCGCGTAATAAGAAAGTCAAACTCGTCACGTTGTAGCAGCCAGTAACAGTTGTACTCCTTCAAAGTCAGTCCAGTTTTTGATTCGTGTGCTCTTTGGCACCGACTGTAGACAGAACCAATCATAGGGATTATGTCAGATTCACGGTTCACTTGCATCACCTGCTGCTCCGTCACCCAACCTGCCATTCCCGGAGAGATGACATTAGATAACCAAAATGTCATCTGCTATGGAGCCAGGCGTTTGTTTGCTGGTTGGCTAGCCTCCTTGCTTTCTTTCTTCAAAAAAGTTTAGATTCTGCGCAGTGAAACCCTGTTGGTGGGTAAAGGGGGGAGGGAGCCATACTGGAAAGGAAGAAATATCCCCGAAAGGAAAAACCACTTGACAAGCGCCTTCGGAACGCCAGATCCATGCTGCTTTCACAGTGCTGGTAGGTCGCATAGCGACAGACCAAATAAGTTTCCCAAAGTTATCCTTCCCCTTCCTGCACCATCAACCGAACGCCGCGTCGTATGCCATGTGTCTTACCGTAACTGACGTCTCACTCTCTCTCGCTCTTGGTTGACTAGCCCGTGCGGAATTAGTTTCGACCAAAATGTTGGAATATACTGGTAGTAGATTATCTCATGAATAAGAAATCAGAACGGGAATTATTAAATAAAGATAGCCATGTCAAAGTTCCGAACAGAATTCATCCGTCGGCTGGGGTGTAGTGAAAAACTTTGTACATTTCTTTTGATACATTTTCTAGCAAGGGAACCAAGGGATATACACAAATCCAACAAATGTATGTCCAGACTTATTATTTTACAAATGTATATCGTTGTTGACAAAAGTACTTTTTCGAGCATGGACTTTGGAAAACTCTAGAACTGAACATATTTATGGACAAACAAAACAAATACCTTAATTTTTCGATTTAAGTCATACAAAGAAGAACACTTTTCATCACCATTCCACAATCAGCTGTCTCGCGTTAATCCTTTATTACAGTGAATGTGTGAAGGTTCGCAAATCAGAAATGTGTCACTAGTATATGAATTCTTATTAGTCGGAGTCTGGAATAATCGTTTTGATTTGTTGTAAGCAAGATTCTTACCTTTCACGTGCTGTCGTCACCCTTTAGCACCAATCAACAATAAACATTCTATTTGACAATCAAAACCGTAAAGATCTTTTTTGTTATTCCGTGCTTGGGTTCTCCGGAAACAGTTGCAAGCCCAGACAAACAGGAATGAATGTGTTTACTCGGTCGATGTTTGCTCAATGATAAGGCAAAATCCCATTAAAACTGTTAAGTTGTGTAATCCATTTTGCTTGGTGTTGTGAACAAAGAAAAATCGTAGGTGTGAGATTTCCAAAATAAAAATTAGGTGAAATCGTATATCGCTTTTTCAAAAATTCATGATTCTCATAGCTTTACATTATTTCATGCTAGAATAATTATTGCTAAACTTTCCATCTATCCCCATCGAAAATATATTACCTATTATCTTTCTCCGGACAAAATCAGCCCAGAGGCCGTGTGGAATATGGCGACAGAAAATGTAGCCAAGAGTAGATCCACTGGGTTTCTGCTTCCATGTCGTAAAAGGCCACAAATGCAATCTCTTTCCCTAATTTCTGCAACAATTGTTTCATTGTTCCGCATCTGGTTATTCTATTTTAAAAACTCCTTCGTTCAACAAACATTATCATTTCAAGTACTTATTTTTTATAGGGATTAACCTAGGGCACATAACTAATTTCATTATCTTTACATTTCGTCTTAGACTCGTCTCTGCATAACAGTTTATGTTGGACTGTTAGGTCACCTGCATTTCAGCATAAACCTCTAGGCAGACGTAAAGTTATTGCTATTTGCATTACACTTATGATTGGTTCCAAGACCTTCCTGACGTTGCCTAGCGGTTTATGTTGAACTGCAGGTAGAGTGGTGATGTAGAGAATTCCTCGGTCACTAGTAGAAACATGTGTTCAACTAACGTCCCTTCCCATATTGACCTGCATGGGCGTGGCCATCTAAGCTATTGATCAGTCCATGTTCTAAGTCAGTTTAGGTTGCACGTTTAGCATTATTTTACGACTCCCCAAGTATTATTCATTTGGTTAAATATGCAATTTCAACTGATTTATGATCAATCACTGGAAATTCGCGGGCGGTCAACTAAGCTAACTAAGCAAGGGCGTCTGGTTTTGTGTTAAGCGCACATGACCGTTCTTATAAATATGAATATTAGTGAAAATGTTACTAAATTTTTACGTTTCGTCTTGAACTCATCAGTGCATTAGCAGTTTATGTTGAACTATTGATTCCGTCCCGTGATTCAATATAAGCAGCCTTACATTCATAAAGTTAATGTCATTTAATCCTTAGTACGATGTTTTCTCTAGAGATCCAGGTGAAATTTCCTAATAACCCGAATTCGCCCCGTACTCGATTGAAAAAAGAAAAAAACCATTGCACGTATCCGACCCGAACCCGAGAATTATTTTTCTTTCAAACCCAACCAGTACCCGACCCGAACCCGACAAACATTGTTTTTTAATCCGAACCGTATCCGTCGAGTTTGGGTTCGGATCGGGTTTATATCTCTAAAGAAAAACTAGGGTATATAGAACAGCGAGGTGATTTAAACAGTTCCACTTATGTATGTACTGATGAGTCTAAGAAAAAAAACGTACGGAACACGCCGGTCAAAAAGTTTCCGGTCTAACTAAGAAAAAAAACTTTTCTCCGAATTTCGATTTTATTCATCAACGTATTCTTTTTGGCAAACAGTGCAATCGTTTTAACGGTGTTCCAACATTTCTGCACCTCATCATTCGATGCCAAACTTTTTCCGTCAAACTTTTTTTAGATCTCAGAAAAGAAGATAGTCGCAAATCCGGAGAATATGGTATGGTTAATTCACTTATCACTAATAATGGTTAATTGACTTATGATTTTATACCACATAAGCAGTGCACAACCCGTAAATTTCGTCACGTGACGCCACTGGTCATATTCATTAGACATTCTAAAATAACATGTCGTGGAAGAATGTTCCTGAAAGTTCTATGAATAAATAGAAAAATATCGATATGGATACTTCACTTATAATTTTTTTTTTCAAGTGTTTTATACATTTTTAGTGGATTTTAGGTGTCTCATACCGGGGTATAAATTTTTATAGTGCAAAAAACAGCTCGAAACAAGTCAAAATGGAGACGGATATAGTGTGATTGGTTAGTCGATGTTTGTTATGACGTTTATTAATACCCGTCCTTAAGCTAGTTGCGGTCTGGTTCGTCGATGTCTTTCAAACAGCCCACCTGGATTTGATTCCCAACCCAGGGGTGGAAATAAACATTTCAACAAAGTTAGGCTCGTTTTAATGCTACTCTGTGTTCATTAAACAGGTTTGAAGTTCAAATGGCTTTCACTCCGGTGATATAATAGTATAAGTGACGTAAACGGTAAAGATGATTATAACTCAATTTTATCGGATATGGATTATCCGATATCAATAATTTTGGGCTCGTTGGGTGAGTTTATTTTGTCGGTCACATCGAAATTCCATGCGTCGTGATGTATTTGAAATTCAATCAGCAATACCGTCGTGGTGGAGTAATATCATCAATAAAAACAGCTAATACATTCTGCGATGAATAATAATTATAATAATAAGAAAAACATGTCCAATCTTTGTGCGTGCGATGCAACTGATTAATATTATCCTATTTAGCTTGAATATCATACACAGAAGTAACAGGAGTGCAGGATTTTGCTACGCCAATTAAAACGCACCATTCAAACTTTGAATCCATTTCCATTTTAGAGGTATAGACCTATTACACTCCCCTCAATCGTTTCAGAAACCAGAGAAGAAATTTCTCCATATCAAAACAATTGCAGCATATAAGTTTGACTATAATTTTCGGAAACGTTCGGAAATGGTTTAACATAAACTGCTAACGCACATTCTTCAACTCTGTAGCGTACCTTACTACTGCGTGCTCAGAATGGAACTGTATGTGTATCGAACTGTCAACTTTGTTAAATTGAGTTTCTTATACAGGGTTGCGCAAAAGAACCTGACACAAAAGTATTTTAAACTTACGAATAGCTGTAACGTACGATTGATTCTACAAAAAAACGAGTTATAAATAAAAACGCAGTGAGCGAAACTCCAGTCTTCCATGATGGAAAACTACTAGACGAAAAAAACTACCATTCTTCTACTTTCCTGTCCCGCATTCGGTGTCTCCCTACCTCGTTTGGTTCCAGTGTGGAGTTGAGAACAAAATGTATCAGGTTCCTCTGCGCAACCCTGTACTTTCTTTACATCGACATACATTTGCTTATATTTAACCAAATGAAAATTTAGTTCACTGTACACTGAGGTCTCTTTTTACGCGGGGGATACGTATCGCGTAAAAAAAACACCGTACGTACCACGTATCTTCGGAAATCAAAGTAAAAAAAAACAAACATTAAGAAAATATTTTTTTATGCCAAATATCTTGGAAATGCATGAAACGTTCAGATCTGGTGTAATCAATAATCTGAATTTTTTTTTTTTGACTCCGGATGTCTTAGAAATTTCGAAAATTTTCTAAGTGTCGGAGTTTACTTAAAAAAATTTCGGGATAACACCAGATCTCGACGTTTCATGCATTTCTAAGACAAAACAAGAAAACCGCGTAACTCGGGAAATCCGCGTAAAAAAAACCGCAAAACTAAAGAAAATTGTTTTTATGTTAAATGTCTTAAAAATGCATGAAACGTCTAGATCTGGTGTAATCTAAAAAAATGTTTTTTTTTTTGTAAAAATCGACTTTAGGACATAGAGAATTAGAGACCGCGTAACTTCGGAAATCCGCGTAGCGTAGGAAAAAACCTCAAAATGGAAGAAATTTTTTTTTTGATGCCAAATATAGAAATGCATGAAACGTCCATATCTAGTATAATTAAAAAAAAATTTGTAAAAATCGACTTCGGGAAAAATGTTGAGATTTCCAAAATCGAATTTTATTTGTTGAAGTCTTAGAAATTTCGAGAAAGTGTCAAAGAGTTTACTTTAAAAAATTTCGAAAACATCAGATCTCGACGTTTTATGCATTACTAAAACAAAATAAGAAAACCGCGAATCTTGGGAAATGCGCGTGAAAAAATCCGGAGAACTTTTTTTCTATGCCAAATGTCTTAGAAATGCATGAAACGTCCAGATCTGGTATAATCTAAAATTTTTTTTTGTGAAAATCGGCTTTTTGAGATTTCTAAAATCGAAATTTTTTTTGATTCCGGATGTCTTACAAATTTCCAAAATTTTCTTTGTGTCTGAGTTTACTTAAAAAAATTTCGGGATAACACCAGATCTCGACGTTTCATGCATTTCTAAGACAAAACAAGAAAACCGCATAGAAAAATCCGGGGAACTTCGGAAATCCGCGTAGAAAAAAAACTTCAAAATGGAGGTTTTTTTATATGTCAAATGTAGAAATGAATGAAACGTCCAGATTTTTTTTTTTATTTTGTGAAAATCGGCTTTGGGATAGAAAAATTTAGAGATTTCCAAATTTGAAATTTATGTTTTTTTATGCCGAATTTCTTAGAAATTTCGAAAATTTTCTAAGTGTCAAAGAGTTTACTTTAAAAAATTTCGGGATAACACCAGAGCAATTCCAGGAATGAGACGAAAAAGTGACAAAATCAGAATCGATCTTCTCCAATTTGGATGAAACTTTGCACATGGCTTCAGTATGGCAAACCATAAGTTTTGAATCGATGGAGAGGTCAATCCGACTCACGACTGATTTTTAAACAAGGGCGTATGTATTTTCGCATTTCACAAAAATCGTAACTCGGAAACCGTTTATTGTACAAAAATGGCGTTCAGAAAGAAGTTGTAGAGAATCTATTGGGCACTCTAAAAAATAAACACTGAAAAAAATCGAAAAAAATGAACCAAAAAAATTAAATTAAAAAAAATCAGGGTTTCGATTTTTTTGATAATTTTTAGTTTTAAGCTGTTATTAAAACCAACAGATTGATGGCTATCCCATCCGTGCCTTTTGAAAAATGAAGAAGTTACAGCTAAAACAATTTACAGATATATTCGAAATTTCGAGTTCTCGTTGAAAGATTATTATATTATTATTCCACAGGTTAAAGGCAATAAATTTGTTCATGATATCCTTTCTTCTAAAAGTAGCTGTTCTTGAGATACTTGGATATTTAATTATAACACCATTTTTTATATTTCCATGAATTATTTATTTGCTGGCTATATCTACAATTATTACATGAATAATTCTTAATTATATTTAAGGTTTTAAGTTTTTTAAAATTGTATGAGTACTACGTGCATCGTCATTCGAATACAGTCTTGTGACGATTGTGGTCTCTGAAATCGGAACGAAAGAATGGTATTTCTCTGTGCCTGGAATCATTTTGGTATCCTTATAAACACTACTCCACTCGGCCACACCCCGTTCATATTCTTCTTGTGACACGTAACAAAAAGACATGGTCGTGAATGCATCTCGACGTCTCTGCTCTACTCATTCATATAATTGTTTTGCAGTTGTGATTGGGTGTTCATGTAGTTTAGCCAAGCTTTCATGTTGTGCCATTCGCTTTAAATTACCCCAGAGTGCATCACATGGTTCTTTACCATGAGAAGTTTAAAAAAAATGCCACTCCTCATCAATGTTATACATTGATTTAAATTTACAGAGACTTGCAAAATTTGTTCTGTTTTTTTGTACTGCAAGGCAGCTCCGTCAGACATAAACATTGCTTTTTTAAATTTGAATTTTGTCTTTCAAAAATGACATTAAGTGTGAAATAAACACTTGAACCGCGATGGTATCGTGTTTAAGCACTTCTGAAATCACAATGAACCTTAAATGTTTAAGCTCTTCTGATTCTCTATAATAAATTTCAAACGGATGAATGGTTGTTTGATCATTGCTCCAATAGTGGCTTTGAACAGCATCCTGAAGCACAAATGAAAAATTTTCTGAAAAATCACAAATAATTACAAGTTCTCATGTCTTTAAATTAGATTTTGCCTTTTTAAGAAAATCAGATTGCTGATTTTTAATAAAATCATGAGTCACAAGTTTTTCTAATTTTTCGCAAAAATATGCTGCAAATCTACTGGTTTGACAAATTTCTCTTAGATCACATCGGTCAGTGAAAACCCATTGTTCAGATCTTATCTCAGTCAAATCACGTTCCTCGAAATTGTCTAAAACGCTTCTCTCCAGATCTTGTGTCGCTGGACAACTTTTGCATTCACGGAGGTAGCAGGATCTTTTTGATGAGTCACATAATAGCATTTTTAAATAATTCTTATCATCATACTTGAAATAGTTCATATTGAAATTATTGAGAAAAAAAATCAATTTTTTTTCAGTGTATATTTTTTTAGAGTGCCCCATTGATTCCCTACAACTTCTTCCTGGACGCCATTTTTGTACAATTAACGGTTTCAGAGTTACAATGATTTGAAAATGGCAATTTTTGTGAAATGCAAAAATACATTACGCCCTTTTTAAAAATCAGTCGTGAGTCGGATTGACCTCTCCATTTCTGGAATTGCTCATCAGATCTCGACGTTTTATGCATTTCTACGACAAAACAAGAAAACCGCGTAGAAAAATCCGGGGGACTTCGGAAATCCGCTTAGAAAAAAATCGCGTAACTTCAGAAATCTCAATGTAGTTCTAATTCGACAGCGCTTGAAATCAATGCCATTCATCTCAAAATCGTCTTTTTCTTTACAAATTCATATTGTTCGCAGTTTTTGTTGTCCCAACTGTAAGCAACTTCTGACTGTATCTAACGGACGACGAAAGAGAACTAAAATCATATAGTTGATAGTAGCCTATCGTCATCTAATTTCCAGGAAAGTATTCTCACACTATCTCAATGCACTCTAGAATGCAACTTCGCTCGTCTAAGTGTATGTATCTAGTCACGTTGGTAACGGCTTAGACTTTCACTAAACCGTTTTTAAAACGGCGTACTATCGTGATTTCTGAGAATCACTTCATCTGATCGTGATTTAAAAAAATGAGACAGGATCGTGTGTTGGTATTAATTCTAAGATAAATCGTTTCATTTCTAGTGTGTTGCGAGCCAGTCGCTGTCGAGGCAAACGTAGATTGACGTATGTACGAAAAGAGTTCCCATGTTCAATTCTGGATCCGAACGGATGAGATAACGATGAGCAAACTCCTTCACTATACCAGCCAGCACTTACGTAGCTCGATTTACGTAAGCAGCGTTTGCGTGCGGTGTCATTGTCGTGTCGTTCCCGGTTCTGCGGCGTACGCTAGATAGTCGGGGTTCAGAATGTGATAAAAAAAATGGTTTCGTTTGTGTTCGATCCCGAATGTTGTTTACCCATGTGGCCTCGCAATACTACGCGATAGCGGAACAATTCACACTAATTGATTGTAGACATAATAGCAATTTAGGCGGCAAGGCGGTTGTCCGAGAATAGTTAATAGCAACAGAGCACCACCAGTATGGAGTTCGGATGTTTGATAACACACTAGTGACTTGATAGTCGATCGATTCGTACCCAGAAACCTGACAGTAATAGAGAAATACGTTCATCACTTGAGTCTTGATGGAAAATGATCAAGAGCCAATTAGTAAAATGTAAACAACATTTTTTCAACCATACTTTGTGTTACAAATTATTCGCCCTGAACTATGCAAGTGCAAGCCAGCACCAGTCTATCGTCAAATTACACCGTTCATGGTTTGCCTAATGGGGAGGAAAAAGCAGTATATTCACTGTGTTCCGTTCGTTGAAAAGAATTCGCAAAAACCGTCATTCGGATTCGAAAACAGTTTGAACTGACATCGAAATCCAATAAAAAAAATTGTCCGTCTGCCGCCATGTTCGTCGATTGCAGTTTGATATGGATTTTTTCCCTTTTCATTCGTCTGTTTCATTTTCACGCTTCCAGTGCTTGGCCTTGTTGCATGACAACCTCGTTTTGTTTTCCCTTCCTAATGTCTCGTACGGTTCGATAATATGTTTTCGGTCAACTTTTCGTCCGTTTCCAAACTAATGAAAGCAAGCAGCAGCAACATTTGGGAAGAAGATAGCGTTCACGCCCGCGTTGTTACCGGCGATCGATTTTTCCACTATCGAAAGCTAAAAATAAAGGAGATTTGTGATGTTGCTGGGTGTAGGTAGAGCAAAAAAAAACTGCCACTCCCGAACCGTTTTTAAGGCCCAAACGAGTTTCGCTTTTGGCACTCGTTGAATTCAAAACACATCAGCCGCGCGAAGGTCGACATTTTTCAACTGACTACCCACCACCGGAACTGTGCTATGATCGAGGGTAATCGAACAATAACATGTCGAACCGAACCGCTTCTAGCTGGGAACCTCAGCCCTGCAGCTGTCCATTGAACGCAAGTCTGTTGAAAGTTGACAAGGTCACTGTCGTCGGGAACTCTGCGCTTTCGTTTATCGTAGCAGAAAATATGTTGTCATCGATCATCATTATTGTGGTATTGACATTGCGGTTTCGTATCCGAGTAAAGAATACGCTTGATTAATTGCCAATTTACGCAATGAAATTAGTCTTCCATTCCGCTAACATGAGCAAAACAGTTTAAAACCTTTTTATTAAAAAGTACTCAATTGTGTTGTCCACTTTCCGAAAGTAACTAATCCAAAGGATACGCCTCAAGAAGGCTTTCCCCTGCTGGAACAGTAGCGAACAGAAATAGAATCGACTAAATTGAGCATTTTATCTTCAGAAACCAACTTCGCCTACATTTTTGGCTAATTTGTCAACCCTTCTTTCCGTCGTCGTTTCTCGGAAAACCCCGCTTGCCACATGCCATTCAGTCAGTATGTTCACCCACGAATCCTATACTGTTATGCTGGCTATTTATATTGTGCTTGTGGGTGGTAAAGATACACAAGAGCTACAGCCAGAAACACAGGACCAATGTTCGTGTTCGCTTCGGCTATTAGAAAAGCAGTCTGGTTGGCTGGTAGCAATTATTTCCCATTATTACTGGCTGAAGTAGTCCACACCTAGAAATGGTCTCTCCGGCGGTAGGATAAAGACGAACCTTGGGCTTGTATGTAGAGAAAATTTCGAACGCACTGTATTCTCATCAGATATCCTGTTTTGAATTAAATATTCTACAGGTCGTAAATAACAATAGTACCCTGCTCAGAAATTTCCCATCAGGCAGTATAAAACGAAAGATAATAGTTTTGCACGTGTGATGAAGGTGCACGAAGAGAATTGGAGAATTGTTAGTTATTTCTTATTGCTAATCACCAGCATTTTTCCCGTTCAAAAGAGTCTCCAGTCAGAAGAACGACAGTGGCGTAATATTTTACTCTCCGTACTTTGAAACCCGAGATCTCATCGTGCCATCGGTAGGAAGCTGGAAATTGTACAATCCACGGTATCTCTTGTTTTAAATCGGTACAACGAACGATTAATTATGTCCAAAACTGGATCTCCGTATAGTGAAAACGGACCACAAGCGAGCAGTTCTAAATTTCCAGAGGAATCCCAACAGTTCTGTAAGAAATGTGGCCAAAAAACTGCAGTTGAGCCCTCGGCGAAAGACCTGATGGCTAAAACCGATGCAAAAAAAAGCATAAAATCAATCTATCAATTAATTGCAGTTAAGAAAAAAACCCCTTCCTAATCCACCTAGTGATGAGATAATGCATTTCTCTTTCTTCAAAATAGTCTCATCGCCGAGAAACTTACGCGGTAAAAAAAACGCATTTTGTCGGTTACGTACCATCATATCTCCGGAACCAGAAGTCACAACAATTTGATCTTTGAACTTGATCAATGGCCCGACAGTAGCTTTTAAACGAGTCAAAGTTTGCTAAAATCGGTTCAGCCATAACTGAGAAAATTGAGTGGTAAAAATATCTTCGAAAAGTACACACAGACATGTTCCGATCTCGTCGAGCTGAGTCGATTGGTATATAACACTATGGGTCTCAGAAGCTCCGTTCGATAGTCGGTTTTCCAACAATTTCAATACCTTCCTATACAAAAAGGCAAAAAGCGTTAAGAACTACACGCATACCAAATTCAAAAGACACTAATCTCCATGAACGGTGGAAAATTCACCCAGATGTTGAAAAAACCACATTGTCTCATTATGATGGTCCGGTTTCTGGTATTTGTACCCAAAACGCGACCCGAACTTGAAGTCGGGCTCAAAAATTTGGTCGGGTTTCGGGTATTCGAACCAGAATACCCGAACTTACTTGGGTTCGGGTTGGGTATAAGTAAAGATTTTATTTTTTGTTGGATACGGCTTAAAGTATTTTATTTTCGACCGGGTACGGGTCGGGTTCGGATTTAAGAAATTGTTTACCCGCGACCCTCTAATGAGAAAACAGATGTCAAAGTTTGTCAAAAAAATCATGATGTGGCAAGCAATTTGTTCCATTTGTGACAACCGGGACGCATCAATTTACAGGTATATATAAAATAATGCCTTTAAAGCGTCTTGTTTCACCTCCAAGATCACAGAAAAATCCTACTCTATTCTGGTCGGATTTGGCCACGTACCAGTACTCCAAAGATGTTTTGGATTCGTGCCGTAGGACTTCAATCGCTCGTATGCGCACCGAAACTAAGAGCTAATTGAATAATAATCGTTATGAAGCAGACGTTTCGGAAACATGCCAAGGAAATAAAATCGGAAGAAGATATGAAAAAAAAGGATATCCGCGCAACAAAAGAGTTTAGTTCAAACGTTGTACAAGACTTTATGTGTAATATTAAGAAGAAGGTTCGTGTATTTAAATATGGTATTGCATAGGAATAAAAAAAACATGGGAAAAGTAATATAATATCTTTGATTTGATTTCCAGGAAGTTTTTGTTCCATAATTACTTTTATTTCCTAAGGCAATTTACATAAGTTTTTCTTCGCCGTAGCATCACGTTTACATATAATTCTTATCCTAATATAATTCCAATATAGTCGCAACGATTTGAATTTATTAAAACATATTCCTCTTATTTAATTATTTGAACCAAACGATTAACTGGCATAAATTGTAAAATAAGCTGAAATTTTTATACATTTTGTTGATAATTTCATAAACCATTTCGAGTTGGTTTACATCAGCAATTCATTTATATTCAAATGTAGCTATTGGATGATCTAATGGACGCAGTTGGAATCAGAACTGAGTTCTAAAAGGGTCAATTATTGAATTGAATCTCCAATTGTCTTTAGGAAATGATAAAGAAGTTTCATGTAAGGAACGTCACGACAAGCAAAATGTCGCAAACTGAGACATTGGATAGTCCACCTTGAGTTTGCAAGGAATGTATTAGTAGATATCTGATATCACGATACTCCACGCATGTCTAAACGACATGATCAATATCGCGGTAACCTTCGCCACAATTGTCTCATTATGGATGAAGAGACGCACGTGAAAACAGACTTACGGCAGTTTTCAGGACTTCTGCTTTTCACTGTTCATCATAAGTTTGATGTTCCAGAAGACGTATAAAATAGAGATGGTCGGGTTTCGGGTATTTGTATCCAAAACGCGAACGGGTACGGGTCGGAGTCGGGCTCAACAATTTGGTCGGGTTTCGGGTACTTGAACCAGAATACCCGAACTTCTCGGGTTCGGGTTGGGTACAAATAAAGATTTTATTTTTTGTCGGATACGGCTTAAAGTATTTTTTTTTTTCGACCGGGTACGGGCCGGGTTCGGAATTAAGAAATCCGTTTATCCGACCCTCTAGTAAACAAGCAGACGTCAAAGTTTGCCAAAAAAAAATCATGATTTGGCAAGCAATTTGCTCATGTGGAAAGCGAAGCACTCTATTTGTGACAACTAGGGCTATAAATGAATAAGTATACATAAAATAGTGCCTTCAAAAGCATCTTTATTCACCTACAATATCACACAAACATCCTGTGCTCTTCTGATCGGATTTGGCCGCGTACCAGTACTCTAAAGATGTTTTAGATTCGTACGACTTCCATAAAATCGGAAGAAGATATAAAAAAAAGGATTCCCGCACAACAACAAATTTTGGTTCAAACGTTTTGAAAGATCTAATGTGTAGTGTTAAGATGAAGGTTCATGCATTTAGATATGGTATTGCAATTGAATGAAATGAACATGGAAAAATTAAAACAATATTCTTGATTTGATTCTCAGCACTTAGCGAAGCACCACTCGCCGATGATGAAGCAAATATTTGAATAATTTGTTGCTAATTAGTTACGTTAATTTTGAATTTGTTGCTCAATTTTGTTTGTTAGTACTTCGCTAAGTTCATATGAATTCCAATTTTTCGTCTTTCGAAACCTACAAGCATACAGGAGCGACTCTTTTTTATAATGATTCGTCTCTACAGAGGAAGGAAGCTACAAGATCTTCGATGCGAGAAAATTTTGAGATTCTCGACAAACTCTGCAACATGACCGGCTTGAAATTCTGCTAATTCGTGTCATTTTCCAGCAATGACACTATGCATAGACGATAAAAAAAATATCAAAAAATAAATTGAACAACAAATTTAAAATTACCGTAATTAATTAGCATATTCCAGTTCGCTTTCACATCTCATCCAAGTCAGTCGATAAAACAAAGCCGCTTACGTTCGGGACGAAAGAAACCAAGTATTGTGTAGTGAACAATAGAACGACCTCGAAATTGAGTGAACCAAACGAACAAAAGATACCGCCGGTACGAAAGAATACAATTATTGTTGACTCGACCTTCGATACGAGAACTTGAAGGTTTGTTTAAGGAGCAAATGCATCTTGACATTAAACGTGTGCATTTCCTTCAATGCAATAAGACAAATAATGTTGTTTACATCCAGTTTTATAAAGAGTTGGATGCAATTCAATTCGCAAAAGACAATAATAATGTGTATTATGTGGAGCACGAGAACATTAAGTACAACATTCCAGTATATATGGAAGATAGTGCTATAGAAGTGCGTGTGCATGATCTTCCCTCAAGCGTCACCGATCCTTATATTTGTAAAACTATGTCCCAATACGAAGAGATTCTCTCTATCGAAAAAGAAAAGTGGAACAACTTTTTCCCCGGTATTCTAAATGGCGTACGTTTGTTACGCATGCGCTTGAAAAGGCCTATACCTTCTTATGTAACTTTCGGTCAGGATACAAGAATCCCGTGCAAATCACTTGTCACCTATGACAATCAGATGGCCACATGTCAATATTGCCAAAAAGCTGTTCATTACGGTAAGCCATGTGATAAACTGGACAAGGAGACAACCACAGCAAAGGACAACGGTGCTTCCTTCACACAAACCCCAAGCAACCCCAGTACTCCTGTGACAGTCACCAACAACAGTGAAGTATCCCTTTTCAACGAAACCATCCAACGTAACCCCTTTAGAACAAAGTACACCAGCTGCAGTTAACAGCTTAATATCCAACCAACCAGCAACTGCAAACAATGTACAACAAGGCGCATCTACAGCAACTAGCAACGAAATCAACAACAATACCACGGTAATGGATGACGAGACGAACCACGAACAAACTGCCCCTCAATCCTCGCAGGAGGGAAATGGAAGTTCCTCTCCCCCTAGAAAAAGGGTGACAACGAGATCCAATGTAAAAAGAAATTTTTTTAGCTGAAAACTCAGCTTAATCGGCCACGTAAAGTTTGTACGCAAATAGGCCTGAATAAAAATATCTTTTATAAAAAAAAATTAGCATATTTGGAGGAAGGGGCTTCGCTAATTTCATATGAACTTAGCGAAATACTAAAATAATTAAGCAACAAATTCAAAATTCCCTTAACTAATGAGCAACAAATTATTAACTGGGTTTCGAACCGTAACTAATTAGCAATAAATTATTCACCTATTTGCGTAATCATCGGCGACAGGTGCCTCGCTAAGTTCATGCTCACTTCCCTGAAAGTTTGTAGATAATCGGTTGAAAAGTTAATTTTGCCGAATATTTTCTTGTGATGCAATTTGACTCCGTACACCGTTTATATTTTAACGCTTACGCTTCACTTTTGCAAAGTCAGTTGAGTTTTCACTGAGAAAATCACATGGTTTCTTGATTACGTTATTTATGCGTCTATATTTTCAAAATCGCGAGTCGAATCTGTGTAGTCTATCTGAACATGATCTTTGACCACACTGTAGGTTCAAAATGAGTCCAAGTTTGACCGAATCGGTTGTGCCATCTCGGAGAAAACTCTGTGGATATAAAAACGCCGTTTGTCGGTTACGTCACTTAAGCCATTAACCTTACAAACTTATTCAATAGTCTGATAATGACCTTCACAATAGCCAAAGATTGTTGAAATCGATTTATCCATCTCTACGAATTCGCGATTAGTAGCCCTATAAAATTGTTCAATATCCTGACAATCACCACTATTATGTATTTCGATCGATTGTAAAAATTTGCATTCGGTGATTCGATCGAGTGGTGCTTTTGTATGGGAACCTCGAAGTCGATCGAGATACAGAATGCAAATTTTCGCATTCGATCGAAATAATCCGAGTTGAACGAAATTCAGAATCGGGGCGAATACCTTCTCACGGTTCATCATTAGGTTTACAACAGGTTTGCGACAAATTCTACAATCATCTGGAATGTAAATTTTCGATCAGAACGTTTACTTGAAATTTATATCTTACAAACATGTCTGATTTTCATGTCCATTTGTCTGTTCACAGTTCGTATTCATTATCTTGACAATTAGACTGGAAGATGTTGAAAAAAACGGAAATCAATTTATCTATCACTATCTTTAAGCTAATTAAAGCGGATTCAGTTTTAAAACGGCATTGCTAAAATAGCCTGGTTACCTGATGCACATAGCCACAAAAAAAATAGTTTCGTCATCATCTGCAGTATTCTCATTATCCTGGACTGAGTTCACTCCCAGAGTCAGTCCTAGGACAATAATTCCCATGGCATAGCATCATCCAACCAACCAATCTGACCTGGTTTTTTTATTTCAGTCAGCACAATAGGCGTTTGTCTTTATCATTTTGCAGTTCGTCGGTTTTGTCGGTATGCAAAGTCTCTCTTCTCTGGTGATGGTGGTGGTCTCCAACAGTCATTTGCGTTTTAAAGGATATGTTGGAGCTGTGCTGCTGGAGAGTGTGCTGTAATTATCATTCCGAACGTCCCGTTGGAATAATTTGTAACTGAGCCACCAGCCACACGCAGTAATGATGCAATCTCGAGATGAGGGTAGTTGACCTAAAGGGGATGTATGCAGATTTTCTTATTTTTCATATTTATTTAAACAGGGAAAATGTTTTACTTACAGGAGATTTATATAAGGCTTTCTAACATTTCTACAAAGCTTTCTAACATTTCTAACTATTGCTAGTATTTGGTTGTTGTTGTTAAAAATTTGGCAATGTTTATTACAAACCTCGAGCGGTATGATTTTCCATATCGTGGTACATCGTTATTGCACTAGTATAAATGTCATCGATATTCACAAACTTGTAAATTATCAAAAAAAAATGTTTGGGTACAAGTCAACCATCGCTGTCTTAGGTCTAACATTGTAAGGAAAAAAAGAAACCAAGTTCGTGAGCCGTCATTCTTACTTAACTGGGTCTCATTGAAGTACCACATCTTCCACAGTACCAGATGTAGTTGATTTGAAGGAACTGCTGCACTACTGTTCTACGAAATTAAAGATAACACTTTCTTATTGGCTCCTTAGTGTACATGTACGGCGGTGCTGTTCAATCGGATTGTTCTCTAAGATGTGTTGAATTACCCTTTCGGAGTAGTTCAATTGCGGTGGTGGTTCTCAATATAACCCACTAGTTTCGCAAGTCAGTTCGAGTCCCGAACTGTAAGGATTCTTAATGTCATAGCAGGATCAACATTCTTGAAATCACCTTGACAAAATGACTACTTTTTTTTTGTTTGTTTATGTTGATAGTTTGGTTCTAGTTGATCATAAAAATGATGTTCAAAAGAAATATTTAAAAAAAGTTTCTTCTAGAGGTTATTATAAAATAATAGTTGTCGTCACGTTTGCAACGAAATCTTCGGCATGGTGTTTTCAAACGCGCTGGATGTTGCCAAGCGCGTATTTTTTAATACCCTTTTGATGATTTGAAGATGAAACGTGACAACAACAAAAATCTAAAACAATCGTGTGCTCTCAGGACAAACTCTAAATGACTACTATCTGGAAATGACCAATATTTCGTAAATTTATGTGCGTTCGGGACATCATTAGTAAAAAGAAACTGTACTTTGAGTTTGTTTAGTGATTTACGATTAACTTCTGAGTGGCGTGACCGATCAACTTGAACTGTTATGCACTGATAAATCGAAGACATTCCGTTACCTAGACTTTGCTTCTATTGACAGAACTGGAACTGTTCCACGGATTGGAAAAAAGTATGATTATTTGTATCCGTCCTCAGGAATACACTTTTCTGCAGTTGCCATTTTTTGCTTTATTTTTTGTGCAGGTTCGGTGCATTTTTGGTGTATTTTTAGTGTTTTAGAGCCTTTCTCATAGAAAAAGGTTATGCAATCACTGTGAAAACCGACTTTTTAATCGAGACCCAGAGGGCTGCTATTGAATTTTACCCGGATCGGACTTTCGGTTCGGGAGCAACGTGGTAAAATGTGCAAAAAATGAATAAAAAGTGTATTCGATTTTCTCAGAGCCCGCTCAATCGATTTTCTTCAACTAAGATTTAAATTAAAGGCCTTGTAGTATCATAGGTTGCAATAAAATTTCATTTTTTCCGACTTCTGGTTCAAAAGTTACGGGGTAAAATGTGCAAAATGAACTAAAACCGTGCAATCGATTATCTCAAAGACCGCCAATCTAATTTTTACAAGCGTAGGTTAAAATGAAATGTCTCATAACCCCATATAATTCTACCAAATTCAGTGGCGTCTCGTGACAAAATTTACAGGTAGGGACGTGTATAGCGTAATGGGTAAGTCGATGCCTTTCACGCAGCCCACCGGGGTTCAATTCCCAATCCCGCACATAGGGTCAGAAAGTTTTTCTGGCCCGAAGAGGCGAATGACCCTAATGTTAAAACCTCTATAATTGAAACAAAAAAAAATTACAGGTTGTACACTGCTTATATGGTATGATATCAGAACCGTTTCGACGTTGCAACTGCGACAGCAATTTGTTTTCAACTGCCATAAGCATAAGCCGCTGAAGCCTCTCCTGAATGTGTGCATACAAGTTCTCACAGAGCCTATTCCATCAGTTTTGCAGTGCACGAGGTGCACATCAGGATGAGACGCCACTGACCAAATTTAATCCGGATGCGAATTCCGGTTCCGGAATTACAGACTAATAGGTGGTATAAAAATTTCATTTTCAGGGACGTGTTTTTATACATCACACGGAAAATACATTCAAATAGCCGTATAATTCTTGAATTGAATTCTTGCATTGAATTCTTGAATTCGACAGATTTGGTTAGTTGATGACCAAATGCATTGATTTTGGGTATACCGGATCTTCGTTCCAGATTCCGAAAGTATCGAAAAAAAGTGATCGTGTACTCGAAACCGGAAATCACTCCAGTTTCTTAGAAACGGTTGAATCGGTTTTCGTAATCTTAGATTCGAATGAAAAGTCTCTTGGTCCCATAGCCTGTTATTGAATATTATCCAGATCGAACTTTTGGCTCAGGCAGAAATATGGAACAAGTGCACTCGAATTTCTAGGAGACCCGTCAACCAAGTTGTGAATTACCATGGGGCGCCTTTTCAATACTTACTCTCTGAGAGAGTGTTAAATATACGATCGTTAATATCTCTTGTTGTATATAATGTGTAAACATCAGTTTTGTCTTTCTCATATAAAAAAAAGTTGTCACTGTGAAAACCGACTTTTAAACTGAGGCCCGTAGGGCGGAGTATCATAAACTATATGTAACTCTGTATATGTAACCGATTTTTACAATCTTATATCCAAATGAAAGGTCTTATGATCCCATACAAAATTTTTGAATCTTGTTATAATAGGACTTGTGAATTGAAACTTTAAATTGATGGTCTTATGATTATATACAAAACATCTGAATTTCATCTGGATCCGACGTCCGGTTTCGGAATTATAGGGTAAAGTGTGCAAAAAATGTTATACCATCAAATCAAATGGGCGAAACAAACACTTGATAAATTTTCTAAACTGTCCTCAAAATTACTACATTCGATAGTCAACATCAGTTCAGTTGACGGCCAAACAAAGCGATTTTTAATTGCGTTTTTAGTTGTCTTTCTGGTACTTTTTTGATGACTTTTTGAAGCCATTTTTGTGCCGTATTGGTCCCTTTTTTTGTGTCTTTGTTCTGCCTCTGTCTTCCCAATCAAGAAATGTAGGTTGAAAATTTCAAATATCTTCAGACAGGGTTGAATGACTCTTTGAATTCAAAAAAAAGCTTGCGGTTTCTCTATAAAGTATGATACACAGAATAGGGTAAACAAACAAACAAAAAACACGCGCCAATTTCAAGTCTGTGAATTTTGACGCATGCCTGTGAAAAAATCGATTTTCAAAATGTCTGCAGTCAAATTCAAGAAATCTGCAGACATACCGACAAATCTGCAGACCTGGCATCTCTGTTCCAGTCTATCTATAGTTGGGTATCGATAAAAAAGGTGGAGTCATATTGTTAATCATTGATGATGATTTTAAATTAATTAGTTTAAAAATTGGGAAGTCTTTTACAAACATTGTAATTTTTCACATTTTTGTTAATTTCATAAATATCTACCTTGACATTTCTGGGAATAATTATAAAGCTTGTAGCTATCATAGCAGGTTACGCAGATGTTTCGGTATTTAGATTACAAAATTGTGGTTTATGAGCAGTGCTGCGACAAATGCACAACCCTGATATGTTTTACTGCTATCACTATCGGGTACGCTTTTTCCAATATATTTGAACATAATCCCATATCTATTTTCCAATTTATTGAACATGAAATCAGTCATAGTTAGAGGAATCTACGCACTGACCCTGTCTTATTGTGCTCCAATTTCAGCTGAATTGTACTTGTAGGAATGACCTTGCATAGAGCTTTTCCTCCACCAGATGCCTATTCGAACCGTCAGGGGCCAATATTTCCGCCAATATGCGTATCACGCAACAAATAGTAAATCCAATAAAAATGTAAAGAGCACAATGAAATAAACTCGTGCAAACGAAGCACTAAAGCCGTTGGACTCTGATTGGGAAGTAAATCGCAGGCGATAGTCTTTTCTCTTACCAGTGCACTGATTCGTATCCTTTTCGCAGCTTTGGAAAGCTTACTTCTGCCACATAACGACGAACGGTTAAAAATATCACAATAACCTGCCGGTGGCTTCTATTAACTGGCGGAGATCTATGAATAAGAAATTGGAAATCTTCCCGACCGAAGTGAGGAGCCTTTCAGCCACCAGCTACTGTGGATAGCAAGAGGGTAGTGGTGACATCAGCGTCTCTAGGAGGCCGGCAACGAACGCGACGCTGATGATGGGGGGGTGGCAAGGATACAAGGGTTGCTCTGGGAATAACTCTCGTAACTTCCATTTAGTTCTCTGGGTGTTCAGCTCCACCCGATTTGGACTCGTTCTCGCGCTGTTTTGCCACACTCGTCGTGCCTGCCTTGATCGGCTAGCGGCAATTGGTGCTAGGTTTTGGGGTCAATGAAGACCGTAATGCAACACGATTATTTTGCTGCGTGCGGGATTGTATTCGATTGTTGTTGTATGGTGTTGAAGTTGGTGTGATACAAATGTTTTTTTGTTCTTTTCTAGATTCAATAACCCTGTTCTGCTTATTTCAAATAGTACCTTTTGGATATTTTTACTGACATGTTTTTTTTATTTCTTTTTCCATTCCAGGTAAGCGCGAAAAACCTTGGGATTGTAACCTGAATTGTGGTAATACCAAACGCAAACGTATGATTAGCAGCATGGATTTATATGGCAACTATGGCAATAGTGATGTGCTGAAAATGACGCAATTGAACCATGTTATCATAGCAGTTGGAAGCGTTCATATATCATATCTTCCAGAATTTCAACCCTTGTTTACACACACTGACCGCTATGTTACCATCAACATTCTGATGGTGGGATGATAATAACGATTGAAGAGAAAAAGCACACGTGCACAAGTGACATGTTCTCCGGTGACACTTGACATACTGTCTTGCTTGGGGGGCAATTTCAGCACTGGGGAAGATTCCCCACTACACTGCCAGACAATTGGCTTCATTTCTTGGTAACCGAAATAAACCGAGAATTTCTCTGATCCTAACTCGACCCACAATCTGGAATGAGTGTAAACCGCTTGCCTGCGTCAAGGTCATCACAACTAGCGTTTCATGCATACATCCGTTGATGACAACCTGAGACTGAGACCCAACATGACATGGTGACATTTTCACGTGTGCGTGTGTATGCTCTTGTTATTTTACCTTCGGCAATTGCTGTGACACATTCTTTGGAAAATCGCGTTCACCGAGATAATTGCGTAGGCAGCTCAGGGTGAAGCGCGTTAAGGTGCGATATTTTGTTTAGCATTGAAAGCCCAATTCGGAATACAAACTCTAGGTGCAAATTATGTCATTATCATCGTTTTACGTACAGAGAATCATGCGCTTTAGTTCGGAAACGGGAAAAAGCAAGGTTACTTAATGTTGACCTTATCTTTTAAACGGGAACGAATTGCCTTTTATTGCCAGAAAGGTAGTTTTATATTTACCCCATGATTTGAACTTATGCAGTAATCGATCATATTTCAAAAATATTGTCTCCTTTGATGGCGCTGTGCCACGAAATGTGCTCTCTAGTACCAGTAATAAAATTTGCCGTCACGCGGAGACGCTGTTGAAAGTATAGATTTAGTTCATATTTATCGTAGCAGAAAATCTTTCTGCACAATTCGATGATTATTCAACATCGTATGATATTTGAATCGAGCATTGATTGCTGATCACGTGCTAATTATTTGACGTTTTTCAGGCACTATCTAAAAATTACAGAAAATACAAAAGTTCTTCTATTCTGATTGCTCTACTAGAAATTGCTCTCTATGAAGCCAGTATACTAGCAACGTACAAGTTGTAGAGACTTGACACAAGTCTCGACATTACACGGATGAAATCTTGCTACACTTCCATTCTCCTGAAACAAGATCCTCGGCTTCTTAGAGCTAAGACACTGTTCCTTATTAAATATATTATTAAAATAAATTTAAAAAAACATAATTCCTCCACTGCACAACCGGACAAATTTCCATTCTCATCAGCATTCTATTACTTTTAGATTCTTTATTTATCCGATGAAATCAGGTCGGATTGTATCGAAAAGAAACTAATGAACGATTTTGTTCACAGCACAATATGCACAAATTCACTGTAAGCTATTTGCACTTGCACGTGGCGCTTCTGAATTCAATCACTTTGCTTTGTACATCGAAATTGCCTGTATTTACACACATCTCATATACATCCAACTTTTAAATTTCAAGTATCTCTTGTCGGAGTGTTAGTGCCTTATCCGTGCACGAGAGTTACTGCACAGATTCAAGAAGAGAGGGAATTACTTAGCTCAGCTCAGAAATTTGTTGTTCTCTCTGTCACGTTTGGCTTTGTAATAACTTGTATGCACATCTTCATTGTCCCGGGTTGGCGGTTCAATGCATAGGACGCTGGTCTCACAAGCCAGTTGTCGTATGTTCGAGCCCCGACCTGGAAGGATTCTTAGTGTCAGTAGGATCGTAGTACTAGCCATGCAATGATTCTGTACGCTAAGAATCGGGAAGTCTGTTGAAACAGAAAATCCAAATTCCACAAAAGGAATGTAATGCCAAAAAAAAAACATCTTCAGGAGAGGCTTTAATGGCTTATGCTTATGGTAAATGAAACCAAATTGCTGTCTCCAGAGATACCAGGTTCACAGATTTATCTGAATTTTACAGATTCTGAATATGCTGCACAGATTTAAAAAATGGCACAGATTTCTGAAATCAATCACAGACTGACAATGAGCCCCTAAAAGTCTTAAAATTGCTAGGGAACACAAAGTGTCCTAAAGAGCGTTTAAAGTGTCTGGTCCTTTTTTTGCTTAGACTGATTTCTGGTTCGAACACAGATTTTCAAAAAAGATGGCCTGGCATCCTCCGCCACTGAATTTCTCAGCTAAGACCCGACATCGCGATATACGGCACATGTCCAAACGACATCATCAATATCGTCACAAACGCAATGATTGCCGTCAGCAAGGCCAATACAATGTGCGTTGACGTGAGAGTGGACATCACGCGAATGAAATCTGTGTCACCAAACATCCGATTCCCGAATCATGTTTTTGTCGATATTTTGCGAATAGATTAAACCAAGATCATCCTTATATCAATAAATTTTTGAGCAAGCGAACGTTCTTTAGCTACAGAATTCGTTGAAAGTCGTTTATAAATTTCACCCTCGTGGGCACCACACTTGGTTAAATTGTTTGCTCTTTCATTGTCCAAATATCAGGTATCAGAATAAATTGGCTCATAACGGCACGTTCCCCATATTTTCGGGGATTTGTGCCTTGCCGTGACTTTTCATCATTTACCTGAATGATGGTGGGAAATAGAAGAGGATGGAAAATAAAGGAGCGGGAGGAATACGGAATGAAACACGCACACAACATAAATGTGTACAGAAACCAGTCGCAACTTACGAGACGTAGAAACCGCTTGCGAGAGTAATTAGAGCTCTTTTCCACATTGGGTTAAAAACCCAAGAATATCTCTGAGTTTCAGTTGCTTGAACATAGGTTCTTCAATGTAAAAGCAACCAAAAACCCGATACCGTAGTTGAGATACTGCAGGGCAGTTACATATTAGGTGATATGAAGTTCCGTAATCGGATTCACAGAGATCACATGAAAATGATTCAGCAAGATGTATGGTAGCCATGTGATAATTAAGTTTACAGTGGCCCGTCAGAGCCCTCACCAGAACACCACAATGGCGCTTCGAGAAATGTAAAAGATTCTTCGAAACTCCAGGGCATGGATTTTCCAAGAATACTTTTGTTTGACGACAAGTCTCAGAACTTCGCCAGTAGTTTGCATGCTCAGACGAAGCCCAAGACAGAGTTTTTTGTTTTATCCAGCATTTGGAAATTGGTAGTGCTGGTTCAGGACCTACAAGGTCGTTTTCTGCTCCCACTCTGGCCAGTTCATCCGCCCATTCATTTCCAGTTATGTTGGAATGACCAGGTACCCAGACTAGATTTACAGCATTGAAAATGCTGAGTTCTTCGATCTGAGTACGGCAATCGATTACAAGTTTTGAACGTGAGTCACCCGAGCTAAGCGCTTTAATTGCAGCCTGACTGTCGGAGCAAAAATCTATTATTTTACCAGATATGCCTTGCCGGAGGGTACACAGTACTCCACACATGATTGCAAAGATCTCAGCCTGGAAAACGGTGCAATATCTACCAAGTGAGTACGATTGCTCCAACCCCAATTCACGACAGTAAACACCCGCACCAGCTCGGCCCTCCATCAGTGAACCATCAGTGTAACAGACTACGTGCTCTTGCTGTAGTGTTTCCATAAATCCAGACAGCCACTCCTGTCTAGATGGAATTTTTATTTGAAAAGTTCTATACGGGAAACTACACGTGAGTGTTAAGTCGCTAGGGGCAAGAAAAACATCATCCCATGCAACCAATTGGGACCACAGACGTGTATGACCTATTTCTGAATTTATTGATTTATCCTTCCATAGACCGGTAGCTTGAAGTCTATAGGCACAAGCGAGTGCTTCTTGCTTTAGATGCACATGAAGTGGTCTTATATTGAGAAGAGCTTCCAAAGCAGCGGTCGGAGTCGTAGTAAAAGCTGCAGTCATTGCCATGAGCGCCACTCTTTGCAAATGATTGAGCTTCGACTGAATTGTAACTACTTGCCCTCTCTGCCACCATACGAGGCATCCATATGCCAGTATTGGACGTATAATTGTAGTATAAATCCAATAGATATATTTCGGTTTCAAACCCCACGTTTTACCAAAAGTGCGTCTACATTGGCCAAAGGCCATACATGCTCTTTTGATTCTAGACTCAATGTGAGCAGTCCAGTTAAGTTTGGAATCCAGGATTACTCCAACGTAATTGACCTGGTCGGTACACAACAGCACGCTCCCAAAAAACTGCAAAGGACGGGCCCCGGTTGTTGTTCGCTTCTTTGTAAAAAGAACCATTGAGGTTTTGTTTGGATTCACCGACAATCCAACCTGTTGACACCATTGTTCCACAACCCTTAAAGCCTGTTGCATCAGATCAAATAGCGTTGCAATGCATAGTCCAGTGATTTGTATTAGATAATCATCTGCGAATCCGTACGTCGGAAACCCAAGTTCATTGAGTTTTTGCAGTAGACCATCAGCAACAAGGTTCCAGAGTAATGGTGACAAGACACCTCCTTGTGGACAGCCTCGAACACTCAACTTCCTCATCTCTGCCTGTCTTAATGATGAGCAGATGTGCTGAAGGTTTATCTGCGCCACTTTAATCATCTCCAGACAGAATGAGGGCACAAAAATAGTCGCAGCATCAATCGCACAGCAGCAAAAGAGAACCAATCTGAATGTTTAAATATCGCTTTGTGCGATTCAGCCGATGCGAATTTTAACTGCCACATTAAGATAAACAGTATTGTTAAGCACACTCGCTGGAGGTAAAGCCTACGAAGGTGTGTCCATCCGAATGTAAAAACACAGCAGCAGAGAGTGTTGCCGATGATGCTTACCATATCAGAGACGAAAAACACACGAATGAAATCTGTGTCACCAAACATCCGATTCCCGAATCATGTTTTTGTCGATATTTTGCGAATAGATTAAACCAAGATCATCCTTATATCAATAAATTTTTGAGCAAGCGAACGTTCTTTAGCTACAGAATTCGTTGAAAGTCGTTTATAAATTTCACCCTCGTGGGCACCACACTTGGTTAAATTGTTTGCTCTTTCATTGTCCAAATATGAATGTAAACATATACAAGATGTAATGGTATGTATGCACTTGATTTGAAAACTTTTATTTTTTAATAAAATATGCACTTGATTTACACAATATACAGTAGTAAACATTCGTTTAGCCGACCCCAATGTTTTCTGTTTTTTTTTTTCATAAATAAAAAAACTTATTTTTCTTCTGAGGTTTTAGGTTTTAGGCTTAGACCCGGGCTCGCAAGTTGTAGCGCGAATATTTGACAAGCTTTCCTGCGTGTTAATGGACGATGAAACTTATGTGCTGGAAGATTTAAGGCAGCTTCCCGGAATGTCTTTTCTTACTGCCATGCAACGTAAGGGCATAGAGGAGCGTTTCAGGACGAAGAAAAAGGCCAAGCTTTCAAAAAAAATATTTAGTTTGGCAGGTAATATGCAGCTGTGGTCGAGCAAGCAAGATTTTTCCGCAAACAAGTCTTATATATGAGATAGCGAAACATAAAAATTTAAGAGGGAGGTATGATAGTATAGTATCTCCTCCCACGAAAGTTTACCTTTAATGTTACTTATACTGATAGTAGTTTATCAAACAGAAAAGTCGTTTGACATTCGGCGGATTTATTTAAAGATTTTCTGTTCCTCGCCGAAGCAAGTGTTTTGAATCTTTTCAGGCTTTTGCAAAAAAAAAACAGTCAAAGTCTGGTTTTATATTCTTGTTGAATTTGTCGATTCAATTTTCGATTACACTGCGATCCTGTCAGGTCGGGACACGAACATACCTAAGCTGGCTTTTAAGACCAGCGCCCTATGCATTGAACGACCAACCCGGGTCATGGTTTCTGCAGAAGCCATATTTTCCAAGAAAAAAAGCTCTATAAAAGTTATTGAACTCTATTTTATGTTGTTTTGAACAAAACAGGCATAACTAGTCCACGTGGAATGCCTCGCGCATGTACAACTAGGCTCACATTTCAGCAGGACTGACTGTTGATAATTTATTTTGGGTTTGTGTTAAGACACTACTCATATTTTCATTTACATTTCCTTTAAAAAAACAGAGAGAAAAAGATAGCTGGATGGAACAGCAAATAAAAAATAAAATTTGGGAAATAATATCGTCCAGAGGGAGAGCTTGAACCTACAAAATTCTCCTTACTGTGAAGATTCTCTATCATCTAAGCTTCTTTGATATGAACACATTCCAAAAATTAACCCGGTTCAATACTACTAAGCACGTGCATGATTCTGAATCTTGATTTTATTCACGAAAACGTGTTTATTGTTCAATATATCATACACATAACCATATATACATTTCGTCGTCTAGTGCTGATTTTTAAAAGGTTGCTCGTACTGCTGCGAGAGAGGGTTGCCAGTTATAATCGAGAGTTATGCAACTTATAAATTTCAGACTACGAACTAAGGCAATATTTCGAACTCAAATCGAAACATTTAGTATTGGATTGTATATAATTTTAACGGGTCATTCTGGTTTCTGTCAGAATTTTTTCGCAGTCGCTTGTTCAGATTTTACTAAGCCATAGAATCTAGTTTTGAGTAAGCCTGGTAAAACGAATAAACCTAGGCAGATGTGATTTCAGCGTGTAGGTTATTAATATATGCTTAAAATTGAACTTGTGTTGCTTGCTATGAGTTAGTTTTTTTTTAACTGGAGCGTCTACTCTTATTACATTGACTAACAAAAAATTTACTTCTGCTTTTTTTTTGCAAATATTTCGCTTGATTTAACGGAAGTTACTCGAACAAAATTTCTGTGCGCGATATTTTCAACAAGTTCGAAAACATTGATATGCTGTGAATCGTCCAATATCAACAGTAGGAGCAGCGATGTCAGATCTACGGAAATCTCCGTAGATCTACGGATTCGAACATTTTCTACCGGCTTACGGATCCGTAGACAAAATCTACGTAAACGGAAATTGGAATATATCAACGGACAACTACGGGAACTAGTTTTGCCTGGAGAGCAAAAAAAAAGTTTTGCACTGCAAGACCTTCCGATAAACAAATGCCAATCTATGGATATGACACTACTACTATCTGACATCGCTGAGTAGGAGGGAATTTCCCAAATATGTACCAATATGTACAAGCATGTGCAAAATGGTTATAGTACGATAGGCCTCTTTGAAAATAATGCTTATTACTCGAGTTTTAAGCATTGAATTCAATGTGTACATGAAAATTATTGAGTCGAGCAATGGGCATTATGTTTTGTGACATTCAAAATGAGCCTATCGTAAGATAAGCCCTTATAACATGTTAGTACAGATTTGAGATTCATATTGCTAAAGTCCTAATTCTAATGTTTCGTTCGAAGTAAATTTTCATATAAATTTTGTCTCCATACTCAATCTCGAATCGCTATCTACGATCCTATAATTGTAGCTTTCTTTCAGTAGGCGGTGTATCCTCGGCGTGTTCGCACTGACTTTCGTTTGATTTGTGTTGGACTAGGGTTCAAATCAATTCATGTTATCAGCGTTATGTCTTGCAATAAAATCGCTGGCATACAATTACCGATCAATTTATGTAATAGTGCCGTCATGGAGCACACGATGCAACTGATACCGAGCGCGTATGTATTGAAGGATGCTTCGCTACCGAACGCCTCACTGCGTGCTGCGCCCCCACATTCGGTGCAACGAATGCAGCTCGTCGTCTTTTACGTATCGACACAGTTCAGAGCTTTTACGACCGGCATCGAAAACACATTAAGAAACCATTTTATTTCCGACTGCTAAATAATTCATCGGCTTCTTCCCATGCATTAGCATCTATCCGGGCGATGCAAGTGCACTGCGAGTAGTAGACGTGTACGTGTGGCGTCGGTTTCCCGACAGGCTGTTGTGCGATTTGATTCGACGCTCGACATGTCTGATTTCGGTTGGAGAAAACCACTCACGAAAAAAAAACAACAAGTCATACAAATATTTGTTGGGTAATTGTGTGCTGCTTTCTTTTCAAATCTCTCAACCTCAAACAGTGTAGACACACAATGGCTTCTCTGGCGGGTCCCCTCGCGTAAGTGGGAACTTAAGGTAAGATTGAAGCGTTTAGGGTAGCTGTGAATGCGAGCAAACGATGAATCATAACCCGAAGGCTAGTTGGGAGAACTGATTGTTGGCGTTATTTTCGTCTTAGCAAACATGACATCAAGTCAAATATATTTATCCATCCGGAGTTTTTTCTTGTTAGTAAATGCTCGCGGTAAGCTGGCTTCTCTTGAACACTATCGCTATGAATGGTTTTTGAAATTAGTCTACTTTTTCCTATGCAATGAGTTCGTTGTCAAAAACAAAAATCTGCTACGAGACATGAGCATTATGAGTATTAGTTTGCATAGTCTGAAGGAGCATTATTATTTTATGGATTGTTTTTGAAAATAAATTTATTTCTTTGAAACAATTTAAGCATTTTATCGACGGAAAACAAATTAACGTATTTACAATTACTTAGATTCGTATACAACATTTTACAATATGTAGTCAAACTTTTAGAACTTTTGTAATAAATTATTCTTGATAATAAGTAAAATTTGTAATAAGTTCTAAAAACAACAAACAGTAGAGTACAAATACCATAATTTTGAGTAATAAGTATTTCTGTGTCATAAAAGTCTTCTCTCGTAAATCAAAGTTTTAAGATTGTGGATGTACACAAGTGAGCTTTAGCGAACAATACTTGAGATACAAAGTAGCTATTTGCGATATGAGGTAACACAGCAGACAACATGGTCGCTTTGCTCGGATCACCAGCTTAATAGCTTAATGATAAAATAGTTGCACAGATTAGAAGAAGTTAACAGGCTAAAATCATGTCTCTGTTTCACTCATCTATCTTTTATATCTACTTTTCAAATATCAAGCAGTATATAACAAAAATAAAAAATAATCACAGTTTGGGATTTTTAATCAACAAACTTATGAATTCTGTGCATACGCGCTCCCATTACGCCTCTTTGTACTTACCTTAACTAACATCTTCTCTGTTTAGTACTTTTGGATGGATGGTTAAATGCATATCACAATAATTAGAAGAAAAAATTGATGACTGTGTACAAGACACGACCGAACAACGTGATATTTTCATAGCCTATCATCAGCTGAGCTAGAAAATTTAACGGAAACTTGATATCTAAACTCATCAGCTAGTCGACCTACTCTGGTTTACGAGCAGGTACTAACTGAACTAAAAAAACTAAGAACGAAAATATATTTGAAGATTCATTTTGTGTGAAAGTTCGTACTGTGCAGAACGGTGCGGTATTTTCAATACATTACGCATAGACTGCCTCAAATCGACCGAAGTAGAATTGCTACTGAATGAGTTACGAGCAGCAACAATCGAAACCGTTCGCCGTGCTAGAGAAATCAAGTGGATGACATCATTATGGCATCATGTGATTGGTTCGTAAAAGCATAGGTCGATTCAAACCAATTGTTCAATGGTATGCTGTTGAAATACTAAAACGGTTTTGCAATATATGTTTTAGTTCAATGTTATCTAATTGATTGGTATTTAAACTAAATAAACCTATTTAATAAATAACTAAGTTGTACGCGCTCAAAATTATGACAAAAAAGGCAAACACAGGCTTTTTAAATATACCTTTTTGATGCTCGTTTATACCAAACATTGCAGCAAACTTGAATTTGAGTTATTTGTGGTTATCTGATACTACTGAATATTTTATCAGAAATTGCTGATCATATTTTTTCGATGGCATAAAGCAAAAAATATGTTGATACATTAAATACATACAAGAGATAATCACGATCAAAAACTTATCATTCTATCAGAGAGTAAATTTTGAAAAGGCGCCCATTGATAAAGTAAGACGTATTCACGTCAAAAGTATCTATGATTATCTACATAACACAACATGTAACTGAATCCATTTGCAAGGCACTGATTCCAGTATGCGAACGACCCCGTTGATAATTCAATCCGTTCTGAAGCGTACAATATTGAATTAATGTTTTCGAATCAAGTTAAATGTGGCTAATCCCATCAACAAATCACCTACTAGTCACCCAAGATTAAAAATTTGCTGACTGCTGATCGGTATTCAATATGTATACTCAATTGAACACGATGTGCAGCAGACGGAATGGCATTCACACAGTGCAAAATCAACTATCCAGCGAGCGAATGGATTTTGTGTTTCAGTTTTGTCATCCACTCGCTAGTCAAACCATCTGCATCGTTCACAGCCAGGCGAAGACTGAGTAAAAAATGTCAATGTGAGGCAGCATATATTTATAGATTCCGATGTGTGCGATAGTTCACGTGCGTTTGATTTGAGTGAACCAAATTTTGGACATATTTTATGTGTCGTTTTTGACTCGTCAGTGCATAACAGTTTATGTTGAATATACTAAGTTATTGTATCAGTTACACCAGGAGGCGTACCAACTACCGGAAGTTGTTTCCGAGCACAACCATTGCGAATAAACGGACACACCACATGTTCCTTAAGCCGTAGACATCGGAAAGATATTGCATTTTGGTGTAATATCTTTGAAGGGTTACATGAAAAGTGTAAACTTTGCATCTGTTTAGTGGTTTGAATTGAACAGTTTATGTTAATCTGCTAAATTCGAAATCCAATTTTTCGAAAGGCAGGAAGCTCGGAATGCTACTCGAAATAATTGTGCATATACATTTAAAGGGTGTTTTCGATAAAAATGGTACATACATATGGCCCTACTAAAAAAAAGAATTATCGTTTTTTTTAATTTTCAGGGAATGAAAATTTACTGAGTCATGATTAAAAGAAGATGTTTAATTCGTTTTCGTCTTTCATCCTTTCACTTCACTCATTCAATTCTGTACAACCGATTTTCCCGGTGTTTTTTCTTTATAGAAAAACTTCCTTCAACTCCGGCTTCGTTTTAAAAGTTTTCGTGCCCTGGATTTTCCAATTGGTCAAAGTTCCGGTGAATTTGGTGGGCTCACATCTTTTGGTACGAAATTAACTGTTCGCTCGGTACCAATCCAACCAATGTTTCAAGCGTAGTGGTAGAATGCAAGATCAACCCAAAACAGAGTTGATCATTTGCACTTCCTTGTGATTGGCAAAAGACACTTTTTAAGGCACTCGCACCGTGTAAATCGCACCGTTGATTGTTCCGGAAGTGATGAAAGGAGCACATTTTTCTACACATTCGCAAATCACCTGCCAGATCAGGAGCTTTTATCCAAAATTAGATAGTTTATGCTATCGAACCAGTGGCGTCTCGTCCTCATGTGCCTCTCGTGCTCGTTTGAAAACTACTTTAAAAAAAATCCCAGTCCTAGAGAGTAAATTTCCTAAATTTTTTTTCGAGGTAACGCTAAACGCTAACACGACGTTTCATGCAGACTTTTGGCATTAAAAAAAATCTATTTCGGAAATTTCATGTTGTGCACACCTCAAGGAGAGGTTTCAGTGAATTATGCTTATGGCAGTTGAAAACAAATTGCTGTCTCAGTTGCAGTTGCGGTTTTTTTGTTGAAGTTATCGACAGATTTGATCAACGTGCAGAGCACCAAATTTTTGTTGTTGTACGAAAAAAAGTGTAGTACAAAATTCTCTACCCAAAAGTATATCATAATATCATTGTATTGAAAGACACAAACGAATATTCATTCCTCAATTGTTAGTTTTCATTTACAATGAACTGTTACAACTGATTTCATACCTCTTAAACATTGTACAATCCGTAAATTTCGTCACGAGACGCCACTGTGTCGAACATCCTCCGGAACATCGAAATTTGATACTTTAGGCAAAAAATATACAGGCTGAGAAAGTTGACTAAAGTTGGTCTTGACGTAAGTTTCATCATCCATCCCGAGACTACATGAATTGATGAGAAATGTCGTCACCGGGGCAGGTTTTAGCAGTAAGGTTTTGCATTCCTGTTTGGGGCTTAAGTTCGTCAAAATGTGTGTATATGTGTGTATATGTGTGATCGTGTGTGACAAAATATGCACTTACTTTTTTCCGAGATGGCAATACCGATTTACCAAACTTACGAGCTGAGGCCAGTGGTGTATTAGTGTGTTTTAGAGGACTATTTTTAAGCTTCAAATATGATTTTCTCAGAAACGGTGACGAATATAAAAAAACCCAACTTTATATTAGTTTAGATTATTTTGTGAAAATTTCAGAATGATTCATTGACTTTAGCGGTCGGGAAAGTCTTTTTTTCTGAAGAAAGAATTGCATAGCTGAAAACGCCGTCTTTCAACTTGTTCTTTGAAAATCTCGCCTTCAAAAGCATGGATCAAAAATCTATCCTGACAATGTTTAGATAATTTAATTTAGATGCGATAACTGCATAAGAACATAGGTGTTGTCGCGATAAAAATGCAGATTGAATGTTGTAAGTCGATTTCTATGCACGCACCATTTTTTCTGCTCCAGTTTCCTGGCAACGTAACGAAACATGATAGAGAAATAAAATCGGCACAGCAAGGCTGCCAAACAAGTTTATGCAAACTTTTAACCGAAAATATCGACACTTTTCTGGCCCATTGAGAGTCATTTTGTACATATGCGAGAAAGCATGGAGAGAAATGTAATACGCTGAGCGAAACACGTGGTTATACGCGACCTACTGGACTTAAGCTCAAATAAAAGGCACTGTTGTCCCATAGATTTTTTTAAATTTCGTGCGGATCTGACTTCTGGTTCCGTAATAACTAAAAAAAAATTTACGAAGAAAAATTCTGTATAAAATGTTCAAAACGACGTATGTAACAATGAGAGATTCTCTTTGTTTACTTTCTCTTTCGATTATTGTGGAATATTCCTGCTTTTTTCGGTAATTTCTCCAGAGCAGATTAAAAGATGATAGCTTTAGTTATTATTATCGGTAAATGATTGGACAGGAGGATTGCTAAGAGTGCCGCAATAATCAAAAGAGAAAGTAAACAAAGAGAATCTCTCATTGTTACATACGTCGCTTTGAACATTTTATACAGATTTGCTCAAAATGCGCACCCACGTTTCTCCTAGATGGCAGAACCCGATTTTTGCAATCGTAGGTTCAAATGAAAGGAAGTCAGGATTTAATCATGAAAGTCACAGACTAGCCCACAAATATACTTTAAAACCCCTATTTTATTCCAAGAAACCCTGTATTTTGGTCAGATTATTTACATTTAAAATTTCGAAGACTGGAAAAAACGCTGGCATAAGTGTATTATATCTAGGGGAGGATTACTTTGAAGGGGACCATATAGATGTAGACGAATAAATAAATATTTTTTTAGAAAACTGAGAATTCCGGGTACTTTTTGAACAGACCTCGTACGTTAAACAGAATTTCTTAATTTTGTCCGGATCTGACTGCCGTTCGTCGTTAAAGAACAGTACAAACAGTAGTGATTATAGGTTACTGCCCTGAGGAAGTCCGGATTTAATCATGAAAGTACAAAAAGCACGCGTAATACACTACTACTGTCACAGACTAGCCCACAAATATACTTTAAAACCCCGAATCCTATTTTATTCCAAGAAACCCTGTATTTTGGTCAGATTATTTACATTTAAAATTTACGCATTTGAGTTTGGTGATGCAGCTGCGAATGTTCTTTTCTCTTTAGACGTAGACGAGTCTTCTTTGCACGTAATGGAATATTTCACAAATCTATCAATGAACCAAGAAAAATCAAGCACACAAATCAACTATCAGCTATCACCATTAGACGTGTTTCGCCCCCCTCAGCGCATACACTGCTACCTCCTTATCATCATTGGCTCGTGACCTGCGATGGGTAGCACGCGTTGATTGTGCCGTCATCACACGATGAGTGTATGTGTACTAAAAATTATATAATGTGCAAATCTTGTCCGGATGGAACGGGATCGTTTTCAGTTTGAAAGATAAGACTTTTTGCATCTAGATTTTAAAGTAATAAATGTTTTGGAATAAAACAGAAAATGAAACAATTCTAATTAGATATATTCATGTTACAAAAAACAAAGTTGAGTCATTCCATCCAATTGGATTAGATCGATATCGCAATCGACAGCAATTTAGCAGTTCGGAAACTACATTGATAAGGCGCTGTGTTACACTAATTGACAACCTGCAACGCCTATTGGCGAGCGTTTCAGCGCGTACTAGGCGGCATGAATACATCAGTGAAAAATATAAAAGGAAATCCAATCAACTAGAAAATGGTCCCACTGGATGATGTACCTATGCCTGAACCCACACCAGCTGGCAGTTTTGTTTTTTTTTGCGCTAGTAAAAGGAACCGAAAGCCAACTGTGCAATGTTACATGTAGGGTAAGAGAATGAACGGAACAAATACCTTAGACGTTGGAAATTTGCATAAACGTTCGTCGTTTCGTTTGCTCGAACGAAACGTTCCCTACAGTATTCTCCATTTGTGTGTTGGTGTGTGTCTGCTGCCGGTCCCACTAGAGTAGTGCTGTGCTGTGCGCCCTCCCCACTATTTTACACACTGGTGGAATAGTGTTTGTACAAGCAATGGACGGATTGAATGCACCGTCACCGGTGTTGGTGATTCAGCCGGTTATGCCGCAAGCGCGTTTCTGTTCGGTGAGGAACGCGGCTAACTGCTGTTGTCAGTGTTGCCGGTTCTTCCGAGAAAACTGATTCAATTCGAATTAAGTTTGGCGAAAAGGTTTTGAACTGTAATATAATCTTGTTAGACAATAAATTTTTGGTGTCAATTTATGTCTTGGAATTTTGGACAACTCGAATAACTGTAACAGATAATGTTCACGATTATATTTTTTACGATCATCCCAACTCGCATCGACCCGCCCGTCCTGGGTTCGACTGCGAACAGATCTGATTCGGTCACCAATATTGGCTCATGCTTGATCGATTTGTTTCGTCGTCTATCCTTACAGTTTTCGAGTCTTCCACCTTCTTCGATATCGACCTAGCGTTTTACTTTTCAATCCATTCCACCACCCCCACATATGACAACCGGAAAGCGCGTTCCTCGGTAGTTGTAGCTTGTGCCGGTACTCGACTCGACACCACCACCCCACATTCAAAACGTTCAATACACCCATACACAAATTTTCCGGCAACCGTAGCTGTATTGAAATCGAAACGGTTGCGCCCGCCAGTTGGACACTTCTGTCCTTGCCCTGCCTCTGCCAGCAACAGTCTACCCGTCGGGATAGATTGGAACCCCCTTGGCCGCCTACCTGTGTCTATGGCTGGCGATTATGTGCATATACCAAGTGACAACAGTGTGCGTGTGTTTGCGTAAATTAATGTACAAATCTAGATTCGCCATTCGCAACGACCGAACCGAGCGAGGCAAGCCGGTTACCGACGAAGCCCCATGGTTCAGTGAGTGGCTGGAGAGCCTCACGGTTTGCGGTGATTATGACTTGCGGTATCTGATGCATTTCTTGTCTCTGCCCAATAGCACCGCCAGAGGCAAGTAACAAAACAGGTTGAACAATAAACCGTCCCAACCTGCGCTGGTGTACTCCGGTGCACGGATTACCAGTGCGCGCGGAGTCGGCGAGAAGTTCAAGGTCGTAGCCAAGGTTATCTGATTCAGCTGGCGAAGTTTGCAAACGTGCGGCACAACGAATGAGAAAGTAGCAGGTGCACCACTTTACGGGCGAAGAATATGTAAAGCACTAGTAAATAATTTCTAGCTATAAAATATCAAGCTTACGAACCAACTGTATAGTTTTTTATTTGAGTTTCATCATCAGCACGTGAAACCCGTTTACACGTTTTAAACACAACTGTTAACATTCTTGTTTGTTTTTTCGCAAAGGAAATGTGATGTGATCTCTATGGAAATCGTGTTTTCAACTGAGATCCAGGAATGTCAATTCAAATGAAATGGGGCAATGAGTATTATCCAGATCGAAATTAAGGCTTGAACGTTCAAACTATATAATCACGCTTTAAAAGAAAAAAAATCATTGAAAATTCTTGTTTTTACGCTTAGTCTTCGACTCATTAGTGCATTGGCATCTGATGTTGAAATTCTAATTCCACTTCGCGACTCAAAATAAGCCCCTAAGCAGAAAGTTAATGTCATTTGTAAAAAAAACATTTTGCTCCGAACCGCGTCGTCCTTACTAACGTGTCGAACGAAAACATTTTGGGGTTTTGGTACCACCCGTTTTACCACTAAATGATTACAATGTCTTCCAACAAAAACTGCTAATGTTCTGTTGAGTCGAAGACGAAACGTGTAAATAAGAATTTTCAATGTTTAGTTTCTCTTAAAACGTGATGTTCAAAATTACCGTTAATAACCTTCAACCCTTAACTTAGAATCTGAAGAAAAACCAACAAAAAAAAAGGCGGGTGGGTAATGTCAGAGACATGACTGGATGTCGTGAATACGAAAACAACTGACATGTTCCTTAACACTTCCGAATATCAATTAGTTGATCAATTGCATGAATTATGCAAGCATTTCCCCTTTTCACATTTTTCGCAAAAACGAAGAAGGCTTGACTTGATCTCGATTACAGCGAATTTCACATAAAGTGCACAAATCTAATAAAACTATTCTAGATTTGCACTAAACTGAGGAAATTTACCTTCGATTTGCGAGCAAGAAATCCTAATAGTTCTTTAGAAACCTTTTAAGAGTCATTAGAACGACTGATTTTGTGTGATGCTCTCCACCGTTGTCCTCTTTTCATTGTTTTTTCGCCAATGCAAACGACTGGCAGCTGTGACGTAATCGCTCTTGTCGGAAGCGAAACTAGCTTTGCAAACGACACAAAATACATCTGCTCGCAGTGGCGATAGAATTCAAACTGATCCAATTTTTGTTAAAAGGTTTCTTCTTATGTTTTTTCGTTTGTAGCTTTTTCACTAATTGGCGGTTTGTAACTTTTTCACTAACGGGCTATAAAAATAGTCGCATACATAATTTTAATGTCGATTATTTCATTTCGGATTTGCATAATTCATTGAAAGAAACTATCAAAATGCTGTAGGGATTCGTTTCTAGCATTCAGAAGGAGCAAATTGTGGAACTCACTACGATATTAAGCAATGTTCGGAACATTTTGCTCGAACGATTTGTTGTACAGCAGCAGATATTTTGTTCTCTTCCTCAGAACGCGTTCTGATTGGCTGGTGTTGACATGGGTCAAATGAGACAGGTTTTTCAATAGTGTACTATTGAAATACTTAAATGCTGTTGCTATACACGTTTGAGTTGAAAAATTTCGATTCTATTTGTAGTTAGATTATATAAATCTTTTCACATCTCACTGAGCTATGAGCTTTAAAAATACGAAAAAGGCAAACACGCCTTATGAATTATCCTCTTTGATACTCGTTTATACCAAACATTTCAGAAAAGTTTAATTTTGAATTATTTGAGATTATGTCACACAACTGAAAATTTTATCATAAAATTATGATCATATTTCCGATGGCATGTAGCAAAAATTTTGTTGTTTCGTTAGATACAACAAGAGATATTCACGATCAAAAATTTATCTCTCTCTCAGAGGGTAAATTTTGAAATGGTGCCCCATAGTAAAGTAAGTCGTATTCACGACAATATCCATTTTAATTGGCGTTCTTGGATCTCAGCTGAAATCCCGGAGGTGTTACCTCAATCGAATTTCGATTAACACGAAATGGTTACAAAACAAATCGTGTTCCGAGATCACCGTTCGATCGACCAGCCCCGCCTCAATGCAATGCTAGCATGAAATGGATTGAAACACTGTAGAAAGACTTTCGATTCCTAGCAAATAGCAAGCAATCGACGTGTATTTATTCTATATTTTTTTTCAGCTCCATTAGTCATCTCATATACGAAAACCATTAGTTAGAGTGAAATATACTGTCTCTGTTCGACAGATTGACTTCAACAGTAAGATGAAACTAGGAGCATTCGCTTCGAGTTTTCGCGTCGCTAGAACTGCAGTATTGAACAATTTTCAAACTATTTTTTCTGCGGGATTGCTTCTTAGAACCGAAGCAAAAATATCCTATCCGATTTTATCACAATTCGTTGATTGAAAGTCGAGTAATCGACAAAATAACATGGTGACTGATTATTGGTAAAATAACACCCCTACAATCAACGTTTTCTGATCTTACCAATACTCTAGTTCGCAACCAAAGTCCTATTTCCTACAAATCGTATCCAACAGAGCTTGAAATTGTCCCGAATTTTCATTAAAAAATTTTAATCCAACAGCCTCATATTCGTTTTTATTAGCTCTTTCGTAAATGATCGCATCCAAAACAAATGAAGAGAGGCGAAGTCTTTTCGTCTCCCATTGAACCAAAAGAGAGTCAATACAAACGTCACTCATTCCCCTACGACAAGACGAAACGTCGGCAGGGAGAATCAGTCGAATTTCAATTCTCATTCCTCATCGATATGATCAAAATCTGTGACGTTGTGTTATAAAGAATGTCTAAAATATGATCTTTGGAAACCAAAACTATCATAGATTCGAGCGAAAACAGTTAAGAATCACTGTGAATCGCTTTCCGTCATTATGGATACTAAAAAGTTTGGCTTGAATATCGACACTGCACAGTATATGATTTTCACTGAAAACCGAAAATGACTGAAAGGGTAAATGGGAGAAAGAATACAACTTTGAAACTACTTTTCCGCTCATGTCGTTGACTGAATTTGGTTTTCATTCTCATAATTTACAAGTGAAATGAAAATGACTTTCTTTTATTAACACACTGCAGTCTTCGGATCCAGCCAATTACACTCTTCGGACATAATATGATATTACCCCAAATCTTATTATTTATCCTATGGAAGCAATAAACATAAAATACTGAACAAAATTTACCCAAACAGCTACTCCTACTCATGAAACGTGTTTTGCTTTTTCCGTTGAATGATTTAAGGATGGGATGAAAAATGCTAATCTATGAATTATGCAAGGAGTGATACAGACGATTTTTATGAAAACAAGTTGACAAAAAGTCTCGATAAAAATAAGTCAGTTTAAAACCATATCAAAGGATTTGAATACAATTATGAAATAGGACGTATTTGAATTTTTTTTTAATAATTTTCGCTTTTGCATTTTCTCATTCTGCTACTAACGCAGAAGCCGTATGACATAAGACAAGAGATGGAATCTTGGGAGCACTTAGTTATCTCTCACCTGTTGACGACCGAAAAAATGAATTTTGTGTTCGAAACGTAAAAACGGTTTTCACGTGCTGATGAAACTCAAATAAAAGAAACACACAGTCACACTCGTAGCTTGATATTTTTTAGCTAAATATTATTTACTAGTACTTTAAATATTGTTCAACGCTCTTTACAACTTCTTAGCGATGTATATTGAACCGCGCGAGGTGGCATCAGCAGTTCAACACAAACTGCTATCGCACTGATAAATCGAAACTAAATATAAAAACACGTAAGTTAGTTATGTGCACTCAGCATACACCGCTTAAAGGCGTGGTACCGAAACTATTGAATGGAAAAAAATCATAATTTAATATAAATAAAAAGCCGTCATGATGTAATTAGTTCCACAAATGATGCTAATAAACATTTTTTCACATTTTGCTCTTTTATCAAGATTTAAAAAAACTTTTACTAGCATGCAAACTGCTATCAAAGTCCATTCCGAAATTTATCCATACGACTGATGACTAAACGAAACAATAGCTATAAAAATTTGCAACAATCTGTGTCATGAGTGCCTTGTGACCACATAAATATACCACTACAAAATTACTTAAGGGGAGATTCATTTGTAAAAGAGAGTTTTTCGTTCCTTCATTTTGAGCGTGGATTTAAAAAAAACGATAGGTTGCCTAATCCTCAGTTTTTATGTACTTATTATTCTTCATTAGAGACTGCTACAATGTAAATTTTATGTAAAAAATATCCAGTTGTTCCTGAGATATGGTTGCTCAAAGCGGGTCAAATTGTCACTGTCACTTATAGTTTTTTTAGATCCACGCTTGACAAGAAAGAATGAAAATCTTCGTTTACAGAAGAAACTTACCTTGAAGAAGGTTAGATTGATCTTGAAAATTTAAATGAAAGCAAAACTCCAACACAGCAATCTAAGTTCATTCGGATCCGAGTTTCGGTTTCAGAGTTATGGAATGATAAATTCAATCATAAATTGATAAACACGATCTCTTATAAAATGTTTATATCAGCTGATTCCGGAAAGATAGCTTATAGTTGCAATTTTATTTAAAAATACTAGCTGCCTAATTGCTTCTATTTACGGTATATAATCTTTTTTTCGTTTCTTAATGAATGAATGAAATAATGAATGGTTATTCGAACTAAGAATTTTGTTGATCCCAAGATATACTTGGCTTATGAGACAAACATCATTACACTGACGGATGGATGGATCGAAACCTGGTGGTTTCACATGTGTTGCACTCAATTTTCCACTTCATTGCTCATCGGTCGTCACGCTGGGTCGTGTATAATTGGTCCGCAACGGTTCACTGACATTCGCACCGAATGGAAGTGCGCGTAAAACGGTTCACAACATTCCACAAATTAAGGTGTGAGTCATAGTGTCCATAGTTGCGCTCTATTGAAAACTAGCTTCGACGAAAGAAACGAATTCTAATTTATGTGGTGCGGTAAAACGCAACCGCGTGAAAGAGTGCATGTGTCCGAGTTTCGGTACAGATGCGTTTTTGCAGTTAAGGTAATGTAATTTGTATAAGTACATTTTTTGGATTATTTGTTTTTGTCTTTCTCATATAGAAAGGCTATACAATCACTGTGAAAACCGACTTTTGAACCGAAGCCCGGAGGGCCGAATGTCATATACCATTCGAATCAGCTCGACGAACTGAGCAAATGTCTTTGTGTGTGTGTAAACCGATTTTCACAAACTTAGATTCAAATGAAAGGTCTTGCGGTCCCATAGATCGCTATGAATTTTATCCCGATCCGACTGCCGGTTCCGGAATTAAAAGACAAAATGTAAAAATATGTGAGAAAATTCGCACTCAATTTTCTCAGAAATTTCTTAACCAGTTTTTACAAACTAAGATGTAAATGAAAGGTCTTGAAATTCTTCAAAAAGTCTCCTAAATGATGATTCAGATCCGACTCCCGGTTCCGGTATTACAGTGCGATTAGTAAAAATTTTCAATTTCAAGAGTATTTTTTTACAAGCGATGGCGAAACGAGGTGCACATTTAGGGGTAAATTCATCTAGTTGGCAGACCTTGTTAGTTGGAGGACATATAAATCTATTTCGGGACTACTAGTGCACGGTTTCCGCTTCCGAATGCATCGGTAATAGTGAAGAAAAGCTCCAAAAACGGAACTCGTTTCGATTTTTCTGCAACGGTTAAACCGATTTTCACAAATCATAATTGAAATTAAAGCTCTTATTATCTTAAAAGATTCTGTGCAATTTCATCCAGATTCGACTTCTGGTTCCGAAATTAGAGGGCAATGAGTATCAAAACTTTCAAACTGTCATAAAAAATAATGCAAAATTGGTACGCATCGATACGTGCAGGTACGGAAGAAGAAAAAAAAGCACTTACCTAACACACAGCGTGCTTTGTTCAACTTAGTATGGCGTGCAGGGTTGCTACATTTAAATCTATATTAACATAACTATTTTCAAATTGAAAAAGTGATGGTAGTTTATACCAAAGAAAGTTTTTGATTTTATTCAAGTTTGAAAAACAAATCTTGACAGAATCTTATAGTGATGTTTTTGAAAACATAAGTAATATTAGAAAGGCATCATTACACCACTTGGCGGATTGAAAAAGGTTTTCTCTAAGAACGCTTTTTCGTCTTCTTTTGGGTTGGGATTGGTACAAATTTTGCTCCAAATTTCACTCTTGTTAGTTCAAGTTTATTTTCCTCGAAATCATGTCCATTGCTTTTTACAACTTTTTGAACAGAATGAACTTTTTTGACAGCCGCCGTGTCTTTGTTTACAGTTTAAAAGTTCATCAGAGGTTCATCATTTGAATTTAAAAATTGCAAGTCACCTCACACTAAACAGATTTATACAAATATCGCTTTTTAATGCTGGAAACGCATACAGGGTAATCTTTTTAGTTCTTTTCACTGTGGAACACGTTTTTAACAGGCACTTTTTCATCATTTTTCAGTTTTTAATTTGCAGTCGCCAAACAAAACAAACACCCGGTAGCTGTCAAAGATGAACTTGATTCATCGGCAGTTCAGCTAAAATATCAATTACAGGATACACATAAATGAAATGTTTCCTCCTTCAGTTTTCATTTTTAATACTTAACTCCATGTATAATTCTATTCATTCGAACTTGCTCACTACCAACAGCGACAATGAAGCAGCTAGACTACTTGGCACTTGAAACTGAGCAAGCAAAACTTCGAATGACTAGGTACGATTATTCAACTGACGATGAATTCTGGGAGCTTCACTTGAAAATGGCAGAAAAAGTCAAATGAATTAGTAGGGATATACTGACGGCCAGTGGCCATCAATTCCATTTTCATCTTATATTATTAATGAAATTTTACCGCACTGGTCACCTCATCGATCAGCATAATCCGTCAACATCGACACGTCAGGAAAGACATTGCACTGCGGCTCAAATGAGTGTTTCGCAAAAAGCATAAACTTTACGTTAGCTAAGCCGTATCGAAATTTTAAATAATAAAATAATAAAGATGACTATGTTGTGCCTCTCACTAGTAGAGTATTTTTTGCCATACCTGAGTAAAAAACAGATTGAAAATAATAAATAATAATAAAGACAAAAATAATAACAAAAACCCCGAATCAATGGACGAAAGCGCGATCAGTGAACCAACTGCTTGAATGGTAAAGAGACTCCAACTTTCCCAAGGAGAAAGGTATCTGAGGCTCTGCTAAAATATAAATATTGTGTATTTAACCCTTTACCTTCCCGGCGAAGGTTAAAGGTTAATACCGTGGATAAATAACAACTGATTAATGGATACACAGCAAAAAATAACAGATCGGCTGAAAAGTTCGTATCATTTCTATGAGAGGGCGCCACTAGAATTAAATCCATGCCATTTTCAGTTAGTATCAACCTTCAAAAGATACGTGTATAAATTTGACAGCTGTCTGATTATTAGTTTGTGAGATATTGCATTTTGAGTGAAGCTACTTTTGTTATTGTGAAAAAATGGAAAAAAAGGAATTTCGTGTGTTGATGAAACACTACTTTTTGATGAAAAAAAGTGCCGCCGATACCAAAAAATGGCTTTATGAGTGTTATCCAGACTCTGCACCGGGCGAAGCAACAATTCGTAAGTGGTTTGCAAAATTTCGTACTGGTCATATGAGCACCGAAAACGATGAACGCAGTGGACGTCCAAAAGAGGCTGTTACCGATGAAAACGTAAAAAAAATCCACAAAATGATTTTTAATGACCGTAAAGTGAAGTTGATCGAGATAGCTGACACCCTAAAGATATCAAAGGAACGTGTTGGACATATTATTCACGAATATTTGGATATGAGGAAGCTTTGTGCAAAATGGGTGCCGCGTGAGCTCACAATCGATCAAAAACAACAACGAATTGATGATTCTGAGCAGTGTTTGGAGCTGTTATATCGAAATAAAACCGATTTTTTTCGTCGATATATAACAATGGACGAAACATGGCTCCATCACTTCACTCCGGAGTCCAATCGACAGTCAGCTGAGTGGACTGCACGCGATGAAACGAACCCAAAGCGTGGAAAGACTCAACAATCGGCCGGTAAGGTTATGGCGTCTGTATTTTGGGATTCGCATGGTATAATTTTCATCGACTACCTTGAAAAGGGAAATACCATCAACAGTGACTATTATATAGCGTTATTAGAGCGTTTGAAGGACGAAATTTAAAAAAAAAACGGCCTCATTTGAAGTAGAAAAAAGTTTTGTTTCATCAAGACAATGCACCGTGTCACAAGTCAATGAAAACCATGTTGAAATTGAACGAATTGGGCTTCGAATTGCTCCCTCATCCACCGTATTCTCCAGATTCGGCCCCCAGTGGCTTTTTCCTGTTCTCAGACCTCAAGAGGTGCTCGCTGGTAAAAAAATTTAGAAGCAATGAAGAGGTAATCTCTGAAACTGAGGCCTATTTTGAGGCAAAGGACAAATCGTACTACAAAAATGGTATCGAAAAGTTGGAAGATCGCTGTATCGCCTCTGATGGCAATTATGTTGAATAATAAAAACGAATTTTGGCAAAAAAATGTGTGTTTCTATTAAACGATACGAACTTTTCAGCCGAACTGTTAATTAAATTTACCAGTGACGTAAATCCGCGTATGACTCAAATCATAAGAACGTAATTCGTAAAATGACTGAAGTCTGCAAGAATGATTTACATATGTGTCGAACATACACTACTTTTAAAGCTGACGTGTAAAATTACATGCTTCAGCACTTGAAAGTACGTCAGAATGCATTAAATATGTGTAAGTCATGAGTCATTTTTGACGTAAATTTACACGATTTATTCTAAGTGTGTAGTATTGAATGCAATTTATGAAAAAAAAAATTAACAATTTGTCAATATTGCCCGTCATGGAATTTTCATAGTATTATTCTATTTCGAATCATGTGTCTGTGCCTTAAAGCTATGCTTTTCTCTCATCAAGCGCGTGGATTTTCAACGCATACCGTTGCACACAACGACCTAACGAGAATGGGAAGCTTCCTCAGTGCGTGACTGTCTAGTACCAATCCCCCAACCAACCTACCTGTCTCTTCAGTGAATTTGAATCGATTGCTGGTTCGGGTGGGTGTTTGATATGCTAAATGATTGGTTAAAAACTTCTTCGCGTGAAAGCCAGCAGTAATTCAACAAATAAAAAAAGCTGCCTATTCACGGGGCAAAAAAAACGCGTTGGGTCACCGGAAAATGACGTGCGTATAGCGAGGAGCTACCAATACTATGCCGAGCCCATCGTTACCTCATACTGTGCTACGATCTTTGTAAGGTCCAACCTCGTTTTTTTTATTAGAGTTGAGGAAAAGGCGAATGACACGCTTCATTACATCACCATTGGGGACGCGCGTGTGATTCATCTGGTATGTCCTTTGTGGGAAGGAAAATGACTTGCCGTAAGGTAGTACTTTTTTTTGGGAACACTAACCCGACTTCATCTCTAGTTGCCAAGGCTGAAAATTTTACATTGGCTACGATATAAAGTAATTACTCGTGTCGCAAGTGTTGTCTTATATCATGATGATCACCCTTAAAGGAGTCTAATCTTACCTCTTTTCTTTCATTCTTTTCAGAAATGGTCGAGGCAATGAAGAAAGTCGCCTCCCTGGACGTAGAACTCACAGTCGAAGAGCGAAATCTGCTGTCAGTTGCCTACAAGAACGTTATCGGCGCACGGCGTGCATCGTGGCGGATAATTTCCTCGATCGAGCAGAAGGAAGAAAACAAGGTCAGACTCAGAACCTAAAAAAAACGTGTTCTGATTTATGAAAAACTTAACTAACCAATTGGTACCCATATTTTTTCCCCAAAAAAAAATACAGGGCGTCGAGGAGAAGTTGGAAATGATCAAGAACTACCGCTCCCAAGTGGAGAAGGAACTGCGCGACATCTGCTCCGACATCCTGGAAGTGCTCGATAAGCATCTGATCCCGTGCGCGACGACCGGCGAGAGCAAAGTGTTCTACTACAAAATGAAGGGAGATTATCACCGCTATCTGGCCGAATTCGCCACCGGTGGTGACCGCAAGGATGCTGCGGAAAATTCGCTGGTCGCATACAAAGCCGCCAGTGACATCGCTATGACTGACCTTCCACCGACGCACCCGATCCGGTTGGGACTGGCACTCAACTTTTCAGTGAGTTTTCCTGCCATACTTGCCTGTTAACTTGTCTAACCTACGAATTTGACTAACAAACTATTGTGTTTTCTTTTCTTCTACGATCCGACCCTTCGTTCGCTCTCTCATCCGCAGGTATTCTACTACGAAATCCTGAACTCGCCGGATCGTGCCTGCCGCCTAGCGAAAGCAGCATTCGACGATGCCATCGCCGAGCTCGACACCCTCAGCGAGGAAAGCTATAAAGATTCTACGTTAATCATGCAGTTGCTGCGAGACAACCTTACATTATGGACATCCGATATGCAGGGTGACGGTGAGTGTGTCCCTTTCACTTTATATCGTATTACTACGCTTCCTTTCGGCTGTTTACTACCCTTCAGTCAGTCGCAAACTGACCATACCCGGTGAATCAGAATGATGAAGGCTTTCGATGTGTTCTTCAAGGTCACAATATTTATTTGTTTGATGACCTTTCATTGACAGGAAAATTGAGGCATTATTACCACCTGTCATCAAATGTGAACCGATAGTTTTTCAAGTGACATTGGGATGATAGAAAAAAGAAGTCAAGAACAGGCAAATGATGGTCCCTAAATCCTAGTACACTACTAACACATTGAAACTGTATGACAGCGTATTGTGGGTGAAACGATTACTCTTCTATCTGTGTAGAGTAGGGCTGGAATAAATTTTTAACTAGAGCAAACAACGGTCATTATTTTGATGAAGACAAAAATCGATCCGTTTTCATGCAGTAAATTTATACGGAAGGTTTGGTATGAATATTCGGTGTACTGAGCTGTGAGTAATGTCTGTCGACCAGTATCAAGCCACATCACCCATCAATATGACATGACAATTGGAATTCTTTTGCGACCACGTGAAATGAAGGCCAGCCCAATGCAGAACGAATGCGAGCGACACTCATTTGATGTCAAGTTATGTAGGGATTTCTTACAACCGCAAATCGGTTTGTTGGTTTACCAGTGTCTAATTGGATGGCGCGCGCGTAAACTAACTTGATACTGGTGAAACTATATAATTAGTGAAGCCGGGGCATGATTATTCAGTGGTAGGTTAAGTGATGCTTACATAATTCTCTCCCTCCAATCACTGAGAAACACCATCCGTGTTTACTGCGTTACAATTTTTATTCATGCGAGTGAACTTGCAGTCCCAACGTGTATCTGTTTACTTATGATTAGCATGCATGATTTACTTAATTATTCTCTATGCCAGTCTCTACAAACACTCTGCATAGTTGAAATAACAACCCGATGTATTCTATTAGTAAAGACTGTCCCAGAAACTATGGACGCACATTGATTTCGCTGTAAATAATTCACAAGTGTTAGATATCCGATTTTTTCTCGATATACTAATAATATTAGACTACAACAACAGAATATTATTCTCAACATTTGCTACTTAGCCATTGTAGACTAGCTGGCGCACCTTCTTGCGAACGTTCCTCATAAAATTTCGTACAGACTTCTTGGCGACAAGTTTTGACACTTTTTTCCAATCCTTTTCGAACTATTGAATGGTTTCGGCTGCCGAGACATATTTCCTGAGATGTGCCTTCGTTAATGCCCAAAATTCCTCAATTGGTCGAAGTTGTGAGCAATTTGGTGGATTCATGTCTTTTGGGACGAAAGTGACATTTTTGGTAGTATACCATTCTACCGTTGATTTCGAGTAGTGGCAAGAAGCAAGATCTCGCCAGAAGACAACACGATCCTTGTAGCTTCGGATCATGGGTAGAAGTCGTGTTTGTAAACATTCCTTGATGTATATTTCGCTGTTCATTGAAGCAGTGGTGATGAAGGGTTTCGAAATCTTACCGCAGCTACAAATTGCTTGCCAGACCATAGCTTTCTTATCAAACTTATCAAGTTCAATCGATGTCTCGGACTGGTTTAATACTTTCCTTTTTCGCACCGTATAATATTGTGGTCCCGGCAAGGATATGTAATCGAGCTTCACGTAGGTTTCGTCGTCCATGATTATGCAGTTCAAATTTCCAGCAAGAATCATATTGTACAGCTTTAGAACCCTCAGCCTGATCGATGCTTCTTGTTTCGGACTACGTTTTGGTTGTTTCTGCTTCTTATAGTTTCAAAGATTCAAACGTTCTTTAGCACGAAGAACATTTGACTTCGAAGTGCCCACTTTTTTGGCCACATTCCGAACTGAAACCAACTTCTTTTGCTCGAGCGCCTTCAGTATACGTTTGTCCAACTGAGGGTTAGCAGGACCTTTTTTTCGACCCGTTTTCGGTTTATCCTCAAAGGTGTTGTTATCCTCACCGAACTTCCTGATTGCATTTCGCACGGCTTTTTCACTTACTCCTTCCATTTTTGCTATCTTTCTCAGTGACAGTCCGCGTTCCGTGCACCATTTGTACTTAATTTTTCGACGTTGTTCTGCTGAAAGTCCACGCATTTCGAAACAAACTAATGAAAACGAATAAACAACTGCACAAGTGGTTAGGGAAGAATGTAAACAACAGGACGCAGCCATAAAAATTGATTCTGAACCATTTCGAAATGGCAGCGGTTTTTGGTTGCGTCCATACTTTCTGGGACAGTCTTCAGTTTTTTTTTGTGGGAAAAATAGCTTTAGTGAGAATGATGTCTCACAGTTCAATTTTTTACAGGAACAAATTGGATTTCGTTTTGAGCATTCAACTACTAATCAACTTATTAGAGTAACAAACATGATAAAAGCAAAAACATCTACCAGAATTACTCTTCTAGACAAAAATACCCTTTGGTAGTTTTTAGCACAAAGGCTAAATAGCAACAATATCCGATTTTCAGTTTCCAAAAAAAATCCGATTCAACAACCTGGTCGTACTTTCTAGGTTAGCTATGAGAGTAGTATTGGCTGGTCCATTTGTTACTTTTTTATTAAACTACAGGGTGGCGAGTGACCAGAAAAACCGGGAAAAAGTCGGGTATCTTAGTGCAAAATTTGGAAAAAAATTTACTAGCCCCAATCTTAGTAACGATTTTCAGCATAATGATTTTCCTGATACAACAAATGAAAAGTTGGAGGCAATACTCAATTTTCTGTTTGAACGAGAAGTTCAGTACAAGTTTTGAAACATCTTATTGTCCCACACAGGTTCAATGGTGCACAATCCATTCGAAATGGGGCCAACACCCCATGTATCATTTAAATCAATAAGAGCTTTCTTAGTTGTCATCAATAACAGCGCTCAATAACTCATAATAAAAAAAGAAAGTGATTTGGATGCTTCCACTGGATTTCTATTAAATTTCAGAATAAGTATACATAATATTGAAAGTAACATAAGATAACATTTTTAATAAATTTATTAAGAATTCGTAGGATTCATGTTTTTAAGTGCCAGCCAATGATTCACATAATTTTATCAAACAAAATTTGTCTCAGTAATGTGAATACTAGACCCTAGAAAGGTTTAGAAGATGATTTGATTTGTTTAGTGAATCTACGTTTAACTTTTTTTAAAGGTTATGATGAGGATATTGATGTCTACGAAATAGCAGTCGAAGATTATCGATGATAGGTGCATCAAATTTATATAATCTCAGTCACTAGAAGCAAAGATTATTGTTGTTTTTCCAAAGTGACAAGCGTACATTTGAAGAATTCTAGAAGGATTTCTTTCTGTCTCGCTAAAATCCAACTTTGAAAGAATATTGTATATGTTTTTAATAGGAATCGGTTTTACGGGGGGGGGGGGGGGGGGGGGGGGGAGGGGGGGGGGAGTTGTTCCTTAGTTCATTCATTATAAATTATACTTTTTTCTAGACTATATTAGGCAAAAATAGCATTAGAATACACTAGAACTAGTTCTCCTCGAAGCAAGTGAACTGGAGTTCTTTATTGAAGAATGATAGTTCTCCATTCTTCTCAATAGAAATGAAAGTAAACGAATTCTTTGAGTATGTATATAAATAAGTTGCGTCTTTCGGAACGTTTGCTGGTTTGAGGAATCTGGTAGAAGTTTGCAAACTTTGAAAAAGTATACAAAAGAGAAATTATTTGTAAAACACATGCAAAAAGCGCTTACTATTTTTGAATCTGTTTACTACAAAATACAATTTGTGGCTTTCATATTATTTTCGAAGAACGAAAGTACGATTTAATAGAAGTAATTCTTTCAACGGTTCTTTGAAATGAACGGTTTTGCCAATCTTTAGAATACATTCCTTATTTGAATAAGTTTGAAGAAGGACTGATTTTCCAGATAGCATTAAAAAGTTCGAAAAATAATTATTTTAGTTTTGATTGTAAGGCTTCAAATTTAATTTTTCTTTATAAGGCTATAAAATATCTGATGATATTTCTGATAACCTACAAAACACCAACAATAATAGAATTTGAAGTGGAAGCTGCGCTGAATCTGAATAAAATGTGTTGATTTTTCGAAAAAAATGCAAAAATTTTGATGGTTCATTCCTTTGTGAAATGCAAAACTGATCACTTTCATCAACGTTGGGCAGATATCTTCCTAGGTTTAATCCTATTGTTACATCGTAGGTACTGGCGAAGTAACAGACAAAATAAAGAGCTAGTTCAGAAGATGAATGTTTGGACTAACTGTTGATGAGATGTTTAAACGTAGTTCCAAGGACATACCCGAAAAATACTTCATTTCTCAACTCTCGATGTTCTTTTGGACATGGGATTTCTACTTTATGCTTGAATAAGAGAAACATTTGAAAAAATACTGGATATGGGTTGTTTGGGCCTGTTCTAATAATTTCTAACTCGCACTCCGGGGGAAAAACCGGAAATTGAAATCGCTAATTCACTTGCCACCCTGAAATTATCACTCCAATTCTGTGTTTCAATTGAATTGGATTATTTCGATCGAATGTGAAAATTTGCATTCTGCAATTCGATCGAGTGATACTTTTGTATGGAAAACTCGAAATCGTTCGAGATACAGAATGCAAAATTTCGCATTCGATCGAAATAATCCGATTCGAACGAAATTCAGAATCGGGGTGTATATTAGACACCACATGTTAGAGCTTTCAGTTTGTTTACACATTGATTCGAAGGTTTGACTAATTTAACAATAGATTTTTCAGCAAAATAGCAACGCATTTTAATCATTCAAATTTATTACGGAAATGGGCGAATGTTCCACATTTTGCAAACTTTGCTCTAATTTTGGTTAACATAATCGACCAATAGAGTTTGGAATCCGGAAATTGTAACGCAAAAATCATTCTCTCTTCGCGCATTTTTGGTTGAATGGAAAAAGAAAAATTGGCGCCGTTCAAGAATTACCTATGCATCCCGATAAATGTACTGTTTTGTGCGGTATATGGGCTGGTGGAATCATCGGTCCTTATTTCATGAAAAATGAGGAAGGACGACGCGTTTGCGTGAATGGAAGTCGATACAGAACCATGATCAATGAATTTTTGTTGTCGAATCTTGAAGATATGGATGTGGACGGAATGCGCTTTCAACAGGATGGTGCCACCTGTCAAACTGCGGCCGAAACAATCGACTTATTGCAATAACATTTCAACGACTACATAATTTCGTGAAATGAACCGGTGAATTGGCCTCCGCGTTCGTGTGATTTGACGCCACTCGATTAATTTTTGTGAGGATACGTGAAGTCATTGGTTTACGTGGATGAACCAGTGACGATAGATAAAAATTGTTTAAGGAAGTGCCTCATAAAAAATATTAGAATCGTGTCACCAGCCATGCAATGGTTCTGTACACTATGAACCGGCTGCGAAATCTGTTGAATCAGAAGGTCAAATTCCACTACAGGAATGTAATACCAAGGCTTTGCTTTGCCTCATAGAAAATTACTTTACTTCAAAAATTCGCATGAAAACGCGTGACTTTGAAAGCTTGCATAAATAAATTTACCTTTGAAACTGCATATAAACAAATCGTGTATAAAAAAAATCAAATTTCACTAACACTCGGCTGTTTTGTTGAGATTCCAGGCTTAAAAAGAGACTTGAGTGTATTCCGATTTTCGTCCAACATTTCCCATAACTTAGGGTAACAGGGGTATTTTTGCCCACTTTAGGATTTATTTTATATCGGCCTACTTTGTAAAAATATCCAATAAATGTTGTAATATCTTTGAAAAAACATTTCCGTAATTTATTGTGATTAGTAGCTTCAAATTGAAGCAATATCAGTTAATTAACATCGGTTAAATATATAAAGTTTGTTAGGTGGGCCAAAATATATGAAGTGGCGAAAATACCTGTTACCCTACGAGACACAAAAACCGTAAAACTAAGGGAAAAGTATATTTTATACTAAATGTCTGAAAAGTCGAGATCTGGCGTTATCTCGTAGAACAAAATGTTTGAAAAAATATCGACTTTAAGACATTTTGGGAAATACACCTGACCAGGATCCAGAAGATACTCGATATCGTGGGCCATCTGCCAAGAATCTAATCTAATTTCTGTAATCGACAAATTTATGCGGTTTTCATGCAAACTTACAAAGTTAGGCGAATTTTCAAAGTTATGCGGTTTTCAATGCGTTTTTTCTGCTGTACTTATCCTTCACCAAAAAGACTTGAGTGTATTTTCAACTTCACTAATTTCCGTTTGAGCCGTTAGTAGAATAATGTCACTAATAGTACTGTTGTTGTACCTTAAATTCTACTATGTCATTACACTCTCACAAAGTTACTATTTTCACAAAAGTGTATCAAACGTTATAATACAGATACGTATTTTGGAATGTTATTTACATCCTTCCTCAGTGTATCGGTTTTATAAGTTTATTTCTACTTCGTCCGGACAAAACAAGAATCACTTTGAACATCCGCATAAATTCAAAAATTCGCATAAAACACCGTATTAAAATATAGTACAAAAATAAACTTGAGTCTATTCCAACACTTCGTTCAACATTTTTCATAACTAAATGCATTCCAACGTACGAGTTACAAAAACAATTTCTATGTGGAATATCTTTCTGACCTCCAACGAACTCTTCTTTCGAGTATTCCACAATATGGACTGACTCTGTCTGCCAGTTTTAAAGATATTACGTTCCTTTTGTGGAATTTGAGCCTTCCGTTTCACCAGACTTTGCAACCGATTCTTAGCGTACAGAACACGAACATGGGGCGTGCTAAAATCCCATTGGCCCTAGGAAACCTTTCAGATTGAGGTTCGGGCTTACGAACTGGCAACCAATCAAGGATTAACTGATATAAAATCAGTCCACTTTGAATTTCTTACACCAAAATAATAGCAGCAACAACAAAATTACACACTCTACTAAACCGGTGTTTTATCTCAAAATAATATAATATGTACACTATAAGCAGTTGATTGAGATGTTAATTCTTCTTTCTGTAAACTTCTCAATTTTTTTGTTAACATCCGCCATTAACACATGGATCAATAAGTCCCGAGACTAAAGCAGAGATGGCGCTCGTAGTACACCAGTAACCACGTCTTTCTAGAGTACTAACCTTTGCTTGAAACGGGTCAAAATTTTAAGTCGCTCCGACCAGAAACAGCTGAGTTATCGAGGTTGGAGTAAAGTCGTTTTGTAGTTTGTTTAAAAAATAAAAAAAAAACGAGTTTCGTGTTTTGATAAAACATTGTTTTTTAATGGGTAAAAACACCGTGCAAGCGAAACAATGGATTGAAAAATGTTATCCGGACTCTTGTCCATCAAAAGCAACGATTTGTCGGTGGTTCGCCGAGTTCAAACGTGGTCGTACCGACACAAATGACGCGGAACGCTCGGGTAGACCTGTGGAGGCCGTTACACCGGAAAATGGGAGTGAAGTGACAAAAATTATAATGAAAGATCGTAAAGTGAAGCTCCGTGAGATTGCTGAGATGACACAGATATCATATGGAAGTGTATTTACTATCCTTCATAAAAAATTGAGCATGAAAAAGGTTTTTTCCAAGTGGGTGCCGCGATTGCTTTCGATGGAACAAAAACAGCAACGAGTCGATGATTCAGAAATTGAACGAATTGGGCTTTGATCTGCTTCCCCACCCCCCATACTCGCCAGATTTAGCCCCCAGTGACTACTGGCTCTTTGCTGATCTTAAAAAAATGCTCCAGGGGAAAAGATTTGGCTCAAATGAGGAGGTCATCGCTGAAACTGAAGATTATTTTTAAGCGAAAGATAAATTTTTTTATAAACATGGTATTGAAAAATTGGAAAAACGTTGGAACCATTGTATCACCCTAAAAGGTGATTATGTTGATGAATAAAAAAAAGTTTTGCAAAAAAAATATTGTTTCCATTGTTAGTCTCGGGACTTATTGATCCATGTGTTAGGTTTCGTAAGGTATTCTAAGATACACTCATGGTGACGATGTTCCATCTTCTCCTGAAATTATCGATCCAATATCCTTTTAACTTGGATTCGAAGAGTTTCCGCATAACTACAACCCTGTACTTCTCCACTGTGCGAAGTTCTGAACAATTCGGAACTGTTTGTGGAACGTATTCAACCCCTTGTACTGTATACCATTCCTGGACGAAATTCGCATTTCGTCAAGAAGCCCAATCTTACCAAAACAGAGCTGGAGAGTTGTTATAAATGGTAGCAATCGCTTTCGCAGACATTCTTTTTCGTGCACACTTTTATTAGCAGAGCCGGTAGAAACAAAACTTTAAAATTTTCGACCACAACTACATATGGCCTGCCATCGAACACTTTTTTTTACGAAAATGCTCGACAACGGTGTTCCTCCGCATTGCTGTATAAAAAGCCAGACCTGGAAGCTGTTTAAAGTATTTAAGCACGTATGTTTCGTGGTCCATTATGGTACAAGAAAGTTGGTGTAAAGCTCCATAGAACGACTTTTTGCAGTGAAATTATGTTTATCATCATGGTTGGACACATTCAGTTTGTATGTATGATTTTGACTTCCCGACTTTGCGAGCCTTATGGTTACCACCTTCTTGTCCATTTGTCGAGAGCATACCGTCAAGCGCTGGTCAAATGAATTGCTACCAACACCTTACCGTTCTTGTGTATTATTGCAATTTGGAACAAAAAACTGTTCACTCTAATTTATTACACGTTTCTCAACCAATGAAGACTATACTTAAATTTCTTCTTCTACCATTTGTTTTCTTCCAGGCGACGGCGAGCAAAAGGAACAAATTCAGGACGTCGAAGATCAGGACGTGTCGTAATTTGTTACGCGGCTCGTTTTATGTGTGAATTTATTTTATTAATTAAAGAAGATAAGGTTAAGCATTATTAAATAAGCTATACATAAGACAGCAACAAAACAACAACAAAGAAAAAAGAAGAAAAAACAACTGCATTACACGACAGATGAAAACTACTGAACACTGAGCAGACAACATACAAACTCATGAAAAACAAACGCGGAAACACAGCAGAAAACCGAAGAGTACGAGATTGAAAATGAAATTGCTGGAAGGTCGCACATTTCACATTTCACGATTATTGAATTCATGTAACAGGAGAATTAAGAGAACCCAAGAGTCGTCGAGGCGTGAAAAAGAAAACCAGAATGAAAACAATTAAACTACGGAAAAAGAACATAATAAAAACGGATACTATCTGAGTCCTCTTGGCAGTATAAGAAATTTAAAGAACGCAGTATCAACCAACACACTTAGACTTACACAAACACACACACACATACATAGACAAACATGCACACTCATCTTCACACTCGCAGACACGACACGAACACATAAATACTTATTACTATTACATCAAAAAACAGCGTATTAGAGCATATTGATTACTACAACTACTACTAGTAAAAAGCTAATGAAAAAAATCAGCTGAGTGGTGTAAAAAGAGAAAAAAAAATCATCATCCATTAAATGTGTATTGTTTTTGTCAATATATATTAATAAAAAAAATAAAGAAATAACAAAAAGTACGAAAAAACTTGAAATTCAGCTGGAAAGCATAAAAAAGAGAGAAAGAGCAGCAAAGACCATGCACCCACCCGCGCAAGTAGGAGGATAGGAAAGGATTCAATCGTGACAAGCTGACAGCCGTGGGAGGAGGGGGTCAGCAAGGATAGGCGCAGGCAGGCATGCAGGAAAAAGATTAACGTCAATCTCGTGCGGGTTTTTAGTTTCTTCCTCCCATCATCATCCTCGATTCGATCCGAGCTTGCGCCGAGACTTTGCCTTGTTTTGTCGGAAGCAGTGAAGAAGAAAAAAAGGTAAAAGAACATTCCCAATTTTTTGCGTGCAGAATAGCGAAAATAGCGCGGCCGCGGGGGAGACATTCGTAAGAGACTTGTTCGCTATATTTTTGTCAGTATTCCAGTTATATTCTCTGAAGAGTATTCTATGCGTGGAACGCAAATTCCACAAGTCTCCCGGTGGGGTTTTACCTAACCGCCGCCAAAAAATGCGCCCGATGAATTGTTGGCTCTTTTGCTCTTCTCTTTTTTTTTTCTCGGATGGGTTTGAACGCGAAATTCCTTTGACTTACATGCGCTACCAAGTAAGAATTCCCCCCAGATCTTTCGCTGGATTTGGGAAAATGCGCTAGCAAAGGTAATCGATTTATGGTGAATTAGCAGTAATACTATTACTAGGTGTAAAGAATTCAATTCGAAGATAATACAGTATATGCTGAAACCGAGATTCTCGTGCGCAGCAATTATGGCAGCGTGTAACCAAGTGACAAGTTTTTCATTGATTATTCCAACTAGAAATCCATGGTTTTAATTATTAGGTCGTCGTACAGCACTACTGTTCTGTTTTGTGCAGCTAACTTGCTTTCAGTAGGAAATTCCGTTGATCAGCATTATCCAACTTACAATCCCATCAACAAATCATATTTGTTGATGGAAAATGCGAAACAGAAACTATAAAGCAGGGAAATGAGTGTTTGAAGGTTGGCCATTTAATGCAGGGATTTTCTATCGTTAACACCCGTCAACATCCAAACGCGGTAAAAAGGAGCACAAACTTTCATAACAACCTGAAACAAAGATCTAGTGAAACTCCCTGCCTATGCTAGCCAATTTTTTTCGAGAATAATAATATTAGAATCATGAAAAAGCGCGTACGAATTTTCTACTAACTGAGCAGCAAACCAACAACAAAAAAAATACAAGATGATACGGTTTTTCGAAAACGAGTAGTAGCCTATAATAAATAATGGAAACAAAGTCATTGCATTTATGGACCCACATACAGCCTCTCGTTGATGATTTGAGGAAAGAAAAGAAATTAAATCATAAATTACACACCAACTGATGACGCAGTAGAGGTCAGAGTTAATAGAGACACATACTACACCCACATCTAAGGAAAAAAGCTATGTTTTAATCAGCAAAAATCGAAATCGTGAAATAAATAAAACGTTTCTAGTAGTAGCTAATGAAAGCAGCTCTTTAATTGCAACTAACTCTGCATTTACGTGTGTTTTCCTCAGTCATAGCCTACCTTGATGTCCCCAGAAGTCTTTCAGCTACGTTCTCCGTTTGTTTTATTCCAAACCACACTTCAATTGATTAATTATTTCCAAACAGTGAAATATCCGACGCGCATCAATTTCCGAATTATATTTAAGGCGGTAAATAAACAGAATAATAATTACTAAAGAAAACAAAAAAAAACCTATTGATTATTATGAGTAGAGGTATAAATTAAAAGGTAAATTAATTGAATAGAACCATGCAAAACTACTTAAAACACTAATTATCAACGCAAGCAGGCGCCTGAACCCAGATTCCACAGAGAAAAACAAAAGATCACGTACAAACAGATAAAACTTCCACAGAACGAAATCTCGACTTTTTTTTCCTTAATTCTTCTCGTTTATTTTACAACCGTTGTGACTTAGAAAACTCACTCGACTAGGAAAATCCCACAACTGTCTCCCCAAGTTTCAAGTTTTGAGCTAGCAAACAAAATCAATGAGTAACTTTTGTTTCCTCTCGAACGTTCAATTAGCTTATCTTCTTTTGCGGACGTTACTGCAAAAATCGCGCCGAAAAATTTGTCTATCAAACCGAAAACATGCGACATCAAAAACATAAACAATACAAGGTTTTATTTTGTTTTATAAGTTTTATAATGGCAAACAACAGCCGAACAGGTTGATAATCGACCGAAAATAATTCATACACACAAACATGGCAGAAAAAAATGAAAACAAATGAATGATAATAGAAAGCAAAGAAAAAACATAACACGAGACGCATGAAACATGAAGAAATAAACAGCATTCTCATTCTAATGCATAAGATAAATAAATGAAACAAAACATAAGAAAGCCACACAACACAACAACTATAAACAAGTGACGGAAAATATGCAAAACAATAGTGAATAATATTAACGAAGAAAATCCATCAAGCAGCAGCAACAGAAAAAATGGAAAAATATTGAAAAATAAAGCTCTACGAAAAAAATGTCCTTTGACTTTGTTACTTTGTTCGAAATTCCAGCGGAAGAAAATGCACACCCAGTCTGCGAAACGTCTGTGTCTGTAAACTACGGGATTTCGGTTGGCGACGGAGTCCTTGTAAACCCTATTATCAGCCGCAGCATGTCTTTTTATTTAAGGATAGATCGCTATCGCATGTCACTAGTGTTCCAAGATGAACTCGCCGACAATCCGACGGATTTGTGATATGAACGAATCTACACTTTCGTTCGAGTTCGAATTTTGTAGGATTCTTTATTCCGTTCGACTTGTATGATTCGATCGACTCTCGTTCGGGAACACTTGAAATTTAGAACAGTAACCATCAAAGCTGTCAACACTACTTACACGTTCTATATTATTTATATTATTAATTACTTAGTAAACGAAACCGTCACATTTGTATAAACAAGTTAGAACGATTCTAAACCGAACATAAGTAATACGTACAATGGCCCCTCCTTGTAGCGATTGTATCTTTTGATGGATAATTTACCAATGAGAATCAAAGATATGATCACTGTGCTTCAGTGGAATTGCAGAAGTATCATCCCAAAACTTGATTCTTTCAAACACTCGTATGTAACTCGTAATTGCGATGTATTCTCCTTGAGTGAAACTTGGCTGACTTCCAACATCAACCTCGACTTCCATAATTTCAACATAATCCGCCTGGATCGAGAAGACTCTTATGGAGGGGTACTTTTAGGGATCAAAAAGTGCTATTCATTTTATCGTATTAACCTCCCCTCGACACCGGGAATTGAAGTTGTTGCTTGCCAAATTATTATTAAAGGCAAAGATCTCTGTGTGAGTCTCGATAGGGCATCGTCAGCTTGCAGACATCATAGAACTTCTTCCTTCACCGCGGTTGGTTTTAGGGGACTTTAACTCGCATGGTACAGGATGGGGCTGCTTATATGATGATAACCGTTCTTCGTTAAACCAAGATCTGTGTGACAACTTCAATTTGACAATTCTAAACACGGGAGAAATGACACGGAACCCTAGACCGCCAGCACAACCAAGTGCGCTGGATTTATCCCTTTGCTCGACTTCGCTACAGTTAGATTGCAAGTGGAAGGTAATCTGTGATCCTCACGGTACCGATCACTTGCCGATCATAGTTTCTATCACCAACCGTGTAAGACCATCGGAAACAATCAATGTTTCGTACGATTTCACACGAAACATTGACTGGAAAAGTTACGCGAGCTCTATATCTGAGAAACTAGAAACATCTCAGGAGCTTCCTCCGGAGGAAGAGTATACATTTTTGGCTGGCTTGATTCTTGACACCGCAATTCAAGCTCAGACGAAACGAGTACCCAGCGCGCAAACTAGTATGCGTTCTCCCAACCCATGGTGGGACAAAGAGTGCTCAGAGCTGAAAACGAAAAAAGTTTCAGCCTTCATCTCGTTTAGAAGGAACGGAACCCCAGATAATTATCGGAAATACGCGGCGTTAGAATTTCAAATGAAAAGTCTGATTAAAGCTAAGAAACGCGGTTACTGGCGAAGGTTTGTTGACGGATTAACGAGAGAAACAGCAATGAGCACTCTTTGGAATACGGCCCGTCGCATGCGCAATCTGAATCACGCGAACGAAAGCGAGGAATATTCCAACCGCTGGATATTCGATTTCGCTAAAAAAAAGTATGTCCTGATTCTGTTCCGGAACAGAAGATATCCCGCGCCGCGACTTCGAATACAAACGAAACACCGTTTTCAATTGTAGAGTTCTCACTTGCGCTCTTGTCATGTAACAATAGAACCCCGTGATTAGACAGAATTAAATTAAACTTGTTGAAAAATCTGCCTGACTCTGCCAAAAGGCGCTTGTTGAATTTATTCAACAAGTTCCTCGAGGGTAATATTGTTCCACACGAATGGAGAGAAGTGAGAGTTATCACCATTCAAAAACCTGGGAAACCAGCCTCCGATCACAATTCGTATCGACCAATTGCTATGCTTTCCTGTATTCGGAAATTGTTGGAGAAAATTATTCTCTTCCGTCTAGACAATTGGGTCGAGACTAATGGATTGCTTTCCAGGTACACAATTTGGGTTCCGCAAAGAACAAACGGCATCAGTTTTCTTCGACATCAAGGGGGCATTCGATTCAATTTCCATTAACGTTCTATCTGAGAAGTTGCATCAGCATGGTCTTTCACTAGTTTTGAACAACTTTCTATATAATCTGAGAAACACATGTGTTCATCCGATTGAGGTTAGCAGTTACGGTAAAAAACCCAATTAGATTTTGCACGAACAAGACATAACCTCACAAATATGAACCAGTTTTGACAGCTAGCAGTGGTTTGTTTACAGTTTAAAAGTTCATAAGAGGTTCATCGTTTGAATTTAAAAATTGCAAGTCGCCTCACACTGAACAGATTTATACAAATATCGCTCCTTGATGCTGGAAACGCGTACAGGGCAATCTTGTTAGTTCTTTTTACTGTGGAACACTTTTTTAATAGGCACTTTTTCGTCATTTTTCAATTTTTAAATTGCAGTCACGAAACAAATCAAACCACTGGCAGCTGTCGAACATGAACTTGATTAATCGGCAGTTCATTTCTGTCGTTATCGTGCAAAACCTAATTAGGCCGAGTTTTTCGCAGTGAAGTTAACATTTTCAAACCTAGAAAACAATATTTGTATACACTACATAAAATTAAAAAGCGCCTAAATATGTAGCCAACTAATACTACGAAACAGCTGACGCGTTTGTATATTCACACCGACATTTTGTTTGAAGTCCTCAAAACGTACATGTACGTTCACTCATGTCATTTATATATAGTATGAATAAAATGAGCTAGAAATACTTCTTCGAGGCACTCCCAAATTGTTTGGATGAAGATGTGTACATATCTACATAACTACATAACTCCACATAGAGCGAATTTGTTAGATACTTTAAACAACTCTGCTCTGCCAATTGTTTCAAACGCTCGTTGGAAATTCAACATTACTCAACCAACACAACTAAAGGACATTTATTCTTGGTTGTAGGTGTTTTTAAGTCGACAAAGCCAAGTCAAAAGGCCGCAGTGGATAGGTTTTCTGACAATACTGGCAGGTGGTTAGTTGATTCTCGTATGTGGTTTAAATTGAAATCTTCCGAAAGCTAACTAAGAAAGAATTGACCTCTCCAAAAGCATACGTAATTCAGGAATAAAATTCCGTACGACAATGAAAAAGTTCTTCCGCGCTTTCCTCGCGATTGGAAGAACTGCACTTCGTCGACCTCACCTTCCGTTTCATACAAGGCACACGTACATCGGTGGCATTGGCATCAAAATACAAGTTATAATTTATAGTTTTGAGCTGGCAAAATTATTATCTCAAATATGAAAAGTAGTCGATTCGAGCCCCGTATATGTAATAACTTTTTCGAAAATTTTCGTTTCTGTTATTGCATTCGTTAGTCTATTTTTCTAAATCGTCTTTTTCGCTAGATACTGATGAAAATCTAACTACTCAAATTTTCGCTAATCACTACAAAGACTTCTATGAAAGACGTTACCCCTAAAATGCAAAAAGTTATACAATAAAGGACTATTCACACATTTCAGTTCTGTGTCGGTTCAGTGAAAGTGCATTGAGTGTTCTTTTTTTGTCGGAACCCTTCGTTCCGTTTCCGTACCGCTTCCGTTCCAGCACAGCAAATGCAGTGTTAAAGACTGTCCCAGAAAGTATGGACGCACTTTGATTTCGCTGTAAATAATTCACAAGTGTTAGATATTCAAATTGTATTCGATATACTGATAAAATTAGACTACAACAACAGAATATTATTCTCAACATTTGCTACTTAGCCATTGTAGACTAGCTGGCGCACCTTCTTGCGAACGTTCCTCATTAAATTCCGTTCAGACTTCTTGGCGACAAGTTTTGACACTTTTTTCCAATCTTTTTCGAACTGTTGAATGGTTTCGGCTGCCGAGACATGTTTCTTAAGATGTGCCTTCGTTAATGCCCAAAATTCCTCAGTTGGTCGAAGTTGTGGGCAATTTGGTGGATTCATGTCTTCTGGGACGAAAGTGACATTTTTGGTAGTATACCATTCTACCGTTGATTTCGAGTAGTGGCAAGCAGCAAGATCTGGCCAGAAGACAACAAGATCCTTGTGGCTTCAAATCAGAAGTAGAAGTAGAAGTCGTTTTTTGTAAATATTCCTTGATGTATATTTCGCTGTTCATTGAAGCAGTGGTGATGAAGGGTTTCGAAATCTTACCGCAGCTACAAATTGCTTGCCAGACCATAGCTTTCTTACCAAATTTTTCGACTTCAATCGATGTCTCGGACTGGTTTAACTATTGCCCTTCTCGCACCGTATAATATTGTGGTCCTGGCAAGGATTTGTATTTGAGTTTCGCATAGGTTTCGTCGTCCATGATTATGATTATGCAGTTCAAATTTTCAGCAAGAATCGTATTGTACAGCTTTCGAACCCTCGGGCTGATCGATGCTTCTTGTTTCGGACCACGTTTTGGTTGTTTCTGCTACTTATAAGTTTGTAGATTCAAACGTTCTTTAGCACGAAGAACATTTGACTTCGAAGTGCCCACTTTTTTGGCCACATCCCGAACTGAAACCTCCTTCTTTTGCTCGAACGCCTTCAGTATACGTTTATCCAACTGAGGGTTAGCAGGACCTTTTTTTCGACCCGCTTTCGGTTTATCCTCAAAGGTGTTATCCTCACCGATCTTCCTGATTGCATTTCGCACGGCTTTTTCACTTACTCCTTCCATTTTTGCTATCTTTCTCAGTGACAGTCCGCGTTCTGTGCACCATTTGTACACAATTTTTCGACGTTGTTCTGCTGAAAGTCCACGCATTTCGAAACAAACTAATGAAAACGAATAAACAACTGCACAAGTGGTTAGAGAAGAGTGTAAACAACAGGACGCAGCCATAAAAATTGACAGATTCTGAGCCATGGCGAAATGGCCGCGATTTTTGTTTGCGTCCATACTTTCTGGGACAGCCTTTATACCGACTTCAGTAAAAATAAAAAAATACCGGTGACTACAACGCCGGAAGGACGGACGCTATACTGACGGCTAGCTGCACTGAAACGGCACTGTGCCGGATAGGTATGAATGCGCGCATAGAAAACGAATGAAATTATATCAGTATCAGTACACGGCACTGAACTGAACCGGATATGTGTGAATAGTCCTTAAAACGGAGTTTTGAAGAAATAATTCCAAATCATCAAAAATTGAAGTCTGATGTACTTTCCTCGGCTACTAAGGACCGTTGGATGGACTGACTGCTGTGGTACTAGGACGAGTACTGTTTTTCTTGAGAAAAATGATGTGGGTATCGTTATGAGTGACCATGACGTACTTGAGGATATTTGGAGTTTTTATTCGATTTTTAATTCGACTGAACTTTTTCATATATCAAACGACACATTCGAAATTTAATACACGTAATACTTACCTTTCACCAATCTCATTATCATTTTCATATGTAAATGCATTTCAAAAGAACAATCAATCCACATGTTTTGTAAACAACGTACCGCCATTGTTCGTGTGATCGACGCACTAGCACTTTTTATTGATTTATAGTGGTTTTTATTCGTTTCTATTTCCTGCGTTACTCGTAGTCTCGATAAGAATTGGACAGTTTTTTGTGTCGTGGTGAAGTGAAGATAATTTGTGGTGTTTTTCGGTCAGTTTCGTTGCCGCTCTTTTGCTATCGTATCGCGAAGTGACGCCTATCGAAGATATCGTTTTATCAAGATACTCAGTTTCACGCTCTCTCTTACCCGACCGAAGCGCCATCTGAATTTCACTGTTGGCATCCTGAGATTTGTTCACTATGGCTAATGCTTGTGATCGTTGTGCCAAAACTGTAAAATCGGAGGAAGATTTTGTTGAGTGTTCAGGTTTTTGCCATCATTTGGTACATATGAAATGCGCAAAACTCAACAAGCCGTTTCTGAAAGTTTTGGACGAAAATCCCAACCTGTTTTGGATATGCGATGAGTGTTGTAAACTGATCAAACTTGCTCGTTTCCGCGACTCGGTTTCTTCGTTTGGAAGCGCATTTGCATCTATCGCAGAGAGAACAGAATCGATTTTTGCTGAGCTGAAGGCCGAAATTAAAAAGAATAGCCAGCAAATATCTCGTCTCTCGCGCAAAGTGCCTGTCTCGTCGCCGCTGCCGCCGAAGCCCGACGGATTTGGTCCCAATGCGAAGCGTCGTCGGGAAGATAGTTCTGAGCCAAGTAAAACCTTGGAAGGTTGCCGGAAACCATCGGATAACTGTAATATCGCCACAGTTCCAACGCCCTGCTCCCTCGTATGGATTTACTTGTCACGTTTTCACCCCAGCGTTAGTAAGGAGATGGTTTCGCAGCTAACAAAAGATGGTTTAGAGTGCAGCGAAGATGTCACGGTCATCCCGCTGGTGAAAAGAGATGTCGACGTAAATACTCTGAACTTTGTCTCCTTCAAAGTTGGGATACTGCCCAAATTTCGGGAAGCGGCTCTTAATCCCGACACCTGGCCACAAGGTGTTTTGTTTCGCGAGTTCGAAGACAACAAAAAGCAAAACATCTGGTATCCTCCAATCGATATTTCTCCACCGATTCCCGACGAAAATGGATGCAGCACCGTTATGAATGTAGACGAAGTAACACCCAGCCCGCTCCGTTTGATGAGAACACCGCCCCGGCAAACGTTATGAGAGTACAATGGAACCACACCGGGACGCACTGAAGTTGATATTTTGGAAGCTCTCGAACCCCCCGCCACAGTCGTGCCACAGCAGCCAGCGTTCTCCAGTCGTCCTGGTCCTGTGCGTGGGTGTGGTGAAAGAGTCTTCCAAATGTCTCATCTCGGCAAGTATTTGCATATTCCGTCCTTTCCAAGTGCTGATCTCTCTCGCACTTATAGATGTCCTCCTCTCGCTTTGAATCGGATACCGGGATGCACAGATGTTCGCACCATGGAAGCCCCTGATACGTTCCCCACAGTCGAGCTATTGCAGCCAGCGGTCATCAGTCGTCCCGGCCCTGTGAGTGGGAACGCGGAAGGGGTCTTCCAAACCATCTCAGACGGCAAGTACAATTCAGTCTCAAACGATTCAGGCGTTGATTCACTTCCCGTCGTTTGCAGTTATCCATCGCACGATCAATCTAGTCAACCGCTGCACTTGTACTACCAGAACGTTGGAGGCATGAACATGCACATCACCGACTATTTGCTGGCTTGTTCGGATGATTGCTTCGACATCATCGCTCTTTCGGAGACGTGGCTCAGTGATTGTACGCTCTCCGTTCAAGGTTTTGGATCCAACTACGAAGTCTTCCGTACCGATCGCAGCCCCTTAAATAACTCAAAAACTATTGGAGGCGGGGTGCTTATCGCAGTGCATCGTCGTTTGAAGGCGCAACTGATCGAAACCGCATCTGGTAAATGCGTGGAGCAGGTTTGGGTGCGTTTGAAACTGGTCAATTTTTCCCTCTACCTTTGTGTGATATATCTTCCTCCGGACCGATGCCGCGATCTACCGCTAATCGATGCACACATACAGTCGTTGCAAGAAATTACTTCCACTCATGTACTACCCGTAGATGAAATCTTGATTGTGGGAGACTTCAACTTTTCCAGCATAAAATGGCAAACAAGTTCCGGTGGTTTCTTCTTTCCTGATCCGGCGCTCTCCACTTTCCACATTGGCATTACAACCATGCTCGACGGCTACAACCTCAACCTTCTTCGACAGTCGAATCCTGTCGTTAATGAAAATAACCGGATGTTGGATCTTTGCTTTTCAAGTAGAGAAGATGTTGCACCAAAGATTAGTGCTTCACCGTTCCCTCTGGTCAATTCCGTTCGTCATCATCCTCCACTACATATTGTGCTCGATTCAAATCGCTTACAGAACGCCTGCATTCCAACGGACATCATCTGCTATAATTTTAGTAGAACCGACTACACCAATATGACCGACTTCTTGACGCAAATCGACTGGGATGAAGTTCTCGACAACGATGATGTCAATGCTGCTGTGCAGACGTTTTCTAATGTTATGAGCTACGCAATCGACTACTATGTACCGAAACGATCGAGACGGCAGACCCGGCATCCACCATGGCTGACTGCGGAAGCGAGACATCTGAAAACGACCAAAAGAGCCGCTCTAAAGAGGTATTCTAAACATGGAGGATTTTCCCTGCGTAATCACTACGTGCAGATAAATCAGTTGTACAAGAAAACCGTTAAGCGCTGCCATGCCAACTACTTGAACAACGTACAACGAAAACTGAAATCAAATCCAAGGTATTTCTGGAAACATGTGAATGAGCAAAGGAAAGAATTTGGGTTGCCCTCGTCAATGAGCTTTGGAGATCGTACTGGTTCGTGCACACAGGAAATCTGCCAGATGTTTGCGGAAAAGTTTTCTAGGGTTTTTTCAAATGAAATCCTGACTCAGCAGCAAATTGCTGCCGCAGCACTTAACGTTCCCCTGTCTAATAACTCATTGAACTGCATCAATATTGACGAAGACTCAATACGGACGGCAATTGTAGGAATGAAAGCCTCAAATTCTCCAGGCCCCGATGGAATACCGGCAGTTATTCTTAAAAAGTGCTCGCGTGGAGTAATCGCTCCCCTCTGCAAACTGTTTCGAATGTCTCTCGCTACAGAAGTTTTCCCCAATTTATGGAAAGCTTCCTTTATGTTCCCAGTCCACAAGAAAGGCGATAAAAAGGATATAAACAACTACCGCGGTATCACTTCCCTTAGCGCTATACCAAAGCTGTTCGAAAAGGTTATACTGACACCAATTTTCAATCACTGCAAGCAATATATCGTCGATACTCAACACGGTTTCATGCCTAACCGCTCAACAACCACAAACTTACTATCGTTTTTGTCTTATGTGTTTGATGCAATGTCTAACGGTTTACAAACGGACGTTATCTACACAGATCTTTCCTCCGCTTTCGATATAATCAACCACGACATCACGGTTGCTAAGTTGGACAGACTTGGATTCAGTTCGAACATTCTTCGTTGGTTGCAGTCGTATCTTAGGAATCGTCGTTTAGCAGTTAAAATTGACGATCATACTTCCGGAGAGTTCCTCGCATCATCCGGAATACCACAGGGTAGTCATCTAGGACCGTTAATATTTTTACTGTACTTCAATGATGTCAATTTTGCCTTGGAAGGTCCTCGCTTATCGTTTGCTGATGATGTCAAGATCTATCACATCATCCGCAACTTAGAAGACGTAGCCTTTCTCCAGCGGCAATTGGTAATCTTCGCAGATTGGTGTAAAGTTAACCGTATGATTGTAAATCCAGACAAATGCTCGGCCATTACGTTCACGAGGAGAAAAATGCCATTGCATGTCGAATACTTTCTGGATGGATCCTCGATTGGAAGATCTACTAGCGTTAAGGATCTTGGCGTCCATCTCGATGAGCAACTTACATTCAAGCATCACATCAGTTACATTGTAGCTAAAGCTTCCCGTAGCTTAGGATTCTTAATGAGAATAACTAAGCACTTCACAGACATACACTGTCTAAAATCGCTTTACTGCTCGCTTGTTCGTTCAACTCTCGAATATTGCTCGGCAGTTTGGAACCCATGCTACCTGAACGGTGCTCATAGAATTGAGGGAATACAGCGTAGATTCGTTCGCTTCGCTCTTCGTCGATTGCCGTGGACCGATCCTCATCAACTACCTAGTTATGAAAGTCGTGGGTTATTAATGGGTCTCGACACATTACAAGTGCGACGAGAATTATCACGCGCTCTGATAATAGCAGATATATTCAACGGTAGGATCGACTGTCCCGTTTTGCTCAACGAAATTAATATTAATGTGCGACCCAGAGCTCTCCGCAACAGTGCTTTTCTTCGACTTCCTATACGACGTACCAACTATGGCGCAAACGGTTCTATTATTGGTTTACAGAGATCGTTCAACCGCGTTTCATCTGGGTATGATTTTAATGTGTCACGAAGCAGAATACGTACAAATTTTCTGAATATTATTAGGAATTATCATTAGGACCAAATTGTGTCTGTTGATTGTAAATAAATAAATAAATAAATAAATAAATAAATAAATCCTTCAAACTATATAATTTGTCACTTTACAAACTACCACCCATACATCAACCTTGTCATGTTTTTATCAGAGACTATTTATTGAACAAAAGGTGTTGGTAATTAATTTCCTCCGATAACCACGACTATCGGAAGCCATTGTCAATCAGCGAACTCCCCCGGTGATATTTAGTCTAACACGAAGCGATGGGGTCTGCCTACATAAGTGGCAATACGACACTGCAAGTAGATAGATCTTTCCCTTAAGTTGTTTCGAACGAAGAATTGGTGATTCCAGTAAGCATGGTAATCACTGCGGCATTTTGTCTGTCTCTAATCGTTGGTGTCTGTTCCGATGGCAGCTTTTATGAGACGTATTTCGACGCACCTGAACAGCATGGCCAGAACAACCGGAACGCACTTCGACTAGGTGCGTACAAGTGGCCCGACGGTATCGTTCCCTATCTATTCGACGACAGCTGCGATCCCCAGTACCGATCTACCGTTTTGGAAGCTATGAGCGTTCTTGAGCAAGCCAGTTGTGTTTTGTTCATACCGAAAACTGAAGATCAAAAAGAGCATATTCGGTTCACCAAGTCTGCGTTGGGTTGCGGTTCATCGATTGGATATCGACCGGGTCAGCAGGAACCTTTGGACGTGGTGTTGGATGATTTTTGCCTTAGTCTTACCGGGGCAGTACAGCACGAGTTGTTGCACGTACTGGGACTGTTTCACGAACACACCCGACCGGATCGCGATGAGTACGTGGAGGTGCTGTGGGAAAACATCGAACCAGGTGAGATACGAAACGAGATGGGTTAAACGTTGAATTGATTTGATTTTGTTTTTCTCGTATTTAAAGAATTCAGACAGAACTTTCTGAAGGGTTCGTACGATTACATGGAGACGTTTGATTTGCCGTACGACTACCGGAGTGTGATGCACTATCCGACGTTCGCCTTTGCGCGCCCGGGAACCACCGTCACGATGGTCTCTCGGCAGAACCGTAGCGCCGAACTGGGACAAACCGACGCTGCCAGTCCGTTGGATTTGGAGAAAGTTAGACAAATGTATGCTTGCTGAATCTGCATTCAGCACAGACATGGTTTTGGTTTTTCGTTTGTTGTTCGTTTTGGCTGTGATATTATTCAAACTTAAAAGAAAAACATTGTTGAATGCTATGCAATAAAAATGGGGCACTTTAGCTCGAATTATTTCGAATAACCAACATACATACGAGTACAACTATAATATATATATATATATATATATATATATATATATATATGCGTGATTTGTCAGTTCGAGGATACTAAATTCGCGATTTCATCTTTTCTAAAAGTGTTTGAAGGCAGTGTTTCTGTGACTTTTGCTGGGTTACTTCCGCTAAATGCTCCGTATAGGACAGTATTTTTTGCTGAAAGAGGAAAAAAATGTTTGCTTTTTTTCTCAAGACTCTAGAACTAGATCAATCGCATCAACCTACCAGCTGCTTTGCGTCAAGCGTATTTCTGTTCTTAGCCGCCAAATTCCACAAGTTGAAGGAAAGTGTGAACATCCGATCAACGGATAGATCCGCACCAGTGATGATTTTGAGGAACAGTTCCAGTGCAAGCTGTGACTGTTGTCGAATGTTGTTGGATTCCAGTAGCTGTTTGAGTATTTGCAGGACCTGATCGCACACCTCACAGCTCAGGCTGTTCACTTCGGCCAAGAACTTGGGATCGGAACCGTAAAGTTCGTCGTTGGAAATCACATTCACGATGTGATACGGATAGACGTCTTGGGCGGCTACCGATAGAAAATCTAACACGTGAAGATAAACCGTGGCGAGAGTGTTCGAGTTCGCATCGAAAGGATACTTTTTTATCACTTCTAGCAGTAATCTCAGCAAATAGAGTACGCCTTGGGTTGGATTGTCCGGGACAATGACCAACGTGGATAGAAAGTTCACAAGGAATGATTTCAGGAATGGTTCAGTGGAATGTGACATTCCGTCCTGCTCGTAGGTGCGCGGTATTTCGGGAATCAAATTCAGAGCCGCTTCGAAGCAAGAATCGGCCTGCTGCAGGCATACATTCAGCAGTGCTACCTGTCCCGATTGAAGATACAATTCCATACGAGTCGTCACTTCGATGATGGATGGAATTGTGATGAAACAATAGGCGGCACATGCTTTCACAAAAGCAGCCGTTTTACCGGTATGCTGCCCTTTCACGATCCGCCTAGTGTTGGTGGCTAAACGATTGACACAGTGAATCAGTGTAGAATAAACCGGATCCAGGTTGGAGAAAGCCGCTCGAGCATCGACATAGAACGAAAGTTGCTGTTCAAAATCACGTCCGAAATCGACCTTACGGATGAAATGACTGATAACACTGCTGATCTGGCGGCGTTCATCTTCACTTGTAAGAGCGCTACGATACAAATTCAATTACTAGGGTACAAATATTTTTTTATCAGTTTTCAGTTACTCACTTGACCGAATCATTCAACACTTTACTGATGTACATCAGAGCATTAGTGACGACAGGATCAGTTATACATAAATCCCCCGAAGCGGCACGGTAGCTAGCAAGTATGCTTTTGCCAACATCCAACTTGACCGAATCTTTTTGGAACATGTCTAGCATCGGAAGAAAATTTTCCTTAAACGAAAAAGAAAACTGATTACACAAGTGCTTTGCTATAAAAAACAACTCTCCGTACCAATGCTAGCACCCCATGAATATCCTGTAAATTAGAAACGATTTTCTCTATGATCACCTGTAGCTCATGATAGTGTCGTTCGTAGGATCTGTTGGGAGTCATATGGTATAGAATGTCACCCATCAAGGCGTTCACTTCACGAAGCTGAAACATACCATCCATCCATGAATCAAATCAAACCACATTAATCAAAAAAAAAACCTACACCGAAATGCTGGCTGGTGAACTGTGCCCACATTTCCGCACACTGAATGTACTCTTCCGCGTTGGACATCGAGCTTACGGTCCGCCAAGCGGCATTCAACGTTACGGCCCGTTGTTCGGGCGGCGGTGGTGTCTGACTGAGTATGGCACCCAACATGCGCAACAGTTGACCTCGGGAGATTCCCTCAACCGAACTGGAGGACAGAATCTCCACAAATTGCACGGCACGAAGCGCAATGAATTCCGGCCGAAAAGACTGCAGAATCGACTGCATCAACAGAGCCGGATATTTTCGATCACAACATCTTCGCATAATGTCATCCAGTTCAGCATCACTGCTAAGAATGGTAGCACCCTGTATTATCCAATCCAGTGCCGGCAAATACAAGGCAATGTAACCATTCAGAGTTATTCTCTGTTTCGTGATTTCCGCTCGAATGCCTCCGTTAAAGATGGTATGATAAACCAGCAGAAAATCGTTAAGATTTTCTTTCAGATATTCTTTGTCAGTTGTGACGGCCATTCCAACTCGACAGAGATAGCACCGGGCGTAAGCAGCAACCAATGGATCACCCACGCCACGAATCATACGTGTCAGTCGCATCAAGATACTACTGAATTCCTTCGACGAAATAAATCGATAGCTCTTCAAAATTGCCATTTCTACGTATAACCTAAAATTTATCCCAACGAAATTAGTCTCAATTTTTAAGCTCCGATTTCAAAACTTACCGCGGTAACAGCTCGCGTATGGATGCAATCTTATAGAACCAATTCTGGCAGGTTTCTTTCGCCGACTCCGGTACCATTTCCGGTGTAAAATCATTCGGCAGAGCCGAAACCTTTCTAGGCCCAATACCACCAGCCTCACCCTTAATGAGTAACCTTTCGTAAACCAATTTCCCGAAAATGTCAAGAATATCAGTAATCAACACAAACTTTGACGGATAGAACTGTATCACCGAAGTATCGGCCAACAGTTTGGAACATTGAATGGCAATTTTGAGTGCCTTCACGCGCTGATCGGTGTTCCAAGCCTGAACCAGTTCATGATTCAACTGTTCAATTTTTATGACATATTCCTGCTGCGATAGATCTAACATCTGACACACTGTTCCCTCCTCAAATTCATCCAGCTGTTCCAGACGGTGTTTCACCTTTTCCGACATTGTCGTTTGTGATTTAATGGTTTCGCCTCCGTTCAGGAAACTAGTCACAATCGAGAGTTTTTCATTGGTAGTGTATTTGTTCAGAATACCAACACGTCGAGAAGCCCACGGTTCTATAAGGTCCATTGCCAGTAAACTGTTCACTTCCTTCTTTTTCTGCGATATTTTACTGGAAGAAACAGCCATAACAGCATTGCTTTCAAATTCAGCAGCCATCTGCGATAGAGGATCATGTGTCGATTCCTGGCGAGCAAACTGGCTTAGCGGGTCTTCGCCATCTAAAGCTAAGCTTAGGGGATCCATTGAGATGGTCGAGGAAGCACCACTATTGGTTTCACCGATAATACTGCTAGCTTTCGTCCGTGTTCCTTTGCTTTCTAGAATCTTAAACAATTTCTTGTATCGATACATATTCGATCGAAATTAACAACTAAACTTACTGTGATTGACGACTGCTTCAAAGGATGGTCGAAAACCTTGAACTGGTCCAGATAACGCCGACATTCGTCTTGGTTCCGGCGAATGCATCGCCTTGATTCATGAAAAAAATCGTAATCAGCAATATAATGAAGAAGATAGAACGATTAATATATTATTACCACTCGGCAGACATCTGAGTGCTCTGGAAAACCTAATCGAACGGTCGAAAAGTGGTCAATAATCTGAAATACACCGACAATAACAATAATCATTTATTTACTTTCATCACTTCTGTCATGCGTATCAAAACAACATACGCTTAAAAGTTTTGGGCCAATATTAAAATTAATACAAAACCATTGCCCACACTATCAATAGGGCGTATCCGGATAACTAAAAATTTAAGGGAAACCATTAAACTTTGTCTGAACTTGGATGGCACAATGAAGCTAAAATTAAATATTGTGCCGCTGCTTGTTTAGATATGATACTTTCAGCAAGAGCTGTCAAATCGGTGGAAAATTTTTGATTTACTTCATCTTCTTGACGTTTTCTTTCAAAAACGGGCAAATTCATTTGAAAAATCATAATAGAAGTGGGAGAAAAAGTTTTTATTCTGAGGTGGTAATGTTGATCTTAATTCATTGTGCGAAAACTAACGTTTATTTAGAATGGTCATAAAACAAATAATTTTTTATTTCCCACTGTACGAAGACACTGATAGCACTTATAGCGAGAAACGGGTGTACTTATCTCCAATAGCTATTGTGATTGTGTGAAATACGCAGGAAACTTTATAAATACATTTCAGGAGCATTTACGCACCCATTTTGCTCCAGGCGGCGCGTTTGCTGTCACGTGCTGCTCAATTACATTACTATTACACTGGGGAATCTAGATGTATTTTATTTATAAAATTGTGCACTACACTTGGTTCAATACCATTTTTCAAATGCCCAACAATAAGAAATAAAGTATTCAAAATAACTGAAACTCAATCTGCTGACGCACTGATGAGTCGAAGACGAAACGTAAACTTAAGTAAAAATGGTTATGTGCACCTAGCATAAATTTGGGGGTAAAGGCAAACGTTTTCTCCTTCAAATTACCACAATCTGTACGGCCAGTAAGCCGAAACTTGTTTCGTTCGAGACGTCAGTTTAGACGTTACACTTCTTGTGTACAAAAAAAGTGTCTTGCAAATAGCATTAACTTTACGTCTGCTCAGCGGATTATGTTGATCCGGGGGTTTGCGTCAGCAGTTCAACATAATCTGCTGACGCACTGATGAGTCGAAGACGAAACGTAAACTTAAGTGAAACTCAATCGCTAAACACTCTAGTACTCGAGAAATCAACATTATACTGATTTCTATTTAAAAAAAATGTTGCTCCGAGAAATCCTAACCTTACCCAATGTCACACATTTCTGTAGATTTTCCAAGTTTATTCGTAGTTTACACTTAAAAGAGGAGTAGTAATCACTTTGAAATCGATTTTTCGAATTCTACTTCAAGTTTATTGCTGATATGGCTTTATATAAATATACATAAATACGAAATCCGGTGACCCGTTTGGTGTAATAATTTTCAACGAAATGAGCCATTCAGCGAAACATCTTTCGGCAAAATAGCATTCGACGAAATGACTCGGTGAAGTGATCAGCTTCCTTTCCTTCAACATTTTGGAATGTGGTATTACAATATCATCGTTGTTAGTTCAAACAAAGACAATATTATCAAGATAGCCAGCTTTCACATATTGAGAACAAGTCTTAAATGACACACCCCAGGTAAGTCCGCATCGAATGCCGTACGCGCAACTAGTTGAGAGACATGTCAAATTCGTGCCCGCCAAAATAGCAAATCTGCGCACCCATACAAATGATATAATATGTTTAATGTGATGCCGTGCTATGTATGACCCGTTATTCTTTGGTCACAATGCAATTCCTTTTATCTCTAGGTCCAGCTTGTATATATTTGTATATATATATATATATATATATATATATATATATATATATATATATATATATATATATATATATATATATATATATATATATATATATATATATATATATATATATATATATATATATATATATATATATATACATATATATATATATATATATATATATATATATATATATATATATATATATATATATATATATATATATATATATATATATATATATATATATATATATATATATATTGTACCATTTTTTTCTTTTCATTCTAAGTTAATGTCTGAGTAGAAATTAAACGGCAATCGCGTTCGTAATCCGTGTTTACACGTTTGAGTTCTGCTCAATAGCGAAAGTTAAAAGTAGGGTTTGGTTTATTTATTATATTTATTTATTTATTTATTCATTCATTTATTATTTATTTACATTTTTATTTACATTAATTAAAATATTTACATATTTACATTATTTGCATATATGTTAAGGGCGACAATTCATAATTTACACAGGAAGCAAAAGTAAACAAATCGAAAAAGGGCGAAACTCTTTTTATGTCGATTTATTCAGTGGATGTAGAAGGAAAGTGCTAATATTTGCATGCGTATTAAAGATAAACCAACAATTCATCGATAAATCAAGAATTGTTCTGATCAATGATCAATAATTTATAGATAAATTTTTTTGTAAGTAATTACAGTGGCAGCAGTCCCTTGTTTCAGTTCTTCACTGGACCCTTGATAAGATTTGCTTCTATGAGGTTCTATTTTGAATCAACACACAGGTGCCCACTTGGTCACTGTTTTTTGGCATTAAAAATGCCGTACTCTTCGCTATACGGGGCCGGGGGTCAATTAAAAGTTTCAAAAATAGTCGCGTAACCTTTTTGCGTCATAATTTTGAACGCTAATAACTCAGTCATTTGTTGATGGATTGATATAATTTAACAACCAATCGATTCGGAAACTTTTAACTTAAACATGTATGACAACGTCGTTTTAGCATATCAATAGCATACTGTTGAAAAAATGGTTAAAATCGACCTATGTTTTCATCCACCAATCCCAGCTGACCAAATTGACGCCATTTTCTTGTTCGACATAGGAGGCTTTGCGTCATGCATAAAAACACCGCATCATTCTGCGTAGTTCGAAGAGGAATCTTAACATATGCTGCAAATCATTTTTTGATTTCAGTTGATGCTTGACTGCGAATGAAACAAGTAGCTCGTCCAGTGAGGTGATAACTAGATTGTATACAGAGCTTAAAATTGTCACACATTCTCAATGAAAGAAACCATTTCAGCAGTCTCATTTTCAATGTTTTACTGTCTCATTCGCAAATGACCGACACCAGAACAAACGAAGAGAGACGAAGCATTTTAGTTTCTCATCGAAAAAATGAGAGAGCATAATTGCCAACGTCACTCTTCCCTCTATGACAAGACGAAACCAAACTAACGTCTTCAGTAGCAACAGCAGAATTGAAATTTTCATTCTTGCATCGGTGTATTGAAAATATGTGACGCTTGGATATAAAAAGTGACTAAAATATGGCAAATTGAAGTAATTACATCCCAGAACTTCTTTGGAAACCAAAACTACTATAAATTGGTTGAATATCGACACTGAATACTATAGGATTTTCACTGAAAACTGCAAATGACTGAAAGGGCAAATGAAAGAAAAAACACAATTTTGAAACTACTGTCCCGTTTATGTCATTGACTGGACATGGATTTCGTTCTCATAGTTTGCAAGCGAAACTGAGAGTGACAATAATTTCTTGTCATTTTCGTTTATTTTTCAGTCAATGAAAATGACTTTTATTAGCTCTGATTGTATATGCGTTCGCTCGTTGGATTGTCGCTTTTGCTAAATCTTCACTGTACGAGGCTTGGGTGTCTATTTAAAAAAATGCCAAAATAACCGCGTAACCTTTTTCTGTCATAATTTTGAACGCTTCGATCTCAGTCATTTGTTGATGAATTTATATAAATTAACTACCAATCGATTCGAAAAAATTTAACTTAAACCTTTGGAATAACGTCATTAAGGTATTTCAATTGCATACCATTGAAATATTTTGAATTGACCTATGTTTTCACGAGCCAATGACAGTAGTTTGCATACTGAAATCTTCATTAACATACGAACAACACGGTGGGGTGCAATTAAATTCAGTATAAAGTTGTGTTATGATGATAATCATAGATAATTCTTTTTCATTATATGTGGCTAAATACAAAGAACTATCTCTTAGCATAATCCCTCAGACCCCATTATTAAACCAAACAATAATCGTGCAACCTAATTGATTTAGTCGTATAAAGCATAATATTTTAGTCTAATCTTGTTTGCAAGAATCTTATAGACGGGATCTAGATTAGTGAATCAAAAATAATGCAATGCAAATCGTTATGCAGTATCGATTTGACAAGCTGTTGTCTCACCAGGAATAAAACGCTTCAAAAGATTAGGAACTTAGTACAAATAAGTTGCACAGACTCACATATATAGAATTATCAGATGCAATAAAATACAGTATTAGAATAAACTCAAGACAAGGTGATCTGCGATTTTACATGTATTATTTAAATCCTTACTAAACTCGAATTACCGCCAGTTTCAGTTGAATTATCATTTACATCAAAACAACAATTGTCTTATCACTACATGCGTTGTAACAATGACAAATTCGTTCATGTATTAATAAGATCAAGTTACAATATGAACATAATTAAGGAATTTGGTTGCGTATGCATTGGATCCTTAATATGCAAAAGTGAAAATCAATTACAGTAACAAAATATGTTCTACCACAGTCCACATATTTTCTTCCTTGTATTGCTGCCATTCTATTTTCAGAAACTTTCCGAAGATTATCGACGCTTTTTAACGAAAGATCATTAAAATTACATTATTACTAAGCTTATTGGTTGACGGTTAGTCAAATTTTTCACATTCACAAATTTCGATCAAAATATTTAAAATCTTCTCTAATTGCTGTTTATAAAATGATTAAGTTTGTACATTTCATTTGTCCAGATTTATATCTTGAGGTTGTTCGTATCCAAAATTGATCTTTTAAGTAACTTTGAAATCATCATAATTGACTTTCATTTAAAGGATATTTTCCAAACATTTTCAATTGTAAAAATTTGTTGAAGGCATCAAAATTTGTGAAGCACTACCGCAAAAAAAGTAGTTCGAAAATTGTTCAATACTGTTGTTATAGCGACGCGAAAACTTGAAGCGAATGCTCCTAATTTCATGTTACTTTTGAAGTCAATCTATTAAACAGAGACTACAGATGTCACTCAAAATAATATTTTCCGTATATGACATGACTAATGGAGCTGAGATAGATGTCACCCTAATTTTATCTCTACTATTGGTCGATCGTTAGCCCTGAGCTGAAACGGTAGCCTTTATTACCGTTCTTGCATACACTTCCTCTTACATTTCACACACAGATCATCTCACCCATTAGGTCTCACATGAAAACGACCCAATCTCACAAAAAGAACTGGATGAACATCGTTTGATAGCTATCAGTGGTTTGCTCATTTGTTTAGTCTGTATTATTCTATTCTATTCTACAATATTTTATCTCATTCCACAGTATTCCATGGTACACAAACCACCAATAAACGTCAAAGATGGACTGCATTTACCGTTCGTTTGATTTTTTAAATATCGTTTATTCATACCCGGCTTTAACTAAGTTGCGGTCGTTCGCCGGGTTCATTCGTTTGATGTCATCGTGTGAAACCCAATTGGGATACGTTCACTCCATTTAATTTCCACTTCACTCTGGTAATAAGAACCGGTAGTATGGAAATGAAACATAAAACAGAGCTCAGTTAAGTCCTACCGGCCTCTCCAAACCCCGGATGTTTGGAGCGTAGTGCAATCAACATCTTATTCAAGTCGTTCCGTATTTCATTCATTAAATACAATAATGTAGCTAAATGGTGTTACACATATCTATATTAAATGGTATCTGATGATGTTTGCAATACCGCCTAGTCCACCAACCATGGGAGGAATCATTTCTAGATACGATTTGAAACCAAAATCGAAACATTCATCGATGTTTTTCTCCATTTGCTGTCAATGCTCGATTCGACGAAAACAGCTTCTTTCAAAAACCGCTGAAATAGTGAAGTGAAATTTTTCCAAAGACCAAGAATGTAAACGACCCTGAACTGGTGGTTTGCGGTAAAAAAAGTTGCCACCAGTAGTGAAGAACGAAAACGATACGTAACATATGACGTAGCTGAACTGATTTCTCTCTAAGCTGACATCTGTCACCCGACAGTGTCATTTTTAAACTAGCATTGCGTTGTATAAATTGGATTTAGCTAGTTTTTTCAGTGTACTAATCTAAGGGCTTACTCAAAATTAGATCGTAAACATCTTTAGCGTGTTGCAGCCGTTTATTATTTGATTGGTTGTCAAAATCAAACGAATCTAAAAATATTTCTTTGTGTTCGTCACTTTCTCATTCTCCACATAACGACGGATTCCGTTACTTGTTGAGCTGTCAGTTGAGTTTTATTGTTTCATAGAAAATGGTGCATCGAAGTGACGGTCATCAAATTTGCACCAAAATCATTCGTTTTTTTCGATTCTAAGTTGTTTCCCAACTCCTGTAGTCTATCAGATTGTTCTGTCGGTGTGTTCCGGTGTGCGCTTGTCGTGATCGCAACCGAAGGTGCCTGGTTTTGTGCAAAAAAAGTTCACATTTTCGTGTTCTTGATATTTTCTCTGTGGTGCTGTATTACCAGCAAGAGGATTACTTCGAAGCAGGAAGCAACGGTCAGCGAGACCCGTCTCTAGATACATCTAGATCAGAGTGTATGTGTTGGAATTATTCGTTCTCTTTGCCTGCCATATGAATAGGTAAGTGTATGACACAGAGGGAAGGGTTCTATTCGTCTCGTCATGTTTTGCGATCGCATCGGTGTGTGAAGAGGGTACATGTGCCTACAACTGGGAAAGACTTCGTCATCATCGCGTCGGAAAACAATGGTCTGATCAGACTGTGTAATTAAAACTAATACCAGCGGTGAAAACGAACTCATCTTACAGATAGTCTAGTCAACTCAAACTGGGTTGTCTTGGTTAAGTTGATTGAATCCGAGTATTTTGACTCTCATGTTTGGTTTTAAAATGTACTTTCAGTATTTTTCTGTCACAGTAAAGGTGTACGAATGCAACGACCGGAACATTGAGCCTAGCAAAGTCTCATGGTTACCCCGCTGTTGAGATTTCTCAAGGCTTTTATTAATTTCGTTTATTTGGTTATTGTAGTCTTTTAGGATTAAGTTTGTACTACTTTCAAGCTTGTTTGAAACAGGCGATCTTCAAATATGCCCAGAATGGTAGTCAAGTATTCAATTTTACGAATAATGTTTGGAAGACTTGGTTAGCAAGATATTGCTTGCTACTTGCTACTAAGTGATAAAGCAGGATATAACGAAACAGCAAATTGAGATCGTGTGACGCTGATATTGCATCCTATTCAATGTCGTTTTGCAGTCATTGATTCCTGACAGTCTTCTGTACACCGTAGCTACTGTACTGATTGTAAACAGGTTTTGCCACTTTTGAAGTGTGGTATCGTAACAATAGTGATAAACTGATATTTCTATCGTAGATATCAAATTGGTAGTATGTTTAGCAGCCGTAGGACAGATTTTGATCGAATGAAAATTCGAGCATGTTTATACAGGGTGATTTTTTAAGAGCTTGAGAACTTTTTTAAACAATGAAACGCATAAAATTTGCAAAATCTCATCGGTTCTTTATTTTAAACGTTAGATTGGTACATGACATTTACTTTTTGAAGATAATTTCATTTAAATGTTGACCGCGGCTGCGTCTTAGGTGGTTTGTGGTGTTTTGTTCAGCGATGAGGCTCATTTCTGGTTGAATGGCTACGTAAATAAGCAAAATTGCCGCATTTGGAGTGAAGAGCAACCAGAAGCCGTTCAAGAACTGCCCATGCATCCCGAAAAATGCACTGTTTGGTGTGGTTTGTACGCTGGTGGAATCATTGGACCGTATTTTTTCAAAGATGCTGTTGGACGCAACGTTACAGTGAATGGCGATCGCTATCGTTCGATGCTAACAAACTTTTTGTTGCCAAAAATGGAAGAACTGAACTTGGTTGACATGTGGTTTCAACAAGATGGCGCTACATGCCACACAGCTCGCGATTCTATGGCCATTTTGAGGGAAAACTTCGGAGAACAATTCATCTCAAGAAATGGACCGGTAAGTTGGCCACCAAGATCATGCGATTTGACGCCTTTAGACTATTTTTTGTGGGGCTACGTCAAGTCTAAAGTCTACAGAAATAAGCCAGTAACTATTCCAGCTTTGGAAGACAACATTTCCGAAGAAATTCGGGCTATTCCGGCCGAAATGCTCGAAAAAGTTGCCCAAAATTGGACTTTCCGAATGGACCACCTAAGACGCAGCCGCGGTCAACATTTAAATGAAATTATCTTCAAAAAGTAAATGTCATGTACCAATCTAACGTTTAAAATAAAGAACCGATGAGATTTTGCAAATTTTATGCGTTTTATTGTTTAAAAAAGTTCTCAAGCTCTTAAAAAATCACCCTGTAGATTGTTATTCATTATCAAGTAGCTGTTTTTCCTAGCCAATAACATTTTTTTTCTTCTGATAAGCTTCTGTGTTCTCGAATATGTTCGACAATTGATGAAATACTTCGTATTGAATACTTGTTATTCCAAAGATAAAGGTTTTATATTTTTAGCCATTCCGCTGTTATACTTGACACAGTCTTGTAAAAGTTAGTTATCTGAGGCATTCAACCCCAGTGAGCATTTTTGGTATTGCTATAATCGCTCTCCCGACGCACCCGCACACGGCAACTCGCCATTACTGGGGTATTGAAGCACGCCAGCTATTATCGAAATCGAAAACTTGACGTGAGAAAAATTCCTTCGATGCAATACAATGTATGGAATTTACGAGTTCCCATTGTTTTATGCCGTTGGTGTAATAAGTCGTCTGACCCATAACTGTTTAGTGTTGGCTCTCGTGTGTATGTTTCGAACACCCCCCCGACGCATCCGTGCGTGATGACGTCGAACGGCGGCAACTAACGCATCGCTGAACTTTTTGGACCAATATTTCGTTGCGTTTCGACGGGTGCTGTCAGATAATGCAAGGAAATAAAGAAAAGAATTATATTTATTGGAGAAGCTTATAATCAATTAACATTGTACTTGAAAATAGATTTCACAAAAAAGTATGAATTACTTTAAAGAAGCAAATATATTAATCTTCCACATAAAACAAACGCATTCCAATGAGTTCAATACTGTCTTGCCTGAGTTTTTTTTTCAGCTTTCTTGTACAATTTGTTCACTATGCACTCGTAAACAGAAACAGCTCACGCATTTAACGTTTTGCTGCATTTAATCGGACTAATACTTGAGCTTGAAATATGATTAGAGGTGTGATAAACTGCGTTTTGTTCCATTTCAATGATTTTTGCCTATACATTATTAAAGTTTAGTATAGGGCTGACTGCTGGAATCGATCGTTTAAGTGTAGCAAACTTATGTTGAAGCAGTCTTCCCGCTTCAATTTTTAGTCTTTTTCTTCCCCAAAGTTCATCACTTCGACCCGAAATCCTACAATGTAACAATTGATTAAATTAACGCAATGTGTTTTAAAAAACATACTATTATAAACCGTCTTTTTCAAGGTTACCTGAAAACCTAACGAGTCTTTTTTATCTTTTTCGATACAAAGAATGAAGCATTGATGAAAAAAAAAACAAATTTTAGTCGGAGTACCGGAGACTCCTAATGTTGAATGTCTTTCCACTTAGCCCGACAATATCAGAAAATGTCTGTGAAAAATGTAAAAAATTTCTGGAAAATGGCTAAACCCATTTCAAAAAGTTTAAACTCGTTTGAAAGCTACTATTGAGTTGTGGATCCAGTTCAAATATCAAGTGACTGTTACTTCTGGTTCCAGAGATATAATGGTATAAGTGACGTAACCGACAAATCACTTTTTCTCTGCACATTTTCTCCAGATAGTGACCTATGATCTAAATCAAATGAATTTGTGTCATAAATCAACAAAATTCGTGTCAAAAATTAGTAAAAAATGTTGTAGTGAGACGAGAGGAAATCATTATCACTAGATAGATTAAGAAAAAAATTTTAAGATTAGAATTGAATCAGCATCTTTTCAAGTCCAACTATCTGTTACAATATACAATGCGAAGCAGTATAAATGATTCGAAAACATTCGATTGTTAACATATAATTTGACATTCAATGAAATTTCCATGCAATGACCGCCTGTGATGAAACTGAAGACTGTCCCAGAAAGTATGTACGCACTTTGATTTCGCTGTAAATAATTCACAAGGGTTAGATATTCAAATTTTATTTTATATACTGATAATATTAGACTACAACAACGGAATATTATTCTCAACATTTGCCACTTAGTCATTGTAGACTAGCTGGCGCACTTTCTTGCGAACGTTCCTCTTTGAATTCCGTACAGACTTCTTGGCGACAAGTTTTGACACTTTTTCCAATCTTTTTCAAACTGTTGAATGGTGTCGGCTGCCGAGACATGTTTTCTAAGATGTGCCTTCGTTAATGCCCAAAATTCCTCAATTGGTCGAAGTTGTGGGCAATTTGCTGGGAAAACAGTACAAAACAAAAAGAAATAAATCGATCTGCATACACGGAAGAATGCTGAACAATCTGCAGGTGCCAAAATGCACATTTAATAAAACGTTCAATCTCCGAGAGGATTTAGAGATTTTACAAAAGCGACACCATTCTGCATTCCTGAAAGAATGCATAACGACTCGGAATATGTATGAACAGAAGTAAATTCAGCACCCCATAAGGGTTGCCAAACAACCTACTAAAACCTTTTAGGGTAGACACAGAAGGGATCCATTCACTCCAGGAAGAACGATGTACTCCTCTGACTATTGCTTCTCGCCATATTGGGTGAGAAACGATAGAATATCCTTCAATTTCAGCTCACCATACACATCATGTATGTAGAACCAAAAACCCGGTCAATGCGGGACAGTTACATATCAGATGATATGAAGTACCGTAATCATATTCACACAAATCACACGAACAGTACTCAGCACGTTGAATAGTAGCCATGTAATGGTTGAGCCAGTTGAGAACCGTTACCGACACTACACGGCTATCTAGGTTGCTCAGACGGAGAAGTTGTCATTGAGGATCAATTTCCATTGGTGGCCGAGCAACCGGTTAAATCTTTAATACTTTGTCCAGCTTTGGTGTTACAATCCTTTGTTGTGGAACTTGACCATCCTACTCCGGTGCTCACTCCTATCATTTTCGTCAACTGACTCAGTGAAAAGTTGGGAACAATTTGTGTGCACTTTTTCAGAGAAATATTTTGCATTTTGGTAAAAAATATATGAACCGGTACTCACAGGTTTAGATATTGAAATTTGAACTTACAATCTACTTATTTAGGACATTTTCACAAAATACTGTTTGTTTGACAACTGTACAAATTTTGTTCTCGTTCTACTTCCTTATACCACCCCAAATGCGCATGTTTCCTTAATCAAACATGTGATCGCGGTTATTACATTCATATGCAATAAACTGCTATGGCTATCCGATGTACTCCATTCCACGTCGAATTATAAGTTTGTTTTGATTTATTAACCGAATTGTTTCCATATTGGAATCTGACAACAAATAAATGCATTTTACGATCGGATTTACTTTGTCCCGCTTCGGCTTTCGTAGGATTGGGTCATAATGATTGCGATCGTTCCTGTGAAATTCCGCATCGAATGCGTGCCGCGCGAAACCGGCACCGCATCGGGTGTTATGCGTAACAGCGCGATAAAATAACATAACTGATTCGATAACAGCGGCTCTGCCCTACATGTGCCCCCTTTTTTTCCTTGTGCTTCAACGACGGTCACCGAGACCGAGACAAGCTGGGGTGCTTAGAAGTAGAGAGACGGCTATGATTCAATTGAAAACTGGCGCATCACTCAAAGTCAGCCGGAAGATTCGTTATTATCGCAATCAATGTAATGAAAACATTCATGAAATATTTCAACGAATTTGTTCAGTTCAACTAGGAGTAAGTTCTGGTCGATGTGTGGTAATCCTACTTATTTTATCAAACGAAAACACTAGTTCAATCATCCAATTATCGTAGAAAAATATTGCTTTGTTAGGCAAGAATAAATTTTGCAGATACAAATAAAACCCATAATTTTTTGAATTGTTGTTCAATGTAATTTTTTATGTTGGTTAAAGTACCCACAATACTTCTTGCTCGCTACGGCGTCGATCATCTTCGGAATGGGGCATTGTCGGGCCTCGTTACCCCACTTTTGCTTTCATTGGCAACGGGTGATTCGATGGTGGCCGGATTTACCGGCAGGTTGATCTTAATAGTGCAAGTGAAATTGAAAGAAAAAAAAACAGTACAAGATCAAAACAACAAGTCAACATTGTGAGCTCTTGCTACAAGTGGGATCTTGGGCGCGAATCTCACTTGATGAGAAGGATCGTTTGTATTTTACAGCATGCTCTGCTACACTCATAATTTTCAATGCGCGTTCGCTGAGCGAATAATCGGATGGACGAATAATACTGTTTGCATTGATTTACTTATTTTAGATTTAATGTATATAATTGAAAAGCTCTGCAGTTATATGATTTTATTGCGTTTTTTCCATAATTACGTTTATTTCTTAAGGCAATTTACATAAGTTTTTCTTCGCCGAGCATCACTTTTACATAAAATTTTTATCCTAATATGATACTAATATATTCAAAACGGTTTGAGTTTAATAAAACATATTCCTCTTATTTTTAAATATCATATTATTTGAAGGAGGAATTTAATAGTTGCCCTGGGCGTTAGCACAACCTTGAGACAGATGCTGTCACGGTCCCAGGGCTTGTCTGTATCCTTACTCAATGGAGAAGGATGCACACTAATGGTGCCATGGGTAATGTCTGACAAGAAGAGGCAACAATACACAAAATGGGAGCAGTAAAATGGATATGTTCATCTTTCTGAGTGTGCCAAACTTGTCAGGCATTGTCCATGCTACAACAAATACTTCACTTTGATCTAAGGAAGAGAAGCGATCTACTAATCAAATTTGATCTCTTTTGCAGTACGCAGTTGGTTATATGATCACCGAATCGTGTACTCTTTGTTACCTCTTGGAACCGCAAATGGAGCGGATAACAGCACCCGAAACATCCACACATAGTACTTTAGTTACTTGTTGAAAGTAGCTTTCTCTTAGATTACATTGTAGTATGCTTGGTGCTTCCTCAGACATTCGACACTTTTACTTAGATCCAAACTAATGATTCACTTACTAATCAATCATCACTCATATTCTACTATGCAAAACATATATTTATTTCCTCTTCCAAGATTATAGATTAAGTACACCATCAAGCCATATTTAGTAAGTATAATTTCTATTGAATATCTTTTTTAAATATTTCAACAACGAATTTACGCATGGTGAAAGGATCAATGCACAATTCCTGGCCGCCAGTGTTCAATTGGTCAACATAGACTAGTTCGTGTGACTAGGAATTGATATTGTATATCCTGGATCCATAAATGGGCCCGGTTTAGAATATGCGCTATTCAGCTGCCCGACCGGTAAACCCAGAAAAAAAAATATTGTTATAGTAATTATTAATATTTCTTTATTCTTGATAAATTATCAGCTTGAGATATTAACAGGTTTCTCCGGCATAGTCAAAAAAGCGATGCAATGGGGAGAAGGAAATGTAACGTAACTTCGACAAAGATAGAAACAATCAGAACAGATTAGAATGGATAGTGTTAGTAAACCAAACATATCTACATCTATTTAGGAACTTTAAAGTAATAATCGTTTGTACCGCTTCAGACATAAAAGACTATATAGGAAAGCAGGGCCAAGGCCGAAGCGGATACAAAGCGAAATTTTCCAAAGTCTCATCGACGAGGACATTTAAGACACAGAAGCAGTTGGTAGGATGACAAAATACTAATACGATACAGACGCACGACTCAATGATTGACTGGTTACTGGCACACACTTCCTGCCCAAGTGACAAACTCTCTGGTGAACTTGTAATAGAAGATATTCGTATCTTTCGTTGCAAATTGATAACCGTAAAGGAATCTGTCGCTTGGGTTACATGCTGGAGGGAACCTATCAATGATAGGCCGGTTTCCTTTTTCATTACTAGTGTTCATTTGGGCACCATAGCCTAGTTCGTCCGATATGGAAAGTGTGGATCGTTGTAACCACCCCCCTCGACCAGAGTAGCCCATAAAGGGAAAAAAAGGAGGAATTTAATAATTGAGATCTGACATCACGATACTCCACGCATGTCCAAACGACATGATCAATATCGCGATAACTCTCGCCACAAGCACAATGATTAGTCTCGGAAATTCAAATTCGAAAGAGATGTGCATCTAACGTGTAGTGATTGGACATGAGTCTGGACATCACACGAATGACACTCTACTCACATCCAGTCCCCTGAACTATGCCTTTTTCGATATTTCAGCAATAATTGAGTGCATCCACCGACCCAGATCATCTTTATCGCAAGAAGTTTGCCAGCTGGCAAGTGTTCTTTGGCGAGACGCGCTATAGAATTCGTTGAAAGCAATCGGTCGCTCATAAATTTCACCCTCAATAGCACCACGTTTGGCTAAAATATCGGCTCTTTCATCGCCTGGAATGGAGCAATGAGTCGGAACCCAAACTATTGTGATTAGATAATTATTGTTCAATATGTCGTTCAGGCACTGTTTTATTTTGCCCAAGAAAAACTGTTCAGTTTTGCCAGTAGCGTTTGAGCGAATGGCTTCAATTGCACTCAGACTATCTGTAAAGAGAAAATAATGGTTTGGAGATAATGTGACGATTACACTCAAACTATAATGAACTGCTGCTAACTCTGCTATATAAACAGATGCAGGTTCTTGAAGCCTAAATGAAGCCGAAACATTTTTGTTCAGGCGGTAGGTCGGAATTACCGATTTCGTTGAGCAAAGATACAACAGGTGTTTTGCTGTACTGTAGCTATTACTGTAATTTATTTCAGTATAAATCTCCTATTCTATATATAATTTCGTGGTACTTACGAATCGGTTTGAAAATTCAATTCAGAGAAATCTATCCGTACTCCTACCAACTGAACTGTTTGATCTGAGTAAATTAGTTTAGGTTAGGTTAAATTTTATCAATAGTGTTTTTAATTAGATAACTCACTGCATAAATCTATCGAATTCCCAGTTTACTAGGAACAACAAATTACTGTAATTTTAACTGAACTGTTCAGATATAATGGATAAGTTTGAGACTGCTTCTTTTCCACACGTGAACTGCTTGTAAAGTGAAAGATGACCTCGCGTTTTTCACGGCTTATCTGTTACATCATTTCCTGCTGTCATCATGGCATCGCTGATATTCTGACAGCTGACTACTGTTGAGCTAAGAGTGCTGCCAGCATCAACAATTATTGTTGAAAATACCAAACCCAGTAGCCTCATCAAATTGTGATCCGTCCGTGTAAAACATTTTCTCAGAGCCAATATGCCTGAACTTACTTGAAAATATTTTTGGGATTTCCATCGAGCGTAGGTGTTCCGGTATTCAAAGCACTTCGCGCTGCATGGATGTGTCGAAAAATAACGTTGAGTCAGGAACATTTAGGAGGCTGACACGGATAGGAATATATCTTGAAGGGTCGATTTCTTGTGACATATGGTTAAAATATACTGTCATAAATCTTGTTTGAGATTGAAGCTCGACTAGTTTTTCGAAGTTACTAATTACCAGGGAATTCAGTACCTCATATCTTATTAGCAGTCGCGATGAAAGCTCCAAAAAACGATCTTTCAAGGAAAAAAATCCCGCCAGAACTTCGAGACTCATTGTATGTATCGAATGCATGCAGCCTAAGGCAATTCGCCAAAAAACGATACTGAATTCGCTCAAGTTTGATAATATGAGAGTTTGCAGCGGAACGAAAACAAACGCATCCATATTCCATCACTGAAAGTATCGTTGTCTGATACAATTTTATTAGATCTTCCGGATGAGCACCCCACCAAGATCCTGTTATTGTTGGAAGAAAATTTACTCTTTGTTGGCATTTTGTTATCAGATACCTAATGTGTCCTCCCCACGTGCATGTCAAAACTTGTTGGATCATTCTTCCCATCATATGAAACTGAAGCTGCGCGGGATCATGCTTTCTTGAAAAGACAACCAGCTCTATTTTCTCCGCAGAGAATTCGATACCCAGATGAACAGCCCAAACGGACAAGTTATCTAAGGTATCTTGCAATGCACTATGGTCCGAAACGGGAAATTAGCGTGACAAAATAATTATCACTATTAAATATTAGTTTTTTGTAGTTGGTGTATTCACAAAAGTTGTTTGTAATCAAATGGCGCTCCTTTTGATGAAAAAAGTTACTAGGGTGGTCCTTATTTAGATTGAAATCTGAAATCTAACTTTCTTAATTGTACTCAAAAATGATTTTATTGTATAATCAAGTTGTAGGAAATTTTATTGCAAGCAACTTTGCTGAGAAAAGTACCTCTCTAGCTCTTCATTTGATCGAGTTAGATCAATTTTCCCGTGTAAAAGTAGGGTGGCTCTCAAAAAATTACTTTTTTTGTTCTAACTTTTTTGTGAAACGTTTCACCGAAAAGTTGTCTTTAGAAGAGTTGTTGAACTAATCATTGCGCACAATTTTGCTCAACCAAGTTTTTTTCAAATGAGCTATCAGTGAAAAGTTATGATTCAAATATCAATATTCATTAGATGCCAGATCGATAAAAATGTATCCTATACGGTTCCTGAAAGGTCATAATATAAGTAAAAATTTTAGAGAAAATTGGAAGGGTGTTATTTTTTTAAATTATTTAAATTAGTTTTAAAAATACCTTCAAAAAACTCAAAAACATTGCATAACTCTTAAACGCCTTAATGTATCAACATACTTTCTTCAGCAAAATAATAGTATCAAATTAGTTCTACAAATGTTCCATACATTGTCCTTTCGAGAAATGAGACACACAAAAACTACAGACACAATTTGAAAAAAAAAAATGTTATCACATTATTTTTCCACATAATTGTGAAAGATCACAAAAACACTCATTTTTCAGAGCAATTTTTGATAAGACTCGGAAAATCCTCCGAATTTTCCAGCCATTTTCACCCTGTAGGTAGATAAAAATATTTCAAAGGTCTGTATGTTTTTGGTTTTGGCAAATTTTTCAAAATTTCCATCGAAAATTTCCTAAAACCACCCGCGCGCATGGTACTTGGACGATGGCCTTAAATTAAGAAAGTTAGATTTCAGATTTCAATCTAAATAAAAACCACCCTAGTAACTTTTTTCATCAAAAGGACCGCCATTTGAGTACAAACAACTTTTGTGAAGACACCAACTACAAAAAACTAATATTTAATAGTGATAATATTTTTGTCACGCTAATTTCCCGTTTCGGACCACTGTGCAATGGTTTTTGCAGATCAATAGCATTGGGTCCAGTAACTGAAACCACGTCATCACCTGTCAATTGTCTTAGTGTACATGGGGATACTAGACAGCTGTCAATGTCATTCACGTAAAAATTATAGAGGAGCGGAATGAGGCATGAGTCTTGCGGGAGACCCATGTAGCCAATTCTGAATGTTGCAAAATCGCCATATGAATAATACATGCATTTCTCTGACAAAAGGTTGTGCAAACAATTAATTACAATCGCTGGAAGTCCATGTTGATGGAGCTTGTCTGAAAGAACATAAATGCTCCTTTAATGTCTAAAAATACAGATGCCATTTGTTGTTTTTGAGCGAAGCCAATTTGGATGTCAGGCGAAAGTAATGCAAGGTAATCATTCGTCCTTTTATTTTTACGGAAGCCAAACTAAGTATCTGACAACAAACCGTTCGTTTGTTTTGTTTGTTCGTTTATTTCAAGAATAATTGTTTCGAACAATTTTCTGATACACGACAACATAGCAATGGGTCTATATGAGTTGTGATTGGAAGCTGGTTATAGTTTGAATGGCGATAACTTTTATTTGCCTACAGTCAGGTGGAAAAATATTTTGCTCGAGAAACTTGTTGAACAATTCCAACAAACGTCTTTTTGCAAGGTCGGGCAGATTGTTCACCAAGTTGAATTTAATTCTGTCCAACCCAGGAGCGTTATTGTTACAAGACATAAGTGCTATGGAAAATTCCATCATTGAAAAGGGGCTATCAATGGAACCATTATTTGGAGAAGACTCCCTAATAATGCTATGCGTTGGAACAGAATCTGGACAAACTTTCCTCGCAAAATCAAATATTCATCGATTCGAGTATTCCTCGCTCTCATTACCTACGTTACGATTCCTCATTCGTCTGGCCGTATTCCAAAGAGTGCTCATTGACGTTTCTCTTGACAAACCTTCGACAAAATGTCTTCAATAGCTACATTTCTTGGCCCGAAGTATGCTCTTGTACTTGGTTTCTAAAGTCAAGAATTTTTCAAAATTCTGAGGAGTTCCTCCTCCTCGTTTTGAAAACGTCTTGAAAGCATTTTGTTTCGCATGTTTAGCATCTGAGCACTCTTTGTCCCACCAAGGGTTTGGAGGCCTTCTGTTAGACTATGGACCAAGAAATCGTTTGGTTTAGGCTTGTTCTGCGGCCTCCAGAATTGAACAAACGAATCGAATATTCTTCAAAAGAGAGGAGCTCTACCATTGAATTTAAGACACTTGACATATTACTTTGATATTTAATCAAGTCAATATTTTGTCAAATCATATGGAATATTAACTGAATTAGCAATGCCTTTGTTACTGCTAATTGAGATGATGATTGGTAAATGATCACTACCGTGTAAATCAGGAAATACTTCCCAGGTGCAATCTAGTCGAATTGAAGTCGAGCAACGAGATAAATTTAATGCACTTGGACGTGCAGGAGGTCTTGGGATCCGTGTTATGCTACCCATATTTAAAACTGTCATGTTAAAATTGTCACAAATGTTTTGTATTAAAGATGATCTGCTATCATTGTAAACGGAACCCCACATAATACCGTGCGAATTGAAATCCCCCAGAATCAATCGTGGAGCAGAAAGGGCTTCAACCATTTCATTAAGCTGCCGCTGTCCAACTTGTGCTCTTGGAGGAATATACACCGAAGCAATGCAAATGTCCTTTCCTTTTATGTTTATTTGACAAGCAACATTTTATTGCGTTGGTAACATTCATTAGTTATTGGCGCATTTTCAAACATAACTTCAACTGCAAAGCCAATACCAACTTGTCCACTACTTTCGATTCCGTAGGTCTAATCAAATAGAAAATGGGAATATTTTACATTAAATAACATTTAGAATATCATATTTTGTCTTTACGATACATTCATAATTTACACAAAGGATCATTTGGAGTAGAAGATCAGTACTAAAAAGTGTGCTTGTATGCTTAGTAAACACACACACACACACATTGAAGTATAATTTTCCCATGCAATCCATCCGCCAGCGGACCTGGTTCTCATGGCGAGTGCTACCTTGTGAGCTACAACTAATTAACATTTCAGTCACAATTGAATCGGTCCTACGGAAAAGGTGGTTAGCAGCGAACACATCAGTGTTTATCACCACCATAAAGAAGCTGTTTAGCCAGAGAAAATGGTAAACCAACACCTCAGACAGTCTCGGTTGATCTCTCTATAGCGGATGTAATTGACAACGGGGAATATGAAAAATATAATAAATGATATGAGTACAAGGTCTGCCTCTTTGTCCATGATCTACAGATCGCATTCAATTCACTCAATCGTCTGAATATGCACTTGTGAACTTCAAACCAAAAAAAAGGCTGAAACAATACACTGTTATCGAAATAATTCAACTGAAAGCAATAACTCAAAATCTATAATTTAACATCCGGAAACAATTGAAATGAAGTAATTTCAACTTTCACACGGGGTTTTCCAGCTTCGACAGTATAGAAATGACAGTCTTCATGCGAGTTCCCATTGTGCGTCCAACTGAGCTTTTTGAAAGTAAAAACCCTTGCCATTTAAATATTCTCATTGAAACATCAGTAATATTCTATTCTCGGTCATTAGTATTGTAAGCTTATCAAATAACCTATTAGTAGGTTTCAAACGAGTCGAAGTCTATCAAAATTGATTCTTTCATCTCCGAGCTTACACTTGTTAAAATCGATTCGGCCATCTCTGAGGAAATTGCAGGGAAAAAACAACACGTGACAACAGGGAAAATTGTGAGGTAAAAAAAACAATGCGTTTTGTCGGTTACGTCACTTATACCATCATATCTCCGCAACCAGAATCACAGTCATTTGATCTTCGAACTTGATTAATGGCCTAACAGTAATTTTCATAAGAGCCTAAGCTTGTTAGAATCGGTTGAGCCATCTCTGAGAAAATTGAACGATAAACATATCATACGCACACACATACATTTTCCGATCTCGTCGAACTGATTCGAATAGTATATAACACTAAGGCTCCGTTCTAAAGTCGGGTTTTCCAGCAATTCTTATACCTTTCTGTAGAGAAAGGCAAAAATGCATCATCGTTCGCCTTTATCTAGCTTGCATGAAGAACCAAATTACCAACGGCTGTTAGGAAGATGGTGGTGGAGAAATGCACTAAGGCAGAGAGGAAATGTTGAAGTTTCATCTACTTTACGAAAGGTCATTGACTCACCTAACTCGTCCATAGTTGTCGAGGAGTTATATATTTGGACTGAAATAGGCCTAGGTTTCGCTCTAAAGAAGCAGAGCGACCAGTTAATAATATTTTTTATCTATCTAATTTCAAGTTACAGAAATACCATGAGAAAAAGATACACGATCTCTGAGAAATTCGTAATATTTGGTACAAATGTTCTACATCGAAAAAAATAGTCACATGTTATTTTCATTTTGTCATTAAGTTGTCCATTTCCATATTAGGGTGGATCATATGTTTTGAGCAACTAAACCAATTTCGATACTTTTTTGATATATTGTCTAGAAATGTGTGGGTTAAGGCTGGGTAACGTGTAAGTCATTCGCCTCTTCCAGGAACTCCTAGCCCTACCCCAGACGAGCGTTCCCCAGGTTAGGAGCGGCTCACAACAACGTCTGTTCCTAGTGTGAGGAGCGGCTAATCGATGTCCGTGTGCTAGTGATGGAAATTTAGGGGGGTTGATGTCCGGCCCTGCGAGCCAGTCATAAAAAACGAAAAATCTGCAAGAGGTTAATACGAATCGAGACCAATGGAAACGACCCCTGAGATGAAAAAGGACTTGCGTTTGGAAGCTCGGTACGTGGAACTACTGATCTCTCAACTTCATCGGAATCGACCCGCATACTCGTCGATCTACTGAAAAACCGCGGGCTCGACATCGTAGCAATGCGGAAAGTGTGTTGGACAGGATCTATGGTGAGAATGTTTAGAGGTCATCATGCCAACTACCAGTGCTGCGGTATTACACGCGAGCTAGGAACAGCTTCCGTCGTGATGAGGGATATGCAGAGGCACGTGATCGGTTGGTGGCCGACCGATGAAAGAATGTACACATTGAGGATCATGGGCCGTTTCTTCAACTTTAGCTTAATCAACGTGCACCGCTCTCATTTCGGAAGCACTGATGATGACCCGAACGAGAGTACGATTGTTGCCCAAGCTACGACCTCAAGATCATCATAGGAGATCTAAACGCTCAGGTCACTTTTATCGTTACACTTAGAGATTACAACAGCAAATCGATCACGTATTGATTGATGGACGGCACTTCTCCGACATTAACGACGTCAGGACCTATCATGGCGCTAACGTCGACTCTGGCTATGGTGAAGCTGCGCCCTAAACTCTCTGTCATCAACAATGGACGCTATTAGCTACCATCATGGTACAATCTAGAGCGACTGATGCAACCGGATGTCGTCTCAGCATACGCGCATACTCTCGAGACAGCGAGCTTCCTAGAAGACTGCTGGAGTATAGTAAAAACAGTCATAAACAACGCAGCCGAGTGCACCGTAGGGTACGTGGAACGGAGTCACCGGAACGAATGGTTCGATGAGGAGCGCAGTGTAAGTAATGGCGGTAATGTGGCAGCATGAAACCCGACAGAATGTGGACCGATATACAAAGAAGTAGAAAAAACGCCACCTGGAAGAAGCGGAGTGCGAGAAAATGGAACTGCTGTACCGTTCTCAAGAATCATGGAAATTCTACAAGAAGCTCAACAAATCCCGCAATAGCCTTGTGTCGCGAGTCGAAATGTGCAGGGAGAAGGACCGGGAGCCTGTTGGATAGCTATTACCAAGTGGAATCTAAGTCTCAAAACACATTTTTTACAAGGTCAATTGTGACAGATGAACGTAAAACTTCGTATAACTCGAAGAGTAAACATCCGATCTCAAAACCATTTAATAGCTTTCAGATAGGTGATGAGACTTTTCATTTTCGACTAGTTTGACAAAAATCGATCAAGTCATTTAATTAATTTTGCTTAAGTTGAAAATACTATTTTCATACATGCTGTGATTAATAAACAATTATGAAAATCCAATAATTTTTTTTAATCCACCTAGTGGTGTAATGATGCCTTCCTCATATTACTTTTATTTTCAAAAACATCACTAGAAAATGCTGTCAAGTTTCTTTTTTTGAAACTTGAATGAAAACAAAATTTTGTAAACTGTTATGTCAAGTTAATAAAGATTTGAATGTGGTAACTCTGTACGCTATACAAAATTGAACAAAGCAAGAGAATCTGTTTAACCGTTGCTGAGAAATCGAAGGGAGTTCCGTTTTGGAAAACAGGACTAATAGTCCCAAAGTAGTTTTATATATTTACTAACTAACAAGATCTGCCAACTAGATGAATTTATCAGTAAATTTTATAAAAATGTGCACATCGTTTCGTCATTGCTTGTGAAAAATCCTCATAAAATTGAAAATTTTTACTAATCTCACTGTAATACCGGGACCGGAAGTCGGATCTGGATCAACTTTTCGAAAACTTTTTGAAGAATCTCAAGACCTTTCATTTGCATCTTAGTTTGTGAAAACCGGTTGGGAAATTTCCGAGAAAATTGATCAATGAGACCATAAAACCTTTCATTTGAATCTTAGTTTGTGAAAATCGATTCAGCCATCTCTGAGAAAATCGAGTGACATTATTTGTCATATACACACATACATACATACATACACACACAGACATTTGCTCAGCTCGTCGAGGTGAGTCGAATGGTATATGACATTCGACCCTGCGGGCCTCGGTTCAAAAGTTGGTTTTCACAGTGATTTTATAACCTTTCTACATGAGAAAGGCAAAAAACATGGTTTACTGTTTTGTAGAATTTACTCTAATTAGCTTGAATATCATGCACAGAAGTAACAAGAGCGCAAGATTTCGCTATGCCAATTCGAACGCGCCGTTCAAAAGCTGCGCCGGCGGTTTGCTCGAGACATGCAAAATCCTGCTCTCATGTCACTTCTATAAATCAAATTCTTGCAAAATACCGTTTGATTGGGTTCAATCGAAATAGTGCATGAGAATCAACCAGCTGGAATTAAAACAAAGTCGTTGTCTCTTCAATCAATACATTCCAAATGGAATATTTTTTCACTAAACCTTTTATACGAATTATTTTAAATGTTATACGAAATTTTTTAATGTAAATATCGAATCGATTCTGACATTTCCAGCTTGACAGTGTAATAGTGCGATATTTTGTTTTGATTGCTATCGCTATTGTTGATTAATAGGATGTATATAGGATCAACGATGAGATGGATAAAAATCCATTGGGATGAAAATAGGAACAAAGTAGTGATAACATCAGAAGTGTTTTTAACTGTTTTTTTTTTTTCAAACGTAAATTAAATCTCCAAGAAATGAGATTCAACTCCTAATGCATCAATATATAATAATTAGATTGGGTTTATAGACTTTTCGATTTTTGAGGTAACGTTCTTCCACATAAGATGACTATTGGGGCATACGTCCTAGTGTTAACTAATGGGAAGAACTGAACTGAATCGTTATTATTTACCAAGAGTTTGGGGCGAATGACCTTTATTCAGATGGATTTCATAGCGCATACCTTCGAACAACAACTATGCTATACAAAACAATGAAATGCACATTTGATGGTCATACACTTCTGTTTAGTATCACACATCCGATCTGGACAATGGCCATCGCCGTATCGTTTCTCTATGCAAAGTTGATGCTAGGATGGTATACGACCGGAATTGAGCATCGTTTCGCTATGGAACGATTCGCCATACGAGCACTAATGTTATGCTATATAAATGCTGTACACGGCGAACTAAATAAAATTGACCTAGATCATCGCGTGATTGCTGTTGCGAACCTTCACCACTAACTAACGAAATAAGTGTCTGATAGTGTGCGGAGCTCAGATTGACAGACTAGTGCAAAAACATCCGCAGTGCAGCATAGCTCACCCAAAAACTTGTTCATTCGTGATCCATGAATCATGATTTCATTCGTCGTGCAAAAAAAAATACTAGAAAACCGTCGTCATCTGCTGCCGGACGCGCAGGTTGATGGTTTTCATGGTGCAGCGATTGGTGATTTGTTTTACACAAACCACTTACGTCACGTCACGCCTGGGTTGCATTGCAGTAGAACACATTGGAATTCCGTAATGTCCCTACACGTGCCGTTCTCACTCGATTTACCGTGTGTTTCTGTTCCAGTAAACGCGCTGCTAGCAAACATTGCAGAAGCACGTGTTTACGGTGTTGGATACGATTTCGAAAATCAATCTCAAAACTGACGCATGAAAACAAGCATCTTTAATCTTATTATTTCTGGAATCGGTTCATTCCGAAATAATGCTTTCCGATTGTAGGTGGCCTATTCGAATCAATAACTTCCTGATGAGAGAAGTGGCATTCTTGATTTATTCGACCATCGATTTGACCCCGTTGTGGCAATTTTGATTGAATTATGTGGAAATTATTCACAGATGAGTTCGGAATCGTTGCCGATTTTAAAGTAATTACTCAAAATGCATACCGCTGCGTTGCTGTTCGTGTAGTTTGTATCGATATAAAGCGATAGATTTGATGCAATTTTGGGCAGGGTTGGTTGATCAATTTCGGAACTACGCTAGAAGACGGTACGCTTCAACTTTTTTTTTCTAGTTGGTTAGTCGCTCGTAGCCAGTAGAATTATCACGTATAACATGTATGTTTCAGTTCGCAAACACTACCATTGCTTGATTTGAGGCAAGGTTTGCTTCGATTGTCAAACAAAATATATACCAGGTAGAGTGCCTGTTGACAGAGTGACGACAGCTGTTCGATTGGAAGAAACATGTTTTGTCTGTATCGTTCCAAACGAGCAAACGACCTGCCGAATACAATATAGAGTTTACGAAATTGTCAACATTTTAAATCAGATGTTTTGAGTTGTTACCAACATTACGGCTGATATGTCGTCACTCTACTTGCAGACACTCTAATACCACCAGAAGCAGTAAGTTAGATTGTGGACATGGCAACTAGGCAACCATCAACGATTAGTTGACAATCAATTAAACCTCTCGATTAATCATTTAGATGTCTCTATTATCGATTATTATAAATGAGTCCCGGAAACGATAATGGATGGACAAACATTCGTTGATATCTGACGTCAAAATCTATGTTATTGCGCAATCGAATATGCACAACGTTCACGTAGACTAAGTGGTTGATAGATTGACCTAAAATTCGTCTGGAGTTTAGTTTATATATCGAAAATGAAACATTTTACTCCATTTAAAAGTGCCAGAAAGCTATTCACGAGGCATACTTGAACAGTGTAGAGTTGATGTCAGTTTGAATTGCTTTTGCAATCAATCAATAAAAAGCATATTTTCAAGATAATTTGGGTCAAATAACTTTTCAGTTAAATAGTGAAATTTGGAGAGAACAATACAAACATTTTCAGTTTACGATCTTATTTTCTATGGACTTCGGTCAATTTTCCAACGCCTCGACGGTTCTAAACTGGGGGCACTAGATTAAACGGGATTACTGGGATTGCTTGCGAGATGTAAATGAGCTGTTTAACGACACGAAAAACGAGAGGGAAAATAAGAACGGAATAAATTAAAGAAGCATCCTTAGGTAGAGTCAGGTAGATTTAAATTTGATTTCGTCTAGGACTGGGGTTTTATTGTTACATGACAAGAGCGCACATGAGAAATCCGCCATCGTTCCAGTAGACATCTCATATACGAAAGTTGTAGCAGTGATTGCCAAAGTGGTCCCTACAGCCCTCCAGTGAATACTAGCACAGTTTTAGTAGGTAGTAAGCTCAAAATTTTCAAGAAGTGGGTATTGAGTCGCAGATAGTGGTATTCGCTACTTAAAAATCTATCTGAGAAAGGCTCAGAGCAAATATACTGATGAAAAGTTTTATCAAAAAATCAAATCATGTGTATATTTCAAATTCAATTTATACATAATACGAAAAAAATATTTAATTTTCGCTCGACTCCATTCATCATGTTTTGTACAGCTTCCTTGTAAGAGAACGCTAGTTTGCTTTGAACTGCATCTCACTTACAACAGTCTGTTGTTTCTTCTTGAGTTTGCGCTTGACAATGTCCCAATACATTTCTATTTTGCGGAGGGTTCATGTCTTAGAACACGTACTGCTGGAGACGGTTATCGTAATTGTTTTGTTGATGATTACGGTCGCGATTTGAATATCGCTTTTCAAGTCATTGTAAGCGATGGCTCGTCACTCGAGCTGTTTCCTTGCGTACTATTAGAATATTCTCGTTATGAAACCTGTCTTGATGTAGATTTCATCACCCTGTATTGCCATTCTACGCATAATTGCCTCATATTCTTTGGGATTTCTCATATATATGGAACAGTTCTGCGTAGAAGGGCAGCGTACCCGGTAATCAAACTTTTTCAGCTTGTTGTGCGAACGACCGACTTGAGATTCTGAGTCAACACAGTCTCGTAGGCCGACAGATCTGTTAGATTTTGTATGGAGAAGTTGGGATTCCGCTTGTAACAGATGGCGGCTTTCGATTCCCTCTCGGTCTGTACTTACCCGGTCTGGACTGTCAACAAAACGATTTCCGAATACTTTTATTACATTAGTAACAGTTAATTAGATCACATTCATCAATTTCAACAAATTTGTGAGCGAAGTAGTATGGATTTTCGCGATGCACAAGCAAAATTTGGACGGGTCGCTAGTTTTGCTTAAGGGGTTACACCACTGTAGAAAAAAAGAGAAGGACTTTTTTGGGATCCAAAAAATGGAGTATGAAAAAAATGGAATATAAAAAAAAATGTTCACAATTTTCAAACACCCCTACATACCTCTGTGGAAATAAATTTTTAAAACTGATCATTTTTTTTTGTACTTAAATATACATATGAAAAAGTGCTTTATAGAAAATTCGGATTATTCCATCTTTTGGATCCCAAAATAATTCCCCAAAAAAGTCCTCTTTTTTTCTACAGTGGTGTAACCCCTTAAATACCATTTCCACAATCAAGAAGTAATTATCAAAATCAGACAAAAGATTTGATGTTTGTTGAGGTCAAGTGCGACAAAGCTTACTTAACAAATCTGTACTCTCATTTCAATAAAGTCAGCTTGCAATCAATTTACTAAGACAAAAACTCTTGAGCCTCACATGCAAACTGCTGATGTTTAAATGCAATACAAGACACCGGAAGTTATCATAATCTACGTGTCTTTTTAAACCACAGACTAATGATGATGATCTGCAGGAATACCGCGTTCATTTAGAATTTCCTCGGATTTGACGATATTTTAATTTAGAACCAGCAGTCATTCCCAAGCATTATGCTGATCTATGAAACATAGTTGCCTACAACGTTATTACGATTTCTTCTTAATATCCTGTCGAACAAAGATTTATTGTAGAGTTGGTAACCAAACCCAGGGATTGTCTAATTATCACGGAGTGCGAGGCTGTTAATTCAAACATTTCTTGTGCTACTTCAAAACAATTCTCACATCGACCCACTGTATTTAATAAAAATTAAACTAAGAATTTATTCTGCTATTCCCATATCGATCGAAACTAAATAATGTTCTTTTGAAGTAATATTGAGAAAGTGACTTTGATCTCGGTATGTTCACGAACGCCAGTCGCTCTAAAGTACATCGACCAAGAAAAAGTTGGAGTGTTAGTTGGATAAATATTGATTTTAGAAATCGAAGAGCTCTCTGCACTTTCATGTGTAGAAGAGAAAGTTTGTTAATGTTAAATCTCCAAATGTTACAAAATTGCTTTAATAATTGTTCTGAATAGTCGATTTCTAGGAATATTTGAAATACTTATCACAGTGAATGTATTGCTGACAGCATTGACATGTAATCCGCAGATTTTCACAGATGAGCTGCGTTTTACATGGAAGTGCTGCTTTCTGATAGAAAATCACAAACTAAGGATTCGGATACCTCAAGGAGTCAATTTTCTTCATTTCACTGTACCGGAATAGAAGAAGCCTGGAATTTTCATATATGCAAGTTTGAGGGTAAGGAAAATCAAAATTTGAAATAATAATAATAATAATAATGGACAATTTGAACAATTTACGATACTGGTTCTAATAATGTCGTCCTCTCGTTCAGACGATATCGTCAGGTAACTTGTCTCAAGTGCGTCATCTTGATATACTATAGGAATGTTAAATATTTAGCAACATATGAACATACAATCAAACATAGAGCGGTTTCTCCGAAAACCAATTCTAGAAGTTTTTCTTGTATTATTTAGATTTGACTCAAATTTTGCATACGCTTTATAATTGATCAAAAAAGATAATTTGCATTATAAATTCATAATTTTGACTCCGTCCTTACTTTTTGACCCTAAGCAAACATTCAAAAACAGTTGATTTGATTGGTTCTATTTCTCTGACAATGACTGGGGTTATATAGAGAAAGTATTCGAATATCGATAATGTTTTGAAAATGAAAACCATAATCAAGCACACATTTTTTTAAATATCCTTCGTTCACGAAATAGCAAAGACAATTAGGAACCTCATATCAAAACTTGAATTTTATCGATTCATTCGTTTGTTGTGATAATGTGCTCACCGCAAATGAGTTCAAACAAAGAATCGTTTTGGGGGATTGGTCGTACAATTAAAAATTTTCTCATATTACGAAAAAAAAAATAACAAACATAACAAAGCATGTACTATTCGATGGCTTTTGATTCATCGAAATATAATTATTTTCAAGATTAATCCAAAGATATGGTTTTCTCGCACCGGAATATCATTCGCACTTAAGATCGAGGTAAACTCTCATCTAAAACAAAATTTCGCAATTGTTTATTGTTGGTCACGGAAGCGCAGGTTTTTTTTTCTCATTATTGACAAACAGTGTTGGGAAAAATCCCAATTTCTAAAATCGCGACTGAAATTATTCGCAAATGATTTTCAGACAAGAAAATCATCGATCAGAGAACTCATTGAAGAAAAGTTCACTACTGATTTTTCGCAAACGCGATTCTCACTAAAACTGATCTTACATGACAATAAATCAGTTCTGAAAAGTTCACTAGCGAACATGATCGTCCTCGATGATATTTAAGAAAAAAACCTTTTTTAATCCACCTAGTGGTGCCTTTCTCATATTACCTATAGTTTCGGAAACATTACTAGAAGATTCTGTTAAGATTATTTTTCAAACTTGAATAAATCAAAAACTTTCTTTGGTATCACCTTTTCGATTTATAAACAGTTATGTCATGTTTATATAGATTCAAATGTCATGTTTATATAGATTCAAATGAACTAAGCAAGCTGGGTACTAGGTGGTGGCGTTTTATTCTTCCTTACCAGCACGTACCGATGCGTACCGATTTTGCATCATTTTGTATGACAGTTTAAAAGTTTTGATACTCATTACCCTATAATTTCGGAACCGGAAATCGGATCAGGATGAAATTGCACAGTAACTTTTAAAAAGCTGAGAGCTTAAATTTAATCATGATTTGTAAAAATCGGTTTAACCGTTACTGAGAAATCGAAGTGAGTTCCGGTTTGAAGCTTTTGTTCTCTATTATCGGTGCTTCCGAAATCGGAAACCGAGGACTAATAGTCCCAAAGTAGATTTATATATCCACTAACTAACAAATCTGCTCACTAGATAAATTTATTAGTAAGTTTTATGAAAATGTGCACCTCGTTTCACCATCGCTTGTGAAAAAATACGCATGAAATTGAAAATTTTCACTAATCGCTTTTCACTGTAATACCGGAACCGGATCTGGATCAACTTCTCGGGGACTTTTTAAGGAATTTCAGTTTATTTGCATCTTAGTTTGTAAAAATCGGTTGAGAAATTTCCGAGAAAATTGAGTGCGCATTTTTTCATAGATTTGCACATATTCGTCCTTATTCTGAATAACGACGTATTGATTTTTCGATCGAATGTGGTTCGATCGAATCATAGCTACCTTTGATTTTGCTAGCGTTATGGGGAATACAAATGAAATACGAGGGAATAAACGATACGACGTTATTCAGAATAAGGGCAATTGCCTTGTAATTCCGGAACCGGAAGTCGAATAAATAATAAATTCAATACCGTACTACCTTTCATTTGAATCTAAGTTTGTGAAAATCGATCGCGCCGTCTCTGAGAAAAGTGAGTGGCAATTTTTTCATTTTTTTTGTGCATATCACCCTATAATTCCGGGACCGGAAGTCGGATCGGGATAAAATTCAATAGCGATTTATGGAACTGTAAGACCTTTCATTTGAATATGAGTTTGTGAAAATCGGTTCAGCCATCTCGGTGAAAATCGAGTGACATTATTTGTCTCATACACACATGCATACATACATACATACACACACAGACAGTTCGTCGAGCTCAGTCAAATGAAATATGACATTCGGCCCTCCGGGCCTCGGTTCAAAAGTCGGTTTTCACAGTGATTGCATAACCTTGAATATGAGAAAGGCAAAAATCGCTCATTGAGTATATCTGATATGATTTTCGAGAAGAAGATTTTTGGGAAATGAATTTTCATAACCGTTATATCTCAACCCTTAGCAGAATGCATGATTCACCGACGAACAAAAATTGATCCTTTCTGAAAATGTTAAGTGGGCGTAGGGTGATTGATAAGTAGACCAATAGTGGTGATGCATTCGAAATTTATTCAGCAATGCGTGGTGGTAGTAATAAAAGTTTCAAATCCTGTGATAAATAATAGCGATAATGATAATAAAAAACATTAACAAAAAACAATCACAATCCATGCTATGCAGCTGATTAAAAAATATTACCCAATTTAGCTTAGATAGCATGTGCTATAGCTTAGAAGTAACAGGAGTGCAGGCTTTCGCTATGACAAATCAAACGTTGCGTCTGCTGTATGTTCGAGACTTGCAAAATGCTGCGCTCCTGTTACTTCTATAAATCCTATTCATGCTAAATAGCGTTTTATTAGGTGTAATCCAAATAGATAGTGCAGTGTAAACAAACAACCAGCTGGAATCAAAACAGTCTTTCGTCACTAGAAACACTGTTTGGAACGTGGAAAAACTATTGTCGTTCATATGAACCACCCTACGTGCATCGAAAATATCGCAGTCGTTATTTTTCAGTAGCGAATTCATTCAGTAGAGATTTTTCTAAAGATGAAAATATAATAATTGAGTCTTGCACAAATCACTTAGGTGTCGAGTTGAAGCATAGTGGAATTCCAGTATCGAAATATCATCGCAGACTCTTTCGTCACCATGTTTCGTTGGCACAAAAAATCTCTTGTTACCTTAGAGATTCAGAGTTTTGTTTGTTTCATGAATGAAAATTTCGGAAGTGATTTTTTCAGTCACTGATTTTTTTGTTTTAAATCTCTTGACCTGTATTTTTACGAGTGATGATGAAATTTTTTTTCCTGATCATGATTTTCCCATCACTGTTGACAACAGTTTTCGTATCTTTGTTTAAGCCATCTGCAACATAAGTGGTTTATGACCGTATCGAACGAGACACGAAAGTTCGGCTAAAATGATCATTCTTCCCATAGTTGATAGGTCGAATGACGAAAAAACTTTACGATGTAGATACGCATTGTTTTTAAAGTATAAAGTATAAAGTACTCGGAATAACATTGAAATTGATTGTATATATATTAAGATGCTCCCAATGAAATTTCAAGAAAATCTCTCAGAAATTGCGATAGTTGAAAATAAGTCATAAAATATACAACGTTTTTGGGCAAAAGTTGTCATCCTTTGGAAAGTTTATAAGTTATAACAAGAAAAAATCCCAAAACATCTGGGTGGGTCAAGACCAAATTTTATAGACTTCTGTTATAATCAGCATTGGTACTCGATGGTAAATGACAAATAAGTTGTGATTCAGTTCACCTACTTGCAGTAAGGTAGCATTCTTACATTTTCATGAATCATTCAACGTCTGGGACGCGAAACTACCATTATTTGATATCAGATGTAGTATAGATAAGATATTCTGTAATATTTAACGACGCGCATCTAACAGGTGAGCAATTCGGTGCTAATGAATCGAATATGTTACATCAGCCAGTTTCACGAAAATAATACGAATGCCGTCCTGAATTAGGCTTAACCAGTGAAAAATTATTGTTGATTGATTATTGAACCGACTGAATTTCAAAAGTTCCTACGAAAGAGATCAGTATGAATCATTCAATCACAGCCAGCCAAGTCTTGCCACATTTACCCTAGACATGAGAGAAAAAGAACTCAGTCAAACTCACCACTGCCAATACCTACATTTGATGAAAAACTTTCTTCTGGCCAACCCTCAATCACGCATATCTGCTACCTGATGATGATGGACGCGTTCGGCACCGGTGACATCATTGCCGTTATGTTATATACAGCCTGTATGTGCCAAAAGTGGATCCATTGGATTCACCGCTCGTTATGTAATAGATCAGTTCAGTTCCGTTGGTGTCTACGAACAGGTGATACGAAACACATTTATTTTCTTTCATTTACGTAGTTGTTTACAGTCTAAGAGTTGTTTCTTCAACAATGCCATCAGCTGACGCGATGCGGCTAGCAAGCTTTCTACTTGCATTACCAAATTTCTTATTTCTATCCCTTTAGTGGGTAAAACAATAACGATCTTTTTGAGAACCACAGAACAAAAATTCGGCACTAGTCAAGTGAAAACAGTTAACAGAAACAAGAAGCGCGTGTCACTTGGATGACAATTTCGCCGTAGCCTACTTTAGAATTGTTTCAGCATTTCAATGCAACACCCAACTAAAACGGATGGCTAGAGTTGTTTTTCTGTCGTTTTCACTTGAAGCAGAAACGCTCATAGCGTTTTGGTTCATTGCACTGCACAACATCCTTGCGGCATCGACTATGCTCACTGAAATTTTAGTGTTGAAAATGAAACGGCTTTGGTGAAGAAAACGACAGCATCATTGGACTACTGTTCAACTGGTTGTTTCAAAACTTAAGCTAATTGTTATTGAATCGAATGGGATGGGATGGGAATTAATTTATACCGGGTTCATAATAGACAATATAAGAGACGTTTCGAAGGAACTGTGTCAACAGCCTTCGTTTTAATTATATGAAATAAAACTATCTTGAATCACTTTTACGTTTCTTCTTACAGAGTAGTTTCATCTGACATAGCAAGCTATCTGTTGATTTGGTGAATTTCTTCTACATCCTGAAATCAATTTTTACGGGGCTGATGTCGCGAATTCACTAGATTTTTATATTAAATCGTTCTAGAAACGATAACGCTTACATAAAACGAAAATAATTTTAACTGATTATGAGTGAACTATAAAATGAAAAAAAAAAATCTCAGACAAACTGAGATCCTATATTTTTCACCGTCATTATTAACCTTTTCACCAATTGTGTTTCGCAAGATGACGCTGCTGTTTTCGCTGAATATTGAATTATTTATTTCATCCTTTGATTGAACAAAGCAGAAATCGCATTTCGGCATCCGATGTTCCGAGTTTGCGTAACCGGCGACGAATGCTTTTGCATATTTTTCTGTTTATTCCTCCATCCCGAGGCCCGTGTTTGCAACGTACAACGAGAGCCAAGCTGTTGCTAACAGTTCATCCACCGGAGATCACGTTCCGGTGTCGGGTTCGACCCAACCGAACCGAATTCATTGCGGTGGTGAGGCACTGAATTTTTCAACTTTTTATTTTCATTGCTTTTGTTGCTACTTCGATTAGTGCCGGCTTGGCACGAACCTGTGACCTGTGAGTAAAAGCGATGCGCAAAAAGAAAAACCGCCACTCGCTGAATTCACTGAAATTAGGACGCAGTAATTTCATCGATCCAAATGCTCTACAAAACGGATTCGGATCCTCCCTGTCCCGAGCCGAGCACACACTCGTATTGTATTCCTTATAGCAATTACAGTTCACCTTGGCGGGGTGTTCTATATTTGTGTGTTGTCAAACATCGCACAAGTCAATTGCGTACGTTGAACTACATTCGGTTTCGTTAGAAATTACTGGACAGTGTTGGCTCTTGAATTTGTATTTGATGTTAGCTCTTGAACCGTCATCGTCAAGGATAGTCTACTTTCATGAGGATGTATGCACGATGTTTTTCGTTTGATAAAAGAATAAACATTATACACCATTTATTTAATTTGAAGTATGAAAGTGCGATCTGTTGATAAATTTTCTATCGTACTTTTGTTTAACTGTCACCTCATATTTTGTAGATGAAGAGATATCCAGTGTCCGGCAGTGTATTCCCTGTTCTGTTTATTCTTTTACTTTTTTGTATGTTTAGATTTAATATTTTACCGTCGAGGAGTTGCCAAAGATACACTGTACAATCAGTGTTGGGGAAAAATCAAAATTTCGAATTCGATTTTTAGACAAAAAACGTGCTTAATGATACCTTTTTTTTATCATCCGCATGTGTTTTTTGCATGAATATTCTTCGGTGTTTTAGTTCGCATGACATTATTTTAATACGACGGTCATTAAAGCGGCAATTTAAAGTTCTATTCACTCACCCTGTAATGTCGAAACTGCAAATCGGATCGAATTTTAATCTAAACGTGTAATAATCGATTGAACCTTCCATGAGATGTCGAAATAAATTCCATTTTAGAGCTTACGATTATTCACGGTACTATCAGAACCAGTATTCAAGAACCAGCAAAACCGAAAACGATTCGACGTATATATTTCAATAGTTTTGAGTCCAACTTTGAAGCTTTTTTGGAGTGTCATCTTCTATATCGGCATGAATTTTAAAAACTCATCACCCTGTAATTCCCGAATTGGATAAAATTAATTAATTTTGTATGGGACCATAAATCCTTTAATTTGAATTTTTGTGGTTGAAATTTGATTTGGACTTTTTTGAGAAAACGATTGAGATTTGAGAAACGATTCGATACTGGAACCGGAATTCTAAAATCGGTTTAGCTGAAGTCAGTTAAATCCACCTCAAGAGCTGTATCTTTGAGAAATCGTAGTGCGAATTAAATTGTTGGGTACCTTTCGAATCGAAAATTGAATACCGCAAAAACTGAGATAAGTTTATTTGGTTATCGACTATCCATATCTACAAACCCGATAAACTGTATCTCATAAACCGGAAGTTGGATCTGACTAAAAAGCGAAATATTTCATAGGATCTTAAGACCTATTTTAATATTTTATGGTTCCTAGATTTCATTTAAATCTCAGTTCGGTTCAGCCATCTACGAGAAAAATGAGTAACACCATTTTGATTTCGTTTCACATATCATCCTGTAGTTCTTAAACCAGAAGTCGGACCCAAACGTAATTCAGGTACCTTGTGTAGGAGCATACGACTATTAATATGAATCTGAGTTTGTAGAAAACGATTGAGTCATTTCCGAGAAAATTGAGTGAAATTATTTGTCACACACGCATTTGCTGATCTCGACGAACTGATTCGAATGGTATATGGGTGTTATGTTATTCCAGCATTTATTTCTGTAATCAGTTTAAATTAATATAATTATGGAATTGCTTTCAACTCCTAAATGCTGCCATCATCCGGTTTACATATGTCATATTCGAACGATTATGTTGCCAAAAACGAACCGTGCCAAAATCGGTCCGAGGCAAAATTTCTTGAAAAAGTATGCTGTACACAATCTTTTTGGTACTTAGAAACAATTGTATGTAACAGTATAAAAATCGTGTTTTATGTTGCTCCCAAGCATTTCTTTGCCAGACAGCGCTCAAAACTTCTACTGCTGGAATAGGGGGAAAAGTCGTTTACACAAAAATTTCGATATCTCCGTTAAAAATGGACGGATTTTAACAATCTATGGCTTGTTGAATAGGTATTATCGTGCGGAATCTAAGTCTGAAAACATATTCTGTTTTCAAGGTCAATTGTGACAGATACTATAAAAAAAGGCGGGTGGGTAATGTCAGAGACATTACTGGATGTCGTGAATACGAAAACAACTGACATGCTCCTTAACACTTCCGAATATCAATTGTATGAATTATGCAAGCATTCCCTTTTTCACATTTTTCGCAAAAACAAAGAGAGCTTCATCAGTCGGTGTTGAACAGTCGTTCGCACCGCACGCATATAGCTCTTGGCTCCTGGAAATTTTTTCTGGCTACCTAGAGTTTCATTGATTCAGGGGGTCGTCAAATGGTGAGGTAACTAAGTCCTCACAAGTTCCTATCTCATGCCTCCCCGTGTGTCTATGATGACATTTGGTCAATAGAACGGCGTCGACTGGGTGCTATCGCCTTCTGCGTTAGTAGCAGAATGAGAGGGTGCGAATTGACTCATAAGTTAAAGTCCATCCTAAAGTGCAATGTTTATCATAGTATATTACAACATTTGATTCTGTTGTTTATTACATCATGTATTATTATTATTATTATTATTATTAATATTATTATTATTAGAAGAGCGTAACTTACACTGCCACATTAACTGTTATATTGTATCATAGCATATTATTTTATATATTATCGTCTTACATGTTATTTTGTCTTTTATGTTATTATATAATATGTTGTATGGTATTATACTGCATTGCATTATATCATATTATATTGTATTATATTATATTAAAGGGTTTATTATGAGTAGTACTACGTACCTCTGCGCAAAATATAAATTTGTTTTCCTTATAAGTTATCATTTTTAAAGTAATCTTTTAACTAAATATCAAGGTCGTCACAAGGTGAGCTTGGTCCTCACTGGTTCCTGTTTCATGCTTACACGTGTGTCTGTGGTGACAATTGGTCGATGGAATGCGTTGATGGCAGAATGAGAGGATGAGAAATGACATATAAATTCAAGTAATATAATATCATAGCATATCGCAACATATCATTTTATTCATTCTAATAATTATTATATATCTCATTGTACTATATTATATTGTTTTTTATTATTTTCATTATTATATTTATTGTTATTATTATTAATTTGTCATCAATAATAATAACATATATTATTTTTATAGATGTGGGTATTATCATTGTTATTAGAAGAGAAATATTCTACTTCCTGCAGTATTACGAAGATAGATGAGCATAACTGACACCCTACATTAACTGTTATTTTATATCATGTTTTATAATATATTATATTATATTGTATGACATTGTATTATATTATATTGAATTAAAATATATTATATTATATTATGTTATGTTATATTATTTTGTAATCTATTATATCATTGTTATATTAATTTCATTACACTATGTTTCATTGTATTTATCAATATAAAACATTTATCACGGGGACGTAAAGGGGAGGGAGCATCAGGGCATCGGACGAATTGATGACTGGACGAGGGATTGTGGATAGCCAGCTCAAGTCACTTGAAGGAAACTTGTTTCCTTCTGAAGGTTTGAAATGAGTCTGACGCGCCCTTCTCAAACAAACCATCAGGCGGGTTCAAGCATGTATAGCGATATGCTTCATCCATGCACTGGATATTATGGTTGGAAAAGCATCTTTTATTCCCACGGAATACGAGTAAGTGACTCTACTTACATATCCGCCCAACCCTTTTTGTTCGCTTTTCGGTAACAGCTATAGTAAGAAGGTGAATGGATGAGTCATATCGGAGCTACTGTAAGTCTACCCGTATCCATTGGCAAGTCCTTGAACTGATGGTGGCTTCACTTCACATCACATCACATCACACCTAGAGTTTCATTGATTCAGGGCTTCAGTCTTTTTCAAGGCTACCTGAATCACTAACAGTCTTTTTAAAGACTAACAATTAGTCAGCCAAGGCTATACAAAGAGTGGCTAAGTGATACAAAGAGTGATATTAGAGTGACTAAGAAATTAATCAGCCTTTTTAAAGGCTAGCTATTCAAAGAACTATTATTCAAAATTCCATTCATTTCAAAAATGCCTGCGTCCAATCGGAAAGGCAATAAGCCTAAGGCTAAAAATAATTCAATACGGAATAAATCACAATCCGTTATTCAACATTTTTCTAATAACATTCACGATCTTATAGAATCTGAATGTAAAAATAAAAGACAACGGACGGATTTTCCTTCCGTTGATCCTATGGCGGCTAACAATATTTACGAGGTTCTTCCTGAATCCGATTGTAGCGACATAGAAGAAAATTCTTCAAGCATTCCCAAAATGGACGCTTGTCGTTCTGGGAAGAAACAACAATCTATGCCACCAGTGACGGTGATGATTTCTGACTGCAAAGCATTTCGGATTGAGCTTTCTACTTTTCTCTCGGAAGTAAAAGTCTCATTTCAAATCGGACGAAGAGGAGAATTTCGAGTCTTGGTTGATGGATTGGAAGATTACGAACGTCTTATTCAATTTTATTCATATGATATAAAATCAGACAGACCCGTCAAGGCTGTCTTGAAAGGCTTATCAAATGATCAAAGTATTGATGAAATTAAAAATGAACTGAAAGAATTGCTTGGTTTTGCCCCTTCCCAAGTAATACTTATGAAAAAAGTGCGAATGGTACTTCTAAACCACGCTCTGGAATTTCCCATGAACTTTACCTAATACACTTCAATCGAAGTGATGTAAACAATTTGAAAACTTTAGAAAAAGTACGTTTCATTTCCCACATTAAAATTCATTGGGAACATTATAAACGGCATAATCGTATTGCAAACTTAACGCAATGTCGTCGTTGCCAAGGCTTCGGTCATGGAACCAAAAATTGTCATATGGATATACGGTGTTTGAATTGTGGTAAATCGCATTCGAAAGACGTTTGTCCAATGAATGAAACCACTGATAAATTTTCATGTTCAAATTGCAATGGAAATCATAAATCCAATTATTTGAAATGTCCTATCAGGGAAAAATTTTAAACGCTTAGACAACCTTAAATTTACAGTACATACCTGAAAATCAAAAAACCGTTACAAATGCCACGCCTAATTCTTCTAAGGCACTGATTTCGTCGAATTTAAAACAAAAAACAGGTACGCCTGCCAATTCGTCTTCTAACGAAAACAATTTATTGACAGGTAGATCGACCTCGTCATCATCTTCTTCTAATGTCAGTTATGCTGGTATATTAGGTAGAAATCTACCACCTATTTCTTCTAATGTAAATATTCAAAACACAGGACCGCCTTGCAGTCAATCTTCTAACGAAAACAATTTATTAATAGGTAGACCGGCCAAATCATCTTCTTCTAATGGCAGTCTACCTACAAATATTCCTTCAATGCCATTCGCTTCTTTAAATGAAGTCGATTTAGGCGATATAACTGAAAATAAAATGATCTACCTACAAGATCAACTTTTTCAAATGATCATCCAAATGAATTCGACTTCATCACTTTTTGAAGCATTTCAAATCGGATGGAAATTTGCAAAAAATATTATAATGAATTTGAAATTTAACAGTGATGTTAAATAATTATTTGAATATTTTAAATTGGAATGCTCGATCTTTGAAATCGAGTGAAGATGAATTTTATAATTTTCTCGAAGTTCACAAAATCCATATTGCCATTGTGACAGAAACTTTTCTTAAACCAAATGTCAAATTGAAAAGTAATCCACATTATGTGGTTCATCGATTTGACAGGTTTACTGGAATGGGTGGTGGAGTTGCCATTTTTGTCCAACGGCAAATTAAACATAGAATTTTACCTTCTTTCAATACTAAAGTTATTAAAAGCTTGGGAATCGAAGTTGAAACCATTCATGGAATTTATTTCATCGCTGGAGCATATTTGCCATTCCAATGCACCGGCGAACAATCAAATCTCTTCAAAGGCGACTTGCAAAAACTCATAAGATATCCACCGAAATTTTTCGTAATAGGGGACTTAAATGCTAAGCATGTCCAGTGGAATTGTAGGCAAAGTAACAGTAATGGTAAAATATTTCATAATCAACTCTCAGCTGGTTACTTCACAGTTCTTCATCCCAGTAATCCGACTTGTTTCTCTTCCGTGAAAAACTCGTCTACAATTGATCTGGTTCTAACGGATCAAAGTCACATTTGTAGTGAACCGATTACACATGCTGACTTCGACTCAGATCATCTTCCTGTAACATTCAGACTTTCCAACGAAGCTATAATTAATCCAATTAGTTCTATATTCAACTATCATAGAGCTAATTGGTTGGATTACAGATCTCACATTGAAAATCATGTGGATCATGAAACTATTTTAGAAAATTCTGCGAACATCGACACAGCAATTGATAATTTCAATCATTACATTATCGAAGCAAGAAATCTTTCAGTTCCCAAAGCTCAAACTAAATTAAATTCTCCTATCATCGATGACAATCTTCAACTGCTCATTCGGTTGAAGAATGTTCGTCGACGACAATATCAACGTTCTCGTGATCCTGCTATGAAAAACATAGTTAAGGATTTAAAAAAAGAAATCAAACATAGATTTACTCTTTTGCGAAATGAAAATTTCGCTAAAGAAGTTGAACAAATTAAACCATATTCTAAACCTTTCTGGAAACTTTCTAAGGTTCTTAAGAAACCTCAGAAACCAATTCCTGCTCTCAAGGAAGGAAATCAAATACTTCTTACGAATAATATAAATCTTCTGGGTTATCCACTGGAGTTGCTCTTCTAGACATAGAAAAAGCATTCGACAGTGTTTGGCACAAAGGTTTAATAGCAAAAATGTCTGATTTCCAGTTTCCTATTTATTTGATCAAAATGATTCAAAATTATTTAACTGATCGTCTCTTCAGGTTAGCTATCGGAATTGTAAAACTGAATTGCTACCCGTACAAGCCGGTGTTCCGCAGGGTTCGAGCGTAGCTCCAATCTTGTATAATATTTTCACTTCTGATCTTCCAAATCTACCCGTTGGTTGTCAGAAATCGCTATTCTGTGACGACACAAGTCTGTTAGCCACAGGTAGAAATCTAAGAGTGATCTGCAGTCGCCTACAAAGAACTTTAAATATTTTCAGTGATTATTTGTCAAAATGGAAAATTAAACCAAATGCAGCAAAAACGCAAATAATTATCTTTCCTCATAATCCAAGAGCTTCTTTTCTTAAACCAAACAATAATCACATTCTCAAATTGAATGGCTTGGAATTGACATGGACTGATCAAGCTAAATACGTAGGTTTAACGTATGACAAAAAACTCACTTTCAAGGATCACATTGAAGGAATCCAGAATCCAGTGTAATAAATATATTGAATGTTTATATCCTCTTATAAACAGAAATTCTAAGCTCTGTCTAAAAACAAATTGTTAATCTATAAACAAATTTTCAAACCAGCCATGCTTTATGCAATACCAATTTGGTCAAGTTGTTGTTCCATCAGGAAGAAAACGCTTCAAAGGATTCAGAATAAAATTCTGAAAATGATTTTGAAGCGTCCTCCCTGGTTTAGTACAAATGAGTTACACAGACTCACAAATATAGAACCATTAGATGTAATGTCACATAATATTATAAGCAAATTCCGACAAAAATCGATGCAATCTTCAATTGAATCGATTCGCTCTCTGTGTTAGTTAGTAAGTTAGTATATAAGTTCCTTTTCCCCATTACACAATACAAGTAGGTGTAGAATTTTCCCTACACAAACATCTCAGAATTGCGGAAGCAAATAATGTCCTCATGGTAATAACCAAATCATATATAATAGGGCTGAAAAGTCACCACCTGTGGCTGAACACCCAATTGAAATCTTAATAATTTATTTTAACTCATATTCCAATAAATAGTTATTAAAAAAAAACAAAGGAATATATAAAAAAAACTAAACAGAGGCGATTTGAGTCGGGAAATTAAAATCGGCAATCCACTTGCCACCCTGCATGACGCTCCCTGGTTTTCTGGGTTGATGTTGATTTGATATCTTGTCACTACGCCGAAGATGTTTTGGGATAGTATAAAACGAATGGGGTTGCGAACTATCGAGCGGAGAAGGTCACTCGTGAAGAGAAAACTCTCTCAATATAAACAACAAGCTACAACTATAGAAAAATTTAGAATGTCTTTGACAAAAGTAGCTAAATCGGTTGCAGAGAAGTATGCACAGATCCCAATGGCTTTAGTAAACTGAAAAGTTCGTAGTTTCTTCATGGAGCCTAATTAGGTAATTGTAACTCGTTTTAAGATGACTAATAATACACAACAAATTTGTTCTATTCCAAATTTTATCTGTTCAGCCTTAGAAAATCTCACTGGCTGAAGGTATTAATAAATCTGTGGATCAGAGTAAAAGGCACTGAACTCGCAAGCCAGTTATCGTATGTTCGAATCTCTCCGGTTCTGTGGCAAAATCGGGTCAAACAGGTCGTTTACCACAACACATAACATATTGTTCGCCATATTGTATAATTCAGTCAAGAAATTAACTTATTTTCTTTCATTTACCGATTGTCATCAAAATTTTGGCTACTACTGTTCGTTCTGAAGAAAATTTGAACTTTCCCACCCATCACACACGACTGTATGTATTTAACCTATAGTGGCTCATCCCGCCGGTAAACAACAACAGCTTCGCCATATAATCTGCACCGATATAACTATTATAACCAACGTGTAAAACGATCGCGATGTATATATATATATAAAAGTGCGACATCCAACATCACCGTCATCCGTTGCTCGCGTTGGGGCGAGAAAAATCTATATAAAACAACGCCATTGGCCTCGGGAAACATCACAGTCAATATCGAAGGAAGAGTATCAAGAACACCGTCAGAAGACGATCTCGGTTCTCGGTTTTAGTCGCCCATCGTGTCACGTGTTGTGAGCTCTGCCACTTCAGTGCTTTACCTGGAATATTCCGCCGAATGCGATCAGACGAGAGAGAACTAGGTTTAGATATTAGATATAATTGAAAAGTGAAATAATTGTGATAATAAGTGCCACTATCGAATTCGCATAGACTTGAACCACCGGAACCTACAAAAGGAAAAACAAGCTGACAGAATGTGTGATATTCTATCGGCTATGTCGTATGGATTGTATCCGCACCAGCAACGACCCAAGAAGAGAATTAAAATGTACGTAATTTGTAGAAGGAAAAAAAAACATACTATCATGAACTCAGACAACCACAATATCGAACTACAGGGGGAGGCACTGGCGACGCCAGCCTGAGTTTTGTTATCATGGGAAGCTTTGTTTTGATAAACGAACAGCACTCGTCAGTTCCTGCTGTGTTGCAGTCAACTGAAGTTCATTTCAATCGTATTTGCTTATCGAAAATTGTGATTCTTGGACAAAGGAAAACAGTTCTTGTGTCGAAAGAGTTGTGAATTTGACTGCGCGAACAGGTTAGGTGGAATTAAGTAAAAATTCAATTTCAATTAATACTAATGAAACAGAAACAAAAGTACAATGCAGAGAAAGCAAAACAAAAAGGCTACCCTGCTCGAACAGCTTTCAATAGCCACGTTTCATTAACCGGGTGCGTTTACTTGTTATGCAAACCAATGAATGGTACTTTGACGAAATAACAACTGATGTAAAATGGCCCCCCGGTAAATTCAGGCTCGTCGAAAGCCTTGAAACCGTGGCCAACACAGACATCACAGTGAAACAGAAAACATTGGATTTTTGGTTTGTTTTGCTTTTCGATTTTTCGCTAATTGAAAACCTTAAATGGTCAAACGGCGATCAAAAAACACCGAGGCTCGTGTCGTGCTGCGAATGCGTATCACAACACAAAAAACCCGCCCGCCCGCGGATGACTCATGGCAGCTGTTTCTCCATGGTAGCGGTGCTTTTCCCTTTTGTCGTTAATTTTTCCGCCCTCGTTTTATGTTTAGTTTTTCGCAAATTGTTTTCGATGCTTGCGTGAAAAAGCCATCGCTCCGCTCCGTCTTGCAAAAGGGTGGGAAAGTCTTTCATTTACCTTTGATTTGATGGCTGTCTATAAAATTTCATTTTTATTTCTTTATTTTCCAGAAATATGACGATTCCCTCGAGACCAGCACCACCACCCCCGCAGGTGTCGTCCAATAAAATCAACCGTTACAGTCCGGCCACCAGTTGGGGTGATATGCCCTTCAATTCACAGCGCGCGGGAGCACCAACGGCACCGAGGCAACCACCCCTTTTCGGGGCTCAACCAAATCAGAAAGCGAAGAAGGCACCCCCACCGAGACCACCTCCACCGAAAGTGGTGCCGGCTCTCAAGAAACCCGGTCAGCCACAGTCCATCAACATTTTGTCCAACATATTCGGCCAGAAACGGAATCACAGCGGACCGAAGCCCCCGATCGCACCGAAATGTCAGATTCCGGTGAAACTACCGCCTCCGCCAAAATTGCCACCACCCTTGGGGCAACATTCAACCAACTATGGTTCTACAGCGTCCACACCCAGTAGCGGTCATGGTTCTAGCTACACGTCCGACCTCCAGCTCATCAGTTTCGATTCACCTCCTAGTTCGCCAACATTCACCCAAAAATCATGCAGCGATTGTATCAGTGTGGACAGTTTCAGTTCCGATTCGAACTACTCTTCCCCCAACAATGGCAGCATGTCGCAGACCGAGAGTGGTTTCGAGGATGATTTCGTAAATCAAAACGAACACCAGCGGTCGAAAACGACCACACCGGCATCGATGGCAGTGACGAAGGATCTCTGGGATCTGTCCGATCCCTTCGGGATGCCACCGCCTTTGAACCGGGCAACCACATCCAATCACAATATCTACGCACCTCTGAGCTCTGCCACCATCCGAGCTCCGACGGTGAACAGCAAACTGTACGAATCCGAATTTGTCGATCCACTGTGTAACGGAAAAACCGTTGTGCCCAAAGTACAAACCGTCGCGATGCCAACTATAATAAAATCTTCCACTTTAAACGCCTCTGCCACTGGCAGCAGCAACATCAGGCCAAATCCTGCATTGAAACCGAAACCAACGGTAGCACCAGTGCAACCGGTGTGGGTAACCTCGAAAGCACCTGTACCGTTGCCAACGGTGGCCACGGCCTTCCCGCCAGATAGCACCAGCTTTGACGACGGAGAGGAATCGTTAGATTCGCTACCTTCGCCTCCGATGCCAAACATTCCACCTCCACCGCCACCAGCATGCGTTGAAGTTGCTGATATCAAGGAAGTCGCGAGCTCGGAGGCCGCTTCTCGCCAGGAACCGTACGGAATCGCAATGTATGACTTTAATGGTGAAACCGACGAAGATCTCGATTTTAGGGTGAGTAACTCGAATATGAGTTTTTGTTTTTGCTTCGTTTTGATGGTTGTGACGCCCCGGATGAGAAAGTGTGCCTTTATTAATTCCGTCTCTAAAGGAGCGAAATTTATTGTCGTATTTACTCACTAAGACGGCATGACCTTCGGGTTCAAAATGAAGGAAAAAAAAGACGATCGAAACGAAGAGCAGTGGCAAAAACCTGCATTAGGTACCGCGTTGTTGTTGTTGTGCACCGCTCGGTTGACGGTGAAGTTTCACGACCGCGGAGGCGTGAAATTTTCTGCGAGACTTTATGCCGGCTCGCCGTTTGCCGCTTTGAACCTGAGCCAACAGTCAACAGTTTTCTTTGTGGCGTGTTTACGTAAATAAGCGGTACATGTGTTTTTGATCGGGACTAAGCAGTAAATAGTTTACTGCGAAAAGAAAACTGAATCAAGTATGCGCGATTTGTTCGCGGAAATGATAGGACCTTGGGATGGTTCAATCTGCTTTTAATATGGGGTGGGGAGGGCGAGAGGAACAATTGAAATGGTACAGTGAACTGGGAAAACCGGGAAAAGAACGCCGGTTCATTTTCAAGACATTTAATAAAAGAATGAAACTAAAGATGGTTCAGGTTTCGGGTATTTAATCCCCAAACTCAACCCGAAAATGAACCCGAAGGGCTCGGATTAGGTTAGGATTTAGAAATAAAAATTAGGCAGGATTGAGTCTGATACCGGTGAAAATTGTTTATTTTCAATAGGATATGAGTCGTTTTCGGGTTTGAGAATTTTCATACCCGATTAAGTTTAATGGAAACGGAAACGTGAAGCTGAATCAAAAGTTGTTCAGTGATTAGCCTTTTCGTGATCAATTCGATATGTGAAACTAATTTGACGTTTCGTCGTCGACTCACCCCTACCCAACACTTCACATAGAATCAATTACAACTTATCAGTTCAACATGAGCTGATAAAAGGACGTAAAACTTTGAGCAATATTTTTAAAATGCCTTTAATGACTACAGGACCACAGAGATTCGTATTTTCTTTCGTATTTAGGGCATATTATTCCCTATTTTTGAGTCTAACCAAATATACTAATTCATAAATAATTTTATGATTCTATAATTTTAAAGAATTAGAACTAGAGCATAAATTAGATTATATTTAATTTCCGTCCGTTTTGTTACTCCTCTTCATAAATCTAATTTTAGCATCACAAATTTCGTATGGAAACTATGTAAATTTGTTTTATCAAGCGAATATCCGTTTCTCAACTGAATCAGCGTAACTCAATAACTTTTTTTTACCACACTCAAGAATAAATTCTGTGTAAATAGTCAAATGACAAATGATCTTAACATTTGATTTGGTTCGATTCAAAGAAAAATTGTTTGAATCAACTTTGAATATATCAGTCGTGAATGGCATAAACTTTTTTATGTGTCCAAGCTCAGACTCAGTGCACGTTCTGATTTTCCATAATTCGTGACATACGGGTGTTTATAATATTTCGAACTGAGCTCGGCCCGGCGGTTCAGAGTGTAAGACGCTGGTCCTACAAGCCAGATGTAGTATGTTCTAGTCTCACCTGGGAAGAATTTCTAGTGCCCGTAGGATTGTAGCACTGAGCATGCAATAGTCCGTCCTATACACTTGCGAGAGTCGGCTGCGAAGTCTGTTGAAACAGAAGTTTAACGATTTAATAATTTTAGATGGTTTGACGTAATACCATGTCTGACTGCGTTTTAAAGTGTCTAATAACAAGTTTCAGAGAGGCGAATTGGTAGCGCATATGCACGGAATGTATAAGAACGCATGTTCGCGTCCTGTCTCTGAGCGTATCTTTTTCCAATAAATCATCTTTTCTGTTAGTTTTTCATTAATTTGGCTTCTCTAATGTATGTTTCCACTCAGTCATTGCAAAAAACTAAAAAGAAGTTTAAGTTATCAGGTGTACAACTTTTTCGATAGGTGGCTGTACCGGCTGAGGCTGGTCAAAATACATAGATGATAATGCCTTTAAAGTGAGTGTGTACAGTGCCTAACGAATTGTCATCGCCGTTTCAGTGACAGTTGTTGATGTTTTCGTATTATTCACGCTCGAAAATGTCTGTTTAAGTGCCCAATTCCCGCCATTTGCGGGAAGTTTTACTTTTTTTTAAATTCGAAAAAAAATGCAGCAGAAGCGCATCGAATGCTCTCAGAAACTTACGGTGATGCTGCTTTGAGTAAAAGAACGTGTCGGGAGTGGTTTCAACGTTTTTAAAAACGGCGATTTCGATGTCGAAGGCAAACATGGTGGTGGAAGAGAACCCTCAAAGATCAAGGATCAGCTCGGTGTGATTTACTACGAGCTCTTAAAACCGGGTGAAACCATCACAGGAACCGAACGCAATTGATGCGTCTTAGTCGCGCGCTAGAAGAAAAGCGACCACAATATCAAGAGCGACATGACAAAGTCATCCTCCAGCACGAAAATGCTCGGCCTCACGTCGCAAAAGAGGTCAAAAAGTACCTGGAAACGCTGAAATGGGAAGTCTTGCACCACCCGCTGTATTCCCCAGATGTCGCCCCTTCTGACTGCCACCTATTCCGTTCGATGGCACACGGCCTGGCAGATCAACATTTTCAATCCTTCGAAGAGTTGGAAAAAATGGATTGCTTCTTGGATAGCGTCAAAAGAGGACTCCTTTTTCCGAACCGGGATCCGAAAATTGCCGGAAAGATTGGAGCGACGGACAATACCTTGAATAATACATCTGTAAGCACTTTTTCGCAATAAATCTTCTAATTTTGAAAAAAAAAAAACGGCGGAAGCAAAGTTGTACACCTGATAATTCCAAACTATCTTCTAATGGTTCACTATTACAAAAAATCCTATCCTTAAATCCTATGTAAATTTCAAATTTGCTAAACGTTGGAAACACTATTGTCACCTACTCGACTGTTCGCCGCAATCTTTCAAATCTTTCCACTACGGTCCGGAATGATAACAAAATCCTCCTGCCTGTTATAGAAATATTCCAACTATAACAATTTTAACACTTATCATGCGATTTCTCTAAGTTTTAAGAGCAACTATTTTCCATGTCACATAAATCACACGAGAATTCGATTGAAATAAACCAAAAACAAACTTGTCATTTTAACCAACAGCAAAACAAAAATCTAGCGTGAAGTGAATGTTGCACCCAAAATTGTGTCTCATGTGAAAGCGGCATCCAAATCGTGGTGACAGCTCGTGTCGATCGTGGTGACATCGCAGAGTGAGCAAATTTTACACACAGTTCATATGTGAGCCTGTATTTCTGGGGTGGAATCATGTAAGGTGATTATCACCAAGTGATTATCACTTTTGAAAATTTGGAATCATGTAAGGTGATAATCACCAAGTTCTGTCACCACTGCTGAGAGGCTAACATCACTATCAAACGTTGGCATTACGTAAGGTGATAGTCACCGCGATTTAATCACCTTCATGTCAAAATGGCAATTTAGTTATCACTTTCAGTAGTGATTTGATTTTTTGAGAAGTGGCTTTATAAATTATTGTCCGTTAGGTGAATTTCAAGCCACTGATATAAACAACCTACCAATATTGGTCGGAGAGGATAATTTTTTAATAAAATTCGTACTGATATTGTGTCAGAATTAAATACCAAAATGAAAAGTAACTTAGTTTATATAGTTTAAAGAATTCATAGAATGAACGGTAGTATTTATCAATTAAATCAATTCATTTATGTTATAATTATTATTTGAAGGAATATCATTGGGGTATTCGTAAAGTCAAAGATAAATTGCTTTCTGGAAAAGTGATAAGTTTATTAATGTAGACATCTCCTGTTGCACATAACGTAACATAAAAAAATCTATGCTAACATTTTCAGTAGAATTAGATGGCCGTGACTTAGTAAGCGACATATCAGTCTCGTTCAACTGAACGAGTAAAAAAGATTAAACTGCGTTCTTAATTTTCTTCTTGTGAGTTGAACTAAATAAGGCAATATTTTTGGACAATTAGTTGCTGCTAATCATAGTGGATATTCGTAGTACCGGTGGGTAAAATTTCCAAAATGGAGGTAGCATTTGAAAGCTCTGTGAAATGCCATAATCGTAAAGTGAATGAAAACTATACAAGAAATTATTTAACGGATCTTTCTCATTAGAGAGGAATGCCATCCGTTGTGAAACATCAAGAAGATCTAACAATTCGTGTCATTTCAAAGCTAGCAAATTTATCCCAAAGAATTGACTGTGACATTGATTTCCATTGAAACATAAAAATCGGCGCTAAATTAAACCAACAAGTGATTTTTTTTTATTTGTTTGTGCGCAGGTAATTTTTTTCAACGTTACTCTTCGATCCATACAAATCATCATTGATAAACATGACTCGAATTAATGAAAAAAATTGAAACCTAAAGGAATAAAACTTAAGATTTTAAAATATTATATGGGTATACGCCACTTTCATATGTTACTCCTCCTAATATCAACGGTATACGCCACATTCATATTTTACTCCTGAAAAATTGACGTTTCTTGACAGGTGATAAATGGAGTGAAGTTGGCTCAATCACCGGTGATGGTGATAGCAAAAGTGATCACCTTCGGTGATTCCAAACATTCTGGTGATCACCTCGTTATCACTAGGAGGTGATAGTCACTTATCACCTTACATGATTCCACCCCTGTTTTCTGTGGAAAAAAACATGTGAGGTCTCCAAACTTCTTGATAAGTGCTAGACAGGAAACGTACAGAGCACCAATTCAAAATGGTAAGAGTTGCACTGCACTATTCAATCGAAAACATACAGCAGGTATTAATCCATCTGGTCTTTTGCGATGATTTGAAATTTCTACGAGAGCCACTACTTATATTTCTGGAATAGCGAATAAGAACAAACATTTTTAAGTGAAAATGTCTTTATTGTTTTTCAAAGTATTTTCCATTATGATCGATACACTTTTGCATGCGTTCGAACCATTCCGAAAAGCACTTTTGCCACTGTGAAGATCCTCGAAAACACGGTTTTTGAATGCTTCAGCAATATCTTCTGGTGCCAAAAATCGTTGACCACGCATTTTTTTTCTTGATATGCGAAAGTAAAACGAAATCTTTGGGTGCCAAGTCAGGGCTGTACGGTGTTTAAGCCATCAATTCGACGTTTTGGCCGGTCAAAAAGGTGCTGGTTTAAGCTGATATCAAATGCACGCTTGTGGAATGCCCCTTGCATTATCAGTTCAAGCACAGCATTGATGGTTTCTGGCAAAATAACTGAATCGATTGATTGTTGATCCAAAACTAAACTCACAATTGTCTATTAATTATACAAAAAATTAGCTTTCTTCTTGGTTTGCATCCAGCTACTTGTTTTGCTTACAAAAAGATAAAAAAAATATTCACCATCCATTAATCGCTACAACTTAAATATCTTACAGACCAACGATAAAATTTATCTGCTGAAGCGACTGAATGAGGAATGGCTGCTTGGTCGGAATCGACAAGGCTGTGAAGGAATGTTTCCTGCCAACTATATCGAAGTGCGGGTGCCCTTGCCTGGTGAACGTTTGCCAACCAATTCCAACAACAACAACACGGCTTCTGCTGACCATGGTGATATTAGTCCGATTAGTGTAACCAATAGTTTTAGCCATCCGCGGGTACGGGTACTGTACACGTTCAACGCAGAAATGCCGGAAGACCTCACCATTATTGTACGTATTTATGCGTTGCTAAGACCTACATCCACTTTTAACTACTAATCTTCGTTTATTCGTTTCCAGGAGAATGAATTCGTGACCGTGATGTACCAGGTAAACCAGGAATGGCTATTTGGAGACATGTACGGACAACAGGGCCAATTTCCGGCCAACTTTGTCGAGTACGTTCCACCGAATCTACCACCGATGCCGGCAAGCGGAACATAAGCTATCACTACGTCATTGACTTGTGTTATAAAACCACGTTATGCTTTTGAAAGCATCTATTTGTGATCGAATATTGGATTTTAGTGCCCTCCCTCGCAACGAGCAGGTCTGTGGAAGAAGAAATACGTGAGCGAGATGTCTAGATTAAATATGATACGCTATTTTATCGTCCTAGATATAAATTGCCGTTTTTGTAATCCGTATAGTGTAGCATAACATATCGATCACTGGGGAGCTTTTTATAGAATTTTACACGCTAAAGCACTGAACACATAAGCAAACAAAAACTAGACAAAAGGCCATTAACTGAGGGTAGCCACAAAACCTTTAGTTGTAAGCATTTTTTGATAACATTCTGTATATATTTTGTTACATCAAATACATATTTTGTGCAAGCTCGAGAACATGCTGCTCAGAATGGAATTGTTCCATGGCGTGTTGTTCCTTATGAGATTGACGATTTGGATTGTAGATTGTTGCAGTGTGAGCGAATATTGTAATGAAAAGAGTTAACATTTTTGGAAAAACCATTGATTGGATTGGTATGGCGCGATACGAATATGCATAATAAAATACAAATACATAAGATTAATCGTATAGATCTGAATCTAGCGATTTTCACTATTTTGCTACTACTAAAAGGAGTTTATAACCTAAAAATTGTACTAGCGGTAAGGCTAATCATAACTTATTAAAAACATAAGATTCTTTACGCTAAGCATCATGATATTTTGTAGGGTTTTTTTCTAATCTTACTCAATAAATGTGTGCATCTCATGAATTTATTCTTTCATTCTATCCGAAAATAATTCCACTCCATCGATCTTCAGTTTATATCGATAAGCTCCGTCCTAGTTCTAGTGTCCGTCACTGACAAGAGTTTCTATGCCCAAGTGTACTTTAACTGTATTGCGGCCCTTACACGAGACTATTACCCCTATTCTGTATTTCGATCGAATCGGATTTTGTCGAACGAATGTAAAAATTTGCATTCTGTAAATCGATCGAGAGATGCTTTTGTATGGAAAACTCGAACTCGTTTCGAGCTACAGAATGCAAAATTTCTTATTCGATCGAAACAATCCGATTCGAACGAAATACAGAATCGGGATGTATATTATTGGCCAAGTATTGTCAATACTGTCAATCCAATCCGCTTGGAGATGACCCCTAGTCTGTAAGTCGATCGATTCGAAATATTCCGATCGAATGTGCAATTTCAACATTACTCGATCGACTTGCGTACGTATTACTTCTGTTCGGTTCTGAATCGTTCTAATTTGTTTATACAAGTGTGACGGTTTCGTTTACTAAGAAATGACTAGCGAACCCCTGAACACTTCGTAGCGCAATAATATTAGATTAAATGTAAATAAATCAAAACAATTTTCAATCAATTTTAATGGTTATCGTCAAAAAGACGGAGCCTTTTCATATTGCGGACCACAGGTTGAAAATAGCTGTTCCACGATAAAAACGTGTTTTGTTTCTCCATTTTCGCTGTAAAGATATGTCAAACCGATAGTTTGCCGACACGCGAACAGGCAACATATAATTTTTCATCTAAAAACTCAAACTTCATGACACAATTTCATTGACGGTATCATTGGAATCGTTCCCTCGATAACATTTGCCATTAACCTTTTAACTTTGATTTTTTTTCTGCACTTGCTTCTGTACTTTCTGTACTTATTGCTGTACTTTCTGAACCTGTTTCTATACTTTCTGCTCTTGTTTCTGAATTTTATGTACCATTTATTGTACTTTCTGTACCTGTTTCAGTACTCTGTACTTGTTCTCTACATGTTCCTGTCCTCTTTGCACATGCTCCAGTATTTTCAATACTTCTCACATGCCTGTACTTTCTGTATTTTTATACTAACAGGTACACGGACACCTTCCACATTTGTACCTGTGCGTTCTGCACTTGTTTGTTCCCCTTACTTCTGTACTTACAGCTGTCCAGGCGAACTTCGTACCGCAAAAAAAAATATCTTTGGACGGAAATTATTTCGAGCATTCACAAAATCAGAATAATCAAACCACCTATGTGAAAGTTGGTTTCAGAAGAGTGTGGTCATGATTGTTCGCGATCAATGAAGTTGAATAAAAAAAAATGAATCAACAATTGTTTTTAATTCGATCTCATCAATTTTTCAGTTTGTGAAAAAGTCGATGAATCGTTTCAAATAGGTGAAAAATGTCAATGGTTAGAGTATATTGTACGAAATTGTTCACAGCCACAAAACGCAAATAATTTGACATTTCTAAGTACTCTTCAAAAACCGATGGTTAGAGAAAAATGTACCCAAAAATGTCTCGAACGGGTTGATATAATTTAGATCGTGTTGGGGACAATTGAAAACGTTTGGGGTCAAATGAATAAGTACTTGAAATTTGAAACATTCGCCAAAATTGGGACGTCATTTTCAGAAAAATATTGAATGAATCAATGAAAAGATTATGATGTAGAAACACTAAGGTAAAACTAAGAGATTTTCCTTGCAATTTGCTTTCTAATGATTTATATTAGACTAAGCGCACACAATAAGTGGTAATTAGATATCAATGAATAGCTTTCTTCAAGTTTCGCCTTCGGCTCATCAGCGCTTAAAGCAGTTTAAATTGAGCTGCCATCTCCGCCTAACAGATCAATTTGAAGCCGAAGGCGAAACGTGAACAAAGCTAAAATAAAATATGTGGTTTTCTGCACAAACCCAAAAAAACCCCTGAATATCAATGATTAGTTGATAATTGATTATAGTTCAAGAAGATTACTATAATGGATTGAGACTGTTATATTTATATTTCATATTATGTGAAGAATGTTCAAATTGGTAAGATCAATATCAAATTAAAATTCAAGCGTCGTTTCCCCAAGCAAAAAAAAATCAACAGTACATGAAAAATATCCACTTTATTAGTGCTCTAATGTACGCATGGCACATTTTAGCAACTTGAACGTACAGAATAAATACTGAGAAAACTATCTCGCTGCTTAAAAGCTGTACAAGGAACTACTTCAAAGTTTGTTCAAACAATTGAATGTTGCTTCGGGTGAACATTCAAATGTGAGTAATTCCATAAAAACGGACTGTTTAGAATGCTTCGTATGCTGCTTAAGACAATTTTTTTTCAAATCGATTACCTGAAGTAAGTCACATCTGGAACGGAATACGTGGCATCTTATATCCATTATGTCGAAGCCATTGGAGAGGGATCTCGGATTCAAAGGATAAGAGTCGGTGAGTCTGTTCATTTGTTCTATTTTTACTAAACAGAAGTTTTTCACATTTTCACATTGATTTTTGTTGATATTTCTTTATTTTTTGGGCTAAAGAGAATGTGTGTCGAAATCCATTGATTGAAGGTTAATTATTCAGCAAAATATTGGAGAGAAACGTCAACAACTTAGTCGTTTGACAGTTCTGCTCTCCGGAAACATAAATTCGAACAAATATTTTTTGGTCGAGACGAAATTCGACGGGTCAGCAAGTTGGAAATAAAGAAACACGTGAATCAAGTAGGCCCAGTAAAATTTCATCTCAAATCAGCTCGTTTGGCGTCAAACGATTTTATTAATAATCTAGTATTCATATTTTGCTCTCCAGCGGGCAAACATTGCACAATTCGACACGCGCCAAAAAATCATCGGTGATCTAGCATGCATTGAGTGGAAAATTTCAAATTCCAACGAACCAATTTTTTAGTTTTTCTCTACTTTCCCGAATAATTTTCATTATATGCTATAGCCCAAAACCTCCGCATAAACGTCACCATTCGAACAAAAAAAAAATCATTTGTAGTTCGGTCCACGCATACCGGAGAACATTGGCTACACACACTTTTTCCGCTATTATTTTATACTAGCTGACCCGTCGAACTTCGTTTCGCCCAAAAATTATTTGTTCGAATTAATGTTTTCGGACAGCAGAATTTTCAAAATTGTCAAACGACTAAGTGGTTAACGTTTATCTCCATTATTTTTCTGATTACTTAACCTACAATCAACGGAATTCGCGAAACATTCACTTTAGTTCAAAAAGAGATATTACCAAAAATTATGTGAAATACTTCTGTTATGCAAAAATTGAGCAAATTCACAGATTGTCATCCACTCCTTTGAGTCAATGCACTGAACATAGATCCCTCTCTAATGGCTTCGACATAAGGGATATAAGGTTACACGTTTCCTCTTCCAGATGTGATTCTTGCTTCGGTAATCGAGTTATTTATTCGGTAGGATATATTACAATTTGTATTTAACCCAAGTAACCAAAGGTTCGTAAAAAAAGATTTGGCTTAAGCAGAATGCAAAGCATTCCGAACAGTCAGATTTTAAGGAAATACTCATACTTCAATGCTCACCCGACGCAACAGAATAAACTTTGAAGCAGTTCCTTGTACAACTTTTAAGCAGCTAGACAGTTTTCTCAGAACTTTTTCTGTACGTTCAAGTTACCAAAAATGCCACGCGTGCTATAGAGCTCAAATAAAGTGGTTATTTTTCAGGTACTGTGGAATTTTTGTTTGCTTAGAGAGACGACGCTTAAATTTTAATTTGATTTTGATGTTCAAACATTCTTCACAGAATATGAAATATAAAATGGCAGTCTCAATTCATTCTGGTAATAATCCTGAACATTGATATCTAATTGCCACTTATTGTGTGCGCTTGGTCTAATCTTAATCATTAGATAGCAAGGGTAAACTTAGTTTGACCTTAGCGCTTTATTTCATTCAAAAGTTTTCTGATTTGTTAAACTCGGGCCCGCGATGACCAATATTTTTCGTCTCACTCCATAGAAACACAATTCATCAACTGGTAAATGATATCAGAAATTTTTCGCCTGTCTACAGCGGCTTTCTAGAACAGCCATATCCGTCATTGAGTCATTTGGCAAGCAATAATTTTAATACCCAATTAAGCACATGGCTCAAAATGATGCATGTGAAATTTCCACTACTAATTGCCAAACGATTTTTTCAACGATCTAGAATTCTTTTTTTCGACGGCCAAGCACTTATGCAACTCGTTGCGCGTCAGACATCAATCGTAGATCTAGCAATCATTGGCGACAATTCGACGTGAACATTTCATAAGGGCACATAAACCAATGAGAGATTCTCTATGTTTACTTTCTCTTCTGTTAATAACACCTAAATTTTCACGTTCACCTACCAAATTTGCATATAGAATGAAAGAAAATATCTCCAGCTTTGTAATAGTATCATACATGTAACGAACAATTGCGTAATAACGTGGATATAATCGAAAGAGAAAGTAAACAAAGAGAATCTGTCAATTGTTTTAAGGCCCTTTTGAAATGTTCACGTCGAATTGTCCATACAAAACAACTTTATGGATTTTTCCACTTTTCCGGCAAGTTTTTCTATGTACGAACCTGGTGGGGGTAAAAACTGATCAAACAAAAAAAGGATCATGTTAATCTGTCCATCCGTTCTTACGTGATGCGATTACAAATAATGATTGATTACAAAGAACGTATAATGTACGGTGACGGAAGAAGCCGGACCGTCTGAATCGTACTTAAGTAGTGTTGACAGCTTTGATGGTTAGGGCATGCTCAGGAGTGTTCCAGTTCTAGATGCATAATTTATGTCAGTTTTGGATAAGACCGTATACGGTCCATCGCCTAAATAGACTTTTAAAACATTTGTTCACAATTGCATACGGTTTTTTTGTAGATTTATTAAATAAAAGTACCCACCAAATGTCCAAGATATTGGCTACGATAGCACTAGCACTGAAAATCAAGCTTACCTATTTTTTGAGGAGAAATCACTCATTGTCGAGCTCTTCTATAAGTTACCTAAAATTAGGTCGTTATCTATGTACTTCGACTTGATAATGAAAAATGGGTAGCGTGCTTTGAAATGGCATAACACTTTGGGTAAACTTACATTTACCTACATTTTGAGGTCATCACTCGTTACCTAAAATTGGGGAGATGCACTTTAGTTGATTTTGGGTAGGTTTTGACCCAAAATTAGGTAGGGCTGGTAAGAGTGTAGAGCGCCTTATCCTTCCCACCGGACTGATTCTAAGTATTTTGATACCTTCCCCTCAAACATGTTCTGCCGAGGTCTTTGTTTACCAATCGAGGCAGAGTTGCCATGCTATTTTTTCAAAAATCTGTACTGACTAAAAAACTTATCTGGATTTGTCTCATCATTACGCCAGAAGCGTAAAGATCTGGTGAAAAATGACAAAACCTGGTGAAATCTGTAAAGCGAGATAATGTGGTAGGGTAACAGAGGTATTTTGGACACTTCATATATTTTGGCCCACCTAACAAACTTAATCGATTTTATCGGATTTAATCGATGTTAAGTAACCCATGTTACATAAATTTGAAGGTAAATACATTAAATTACCTATTGCGGGTTTCTCAAAGATATTAAAACATTTGGTGGATATTTATTTAAAGTGGACCAAAATAAAATCAATCCTAAAGTGGGCAAAAATACCTCTATTACCCTATTTGCCAGATAAATCTGGAATATTGGCAACGCTGGATCGAGGCGCTAAGTCTTATTTTCATTCTCGATGTAATAAAAGAAAAAAATGCGTTTTATTTAATATTGGATTTTTAATTGATTGAAGCGGTAGGACACATTTCGAAATGCGCTACGGACAACTAGTGATGGGCCCTGCAGGAAGTGGAAAGGTAAATTCGTTTCGTTAAGAAATCTCACAAAATAAAGAACGTTTCCTCCTCTGCTTCGGCATTAGTCCACATATTGCGCTACTATGCAACGGCATGGTTACGATGATAAACGGCTAATCAAGGTAGTCAACCTAGATCCGGCTGCTGAAGCGTTCGAATATCAACCGTTCATCGACATTCGAGATTTGATCCAGCTGGACGATGCCATGGAAGATGAAGAGCTGCATTACGGTCCGAATGGTGGGTTAGTCTTCTGTATTGAATATTTGCTGGAGAATTCTGACTGGTTGAGAGATCAATTGTGTGGAATCGATTCGGTAGATGGCGATGAGGATGGGGGTGGAGGAGTGACTGATGGTGGAGAAGAGCCGGACGATGACTACATATTGTTCGATATGCCAGGACAGATTGAATTGTACACACATTTGCAAGCAGGGAAACAGTTAGCGAAGTTATTAGAGTCTTGGAATTTTCGTCTATGTTCAGTGTTTTTGGTGGATTCACAATTTATGATCGACGGAGCAAAGTTTTTATCGGGAACTATGGCCGCGCTCAGTGTGATGGTGAACATGGAATTGCCACATGTTAACATTCTGAGTAAAATGGATTTACTAAGTAAAACTAGTAAAGGGCAACTGGATAAGTACTTGGAGCCTGATCCTCAAGCGTTACTAGGTGAAATTACGAATGAATCATCGTGGGGCCGGAAATACAGGAAGCTATCTGAAACCATTGGTCTGCTTATAGAAGACTTCAGCTTAGTTCGTTTCACGCCCCTGAACATCAACGATGAAGAAAATATTGCCGACATGTTACTGATGATTGACAATGTGATACAATTCGGTGAAGACGCTGACGTTAGGACTCGAGATTTTGACCCACCTGAGCCAGATGACCTGGGGGATGATGACGAAAAGTACTTCCAGGACTAGGAAATATATATCAGTTACATGTGTCATTGTTCGAAATGCTTTATTCTCAACTCATTGTTATTTTCGATTTGTCGTTAAGTGCCATGTAATTTCGGAAAATTTAATATTTACAATACGTTTGCACTCGGCGTTGGCATTTTATGTAATTTTATGGTAAATACGCATTTTGAGATGGTACATAGCCTCTCAAAGAGGGTTGTTGAATAAATATCCTTCACATATATCTTACATAAGATGTCAGATTGCTGAATTATTACTTCCTCCTTCGCTTGGATTCGTTCCACCGGATGGATTTGTCGTTGTCGTAGTATCGGTACCGTTCAGATTTGTGGTGGAGTCGTCTGTAGAATTGCCGCTATCATCGGGCTTACTCTCAAGGGAAAAGGGCGGAATGCGACAGTCGAACATGTGGCCGTCTTCCCGTTCCATGCGGAAGGTTCCCCACATGTGACCGCTCGGTGCTTGTAAACTGACATGTGAACTGTACTGAAACGCGGGCAAGCGTGGACTCAAAACCGGTTCTTGCCCAACTACACCACGGCCACGAACAGTTTCCAATGTACCCGACAGAGAGAAGATCCTCCAATGACGTTCACGCAACTGTACACTCAGTTCTCCAAGATTCTCCAGGCGGATGCTGTAACGCCACTAAAAGCGAAACAATTTAAATTAATGCTTTTCGAATGCAAAGGCTTTATAAATTATTTACCCAATAAACTGATGCTGCTGGTGTCTCTCGACAGCCCATATAAAAAGGAATTACCGTCACCCGAATTCCTTCAGTGGTTTCTTTATGTACATCGGAAAGCTCAAGCCATGGGTGATTCTTTCTCTGCCATGCACGCAAAGTGTCCTGCGCATTGAAGGGTGGATCTTTATCTGGTTGATGTGCCAGAAATTTATCGAACAGTTCATGTTGCAGCGGATGTTGATCTCCTGAACTGTATGGTAAAATGTCCTCATGAGCAACATAATCTAAGCCTGGAATCGCGTATAAACTTCTGCTAGATTCTTGATTCCCTAGAAACGTAACGGCTTCTGTTTGAGCTCGAATGTACGGACAATCGCGTTGATCTATTAGGACCTGGTAAAAAGTGTGCGTCTTTTTCTGTACTTCCTTGTTACCATTCGGTGGTACGGTTGAGTCACTTCCGGAAGCAGTTGCCGTCACAGCTTCGTTTTGTCCTCCTTTATTTTGAGTAGGTAAATCTCGATCGTAAACCCGAGCTAACCAGGGGAACAATATTACTCCGCGATACCCAAAAACACGATGCAAAAACAGCTGCCCGGTTTCATATTTTCCTTGGGCTTTTGGTAGCTCCAACTTCCCCACCTCTGCCAGACTGTCGGAAGGAAAAACAAAACGCAAATAATTATATAATCTATGTGCATTCTGCAGTTTTCGAAAGTTTTCCACTGCATGGTTTCCTAATATTGCTTATTCCATTAAGCTATCATGATATTCACAAACATTTCGGTACCGAAGTGAGTGAACCACAGCCAACTCTACATATTGCAGCTTAATACACATTCACCTACCGAGTCTGCTGCTGATCGGATACGGAGAAAAACCGAACGGATAGCTGGAAGCAAATCGGACGAAAATGTCGCACCATTCTATGCGTCACGTAGAATCCCATGGTTACTAATCGTGTCTTAGAAAAAGAGAAAATGTGGCCTTCTGCTTCAATAGACTATTTTATCACTTTTTCCAAATTCTGCTGTGTTTATTACACCGAGCCAACCATAAGATCTTCTTCACCTTCAGCTTCCTTCGGTAATGCAATGAATTGTCAAGTTCAATTTAAAATGCAACGTGATTGTCACTTCAAATGCGCACCCATTGGTTTTCTCACGTAACAGCACTATATTAGCCACAGGGCGTATCTCGTCAAAGTAAATAAACTAGTTTTTCTATTTAAAATTAAACACAACAGTTATAGTTTTGTCTTATGTAATTACTAATGACGGTTTGAGATGTCCATCATTAACCATGTATTTCCGGAACCGGAAGTCGGATCCAGACAAAATACAACAAAAATTGCTACCATAAAACCATTCCTTTAAGTTTATTCGAATCGGTCTTGCCAACTCTGAGAAATTAATGCTAGTTTTTCAGAACTTTAACAGGGCTTTCAAACAAATAACGGTTTAAGAACTTAGGAAAACACAAACTAATTTAGGGTAACAGACGTTACGTTTACAGATTTTTGTTTATTTTTTCCGAACTGGCCGAAAGTCCAAGGTTTCTAGTATCATTTTATACCAAGAGATGAAAGTTTATCTTGGCAGAGTAATTTTCTAGATAAATAAAGAGAAACTGTCATTTGCTGCTGCAGCACTTGAAAATATTCTCCGAGAAGGCTGCTAATAACAAAAAATTTAAGCTGCATTGAAAAAGTCATATAATACGGTCTTATGACTTTCGAATATCATTTTGTCTGAGTGTAGTGTACAGGAGGAATTAGGGAGTTTCTGATTTTATAACGAATAGGGTAACAGAGGCCCAGGATTGATTTTATTTTGGCCCGCTTTGTAAAAATATCCGCCAAATGTTGTAATATCTTTGAAAACCCCTTCCGTAAAAGGTAATTTAATGTGATTAGCTTCAAATTGATGCAACATCGATTAAATCCATAAAGTTTGTTAGGTTGGCCAAAATATATGAATTATATGACTTTTTTTATTAGCACCATTCTCGGAGAATATTTCCAAGTGCTGCAGCTGCAAATGACAGTTGCTCTTTGTTTATCTAGAAATTACTCTGCCAAGATAAACTTTCATCTCTTTGTATAAAATGATACTAGAAATCTTGGTCTTTCGGCCAGTACGGAAAAATAAACCAAAATCTTTATAATCACTGTAAACGTAAACTGTAAACATAATACAAAAAAAATTACTAACTCAGAAATGCAAATAAAACTGTAAACACAATACAAAAAAGTGACTATCAATCAGAAGCATCCGGATTTATTATTCTTCTGACCTGGCAAATTGATAGAAGATTTATCCATTTCTTAGTTTAATAAAAAAAATGATGCTAATGTTATCTCGAAGAAAAAAAGTAATAAACTTTTGACTCCAAATAATGAGAGCATGCTCGTACTCAGAAGAGGGCCCTGGCACCTCCCGATATTGAACACTTTTATAGATTGGTTTGATCTATACTATTTATACATTCAGTTTTTATTAAAGCCTGCTTTGATCTACCTAGTGGTGTAATGATGTCTTTATAACTACTTGTAATATAAGCAATTTATGCAAGTTTTATTTCAGAAATTTTGATTGCTATTACCCATATCGGAATAGCATAGTAAGTAGATAAGGCTTTAAACTAACAATATCTAAACTTTGGAACAGTTTGAATCGTCACCTCAAATGATAATTAGAAGTTTATATGACACTCGGCCCATCTAACTACGGTTTTAAAGTCGATTTTCGTAACGGTCGGTTGGAAACTGTTGACGAAATCAGGATTCATTCTCATGCTCCAGAGAACAGAAATATCACCCGACAAAAGACTGACGTTGTCACGAGTGCTCCGAAGCAGTCTAGGGAGACTGAATAAGGCAGAAGAGTCATGAATTCGGTTCTTTGATAATGTCATGGTATAATTTTCGTAGACTACCTCGAAAACGAAAAATACCATCAAAAGTAAGAACCGGAAATCAGGAACCGGCTAGGTAAATAACTATATGATGTAAAAGATGGAACAGATTTGATGGGCGTTAAAAATACTTTTTCGGTTCTTCACGAGTCGGACCACTCCTTCTAAATGCTATTCGTGAATTATTTATGCAGATAATTGTTGTCATCTGAAAAAGTGTATGCAGATTGCAGAATCACGCAGGTTGCACCATCTGAATCGAATCGTCAACTTCAATAGAATAAGAAAATCTTTTATAAAAATGATCGATTTGCTAAAATTTTCAACAGTCTAAAAGAATTACTAGATGTTGATCCATGTTTTTTACGAACCACGGATTTTACTACTGTTCTAAAATCTATGAACTCGTCGACCCCAAGTCTTTTGGTCTAACAACCACCATGTACTTTTTGATAGAGTTTATAGTCAGCCCTATCCAGGGGCTGGGGTCCACTAGGAGATTGAAAGTACCTATTATCTTTCTCTGGATAGTACCAGCCTAGATGCCGTGTGGAATCCGGCGAAAAAAATGAACCAAGAATAGATCCACTGGGTTCCTGCTTTCATCTTTTATTTGGTATGTTTCTTCTTCCATGTTATTGCTTGTCTTTCATGATTATGATTATAAACTGATTGATAAAAATCAACTAATGCGCAAATCCATTAATTTTACAAAATTAATAACAGAGATAACATATATATTGATTAAATAATAAAAACCCTTATTAATCCATCCTTATTAATGCATTTCTCTTTCTTAAAAAAAAGTCTCATGAAGTTTCCCAAATCGACAAAAGATTTTTGATGCCAAAGAAATTGCATGAGGCGTCGAGATTCATCTCGAAAAAATTTTTTTTTCGAAAAATCGACTTTCTGGGACTTAGAAAAAATATCAAAACATAAAATTTTCGAAATCGAAAAAAAATCGAAAGTCCCAGAAAGTCGATATTTTTCCAAAAAAAATTTTTTTCACCCTTATATATTATAGCGGTAAAAAACAACGTTTTTTGTCGGTTACGTCACTTATACCATCATATCTCCGGAACCCGAAGTCGCAGTCATTTGATCTTCGAACTTGATCAAATGCTCAATAGAAGCTTTCAAACGAGCATAAGTTTGTTAAAATCGGTTCAGCCATCTCTGAGAAAATTGAGCGCGTTAAAATAGCTTCGAAAAGTGCACACACACATTTTCCGATCTCGTCAAACTGAGTCGAATGGTATATAACACTATGGGTCTCCGATGCTCCGTTCGAAAGTCGGGTTTTCCAGCAATTCTAATTTCATTCACTGAAATTTTTACTAACGAATATCCTTCTCCCGTGACGCTTGTGGAGTGCGCATTAGTATATACGGCCTCTAGTAACAACAAGTGTTGGACTAACATCCCTTCCCATTCCTTAGACGATCTAAGTTCGGGCCTGGCCGGCACCGGTACTGATCAATGAATTCTGGGGTTTACAGAAGATGTACATTGAAGGATGATTTACCAGTCCCAGGTCGAATCATCTAGAAATTCCCTGTACAATTTCAGCTAATCCCGATCAGTAACGGAGTGGCAACCAGGGGTGGTGGCTCAAGCTAAAGCTTATAGTCAGCCCTATCCTTGCAGCTTCTCTCTTAAAATGTACAGAAGTCTCTTCTACAGCTCTACGATCAACACCAAAACAAAAATGGAGATGAGACTTATTGATGACGCCGGATATTCGGATCTTGATTTCATAAGCCGAGATGCATTAGCTGGTTAGAGAACTACTTAACGTTGAATATGCGGTTCATGAAACTGCCTTGGCTGACACAAGAAGGCATATCTTGCATGGTGTATTAATTAGGTCGAGGGAATGGGAGGACATGTTAGATAATTAGCGTAACTATCGTTGATTTTATGGTAGTGAAATGGAGCCCAAATTTGCTCAAAACAAATCATCACTGAATTAAGAACCAAGAAAACAAATGGAATACGCAAATGCATAATATATTTCAATCCAAATAAAAATAAAGTCGGGTTCTTTTGAAATCCGCTGTACGGCTAATAAATATCTTTTACAAACCAATCTTAATTTTGTTACAGCTTCGTTATTTCCCAACCGGTATCACCATTTCAAACGGATAGTCCAGTAAATCAGCCGTCGAGGCCCTCGTCTTTGGATCGTACTTGAGACAGCGCTGCAGCATTTCGAGTAGCATCGGTGGATAATAGGAGGGCAGAGCCGGATACTCAATGGTCGTGTTGGGATTGGTGATAACATTTACCTTGGTGTAGATGTTTTTGATGTGCGCGAAGGGTGTCTTCTTGTAGAGTAAAAGATACAGAATGCACCCCAACGACCAGATGTCAGATTTTTTCGACATACGAATTTTGGGCTGTGAATTGGCAGGACTACTCTCTGTAGAAGTATCAATCAGAGCTTCCGGACTGATGTAATTGAATGTGCCCGCTTGCGAAAATTTCATAATACTGGTTGAATCGAAAGCAATGTTGCTCGCGATGCCAAAGTCAATCAGTTTTAGTCGTCCTTTCACCATCAGAAAGTTTGCTGGTTTAAGATCCAGATGGATAACACCGTGCTCGTGAATATAATGCACACACTGCAACATCTGATACCAAATTTGCATGAGAGTGTACAATGGAATGTCCTTGCGATAGCTTTGTAAGATCTTGTGCAGATCACTGTCACCCTTTTCCATTACCAGATAAAGTTGACTCGTCTCAGGAACATGGCAACTGGAATGTAGGACATTAATTTGTATTTAATGAGTTCTGTTTCCAAACAAATACTCACTAGTCGTAGAGCGCTACAACATTCTCGTTTCCTTGCAATTTCGCCAACAGTTTTGTTTCATTCAAGTAGCCTTCCACTAAACTCGTATCACCTTCAAGATTTACCAACTGAGAACAAAATCAATTTATTGAATATTGTCAGTAAAAATAACCGAATACATACTTTCAATGCACATTCAACGCCAGTCCCAAGTTGTTTAGCAGAAAAAACTGAACTGGAGCCGCCCGAACCGAGCTTTCTCAAGATCTGATAGTCTTTACCGTTAATCGTGATTACAGCCAACGGCTTTGTCGGTGGCAGTTCTATCGTTTCCTTTGCTTCCGTCTGATCAGTTTCTTTGTGCGGGGGTGGCGGTGGCTCCGGAGATAGTCGTCGTTCTGGTGATGGTGGTTTCGGTGAAATTTCTTCCTTTTGCCGTGGTCCTTCCTTTTGTGACTGCTCTACAATAGGCGATAGAGGCCTTTCCTTGGACTTAATAGGAGTATCAACTAGCGATAAGGACAGACTGTCGTTCGCACAAACCGCTGGTCTTGCTACACCGGTGGCAAGTGGAGTGGCGAACAATATTTTCTGTGATTTGAATTCATTTTCTAAAGTCGTTCGAGAACCACGGGTGGCCGTTGAGGTTAACATACGGGAAATGGTACCTCGTGTACTATTCAGGGCTAATTTATCTCTCGGTGTCACAAACAGGTGCTTATTTTTGTCTTGGACTTCCTGACTATCTTTCTGAGGAGACTGCACTTTCTGTTCACTCTGTTTCGAAACGTCAGCTGTCTCTTTGGAACACGGTTTCAACTCGGACTCGATTTGATGGTGCCCTGTGCTTAGTACTGATGATGTAGTTGAACTTATTCCAGAATCTCGAGCTTTAGTTGGTTTCTCATCGGTTTGACTGAATATAGTGAATTGCTTCTCTAACTGTGACCGATCTAGCAATGGCATTCGTTTCATTGGTGCTTTCATGATTTCCGTTGGTACTTGATCGGCCATAGAATTCAACTTAGTTTCCAACTTTTTTCTTGCAGGTTTTTCGTTCATATTTTCTTTCTGGCAGGGTGTTATTGGTGGCCGAGATACTTTTGTGGTTTGGTCCAAATCATCGATTCCTTTTGATGGTGTTAGCAAAAATGAATCATTCAAAATTGCACAATTCAAGCTACAATACAAAATCGTTTGTAAACCTTTGCCAATATTTACTTGCGAGTGAGGGAAAGATTTTACTTATCATCGTCCGAATCTGATTCCGATTCCAAAGGTGGCAATTCAGAAACTCGTTTTGGCTGAAAACTACACAATACTTGTCGTTTATGTGGTGTTGATATATTACTTGAATATTTTTACCTTCGTGTGGCTCTAACATGTCTAGGCGATCGTTCTTCGGTTGAAGAATCCCTGTCACTAAACAAAATCGATTTAAAATAAAGTTCTATAGTTGAAATGGATATTATTTAAAATACCTGGTTTTCGAATTGTGTTCAGCTTCATTCTCTAGCGCTTGGAGCTCACTTTCCGTTTGCTTGCTATCTTGTTTTTGTAAAGCGGATAACCGTTTAGGGTGGAGTACGGACATTGTGTCGCTATGCAACCACAAGCCGCCTGACGCTTTTCTTTTCGTTATGATTACAACAAATAGCTCAACTGGGCTGCAGCAAAATAAAATAATCCAAAAATTGAGGATATTTCAATAAAAACGGCTGTTACGAATTTCAGGACAACTGCGGGTGATTGCGAATTGTTTTGACAGTTCTCTTTCGGCATTTTTTGAATTTCGGTAGTGCCAACTTTACAGTGGAGATATAGGCACTGGAAGAAAAAATCAGTATGGAATTCTCATTACGACCTAAGTACAAATGACAGATTTTCTTAACTTATTTTCACATATTAAGGAACAGTCCAATTTTTGTCGATAATTTCTTCATTGCAGATTTAAAGGTTATAGTATTAGTTATCCTAGAGAAAGTATATACACTGAGGTCTTTTTTATATGCGGTCTTTTTTATGTGGTTTTTTTTACGCGACTTTTTTTATGCGAATTAGTTATGCGTTTTTTATGCGAAGTTTCAGAGTTATGCGGTTCAGCGCTGTCAACTATACCGATTTCTCGGTATTTATACCGATTTTTGGACTCGATACAGGAATACAGATATCTCTCAAAATACCGATATTTCAATTTTTACAGATAAATACCGATTTTCAGTTTTTGTGTTGGATTCCATAGGGGTAAACCAGGTCGAGCGACCTTTTTTTTGGTTGTAAAATCAGGTTTCCGCATTAAATCGATGTTTGATTTTTCGAGAAAGAGTGCCTACACTGAGCTAAATTTTCTTTTTCACATTATATGATATTCTAATGATTTTGCACTATTAGCATTTCCAATAATAGTTACAAGATGTGTTCAACATCATGTCAAATATATGAGATGATCTTATGAAACATAAAACTCTTCTTAACGTTATTTTTACAGGATTTCCATATAACGAATGAAATTTCCAGTCTGAGTCAAATTTATTGGCGCGTCTTATAACCATTACTAGATATCCGTACAACATGCATTGGAACAATTTATGAAGCGCATATTATATTCACTTCGAATTTATTTAGATAGGTTCATATATACCATATGACTAGTTTTATAAAATATATATATATATATATATATATATATATATATATATATATATATATATATATATATATATATATATATATATATATATATATATATATATATATATATATATATATATATATATATATATAACTTTCAATGGAGGTCATACGAATAGCAGATAAGATAAGCAGATAATAGCAGAACTACTTTTCGTTGAGGATTCAAGCTTTACTAATATTCCATTCGGTGAGGGAGCACCTCATGATAGTTGCGAAAGAGAAGTGAGATCCCGAGACTGAAAATAAAAAAAATGAATCTTACTAGACAGATAGAGTTATGAAATGTACCGGATATATATTTCATGGTCCGTTAACGCATATCCTTGAACGAAGTTGGATGAGCTGTCTTGTCAGCAATTTAAAATTACATTGAGATGCGGAACCTCCTGAAAAAATGGTCTGGAGCAGTTGATGAATATCGAAGACACAACTATTCACGACTTTCATTGGATTTCCATATAAATTATATGGGATATTTTCATAACTTTCATAATGATAACGTCCATTTAGATTTGACGTACACATTAAATAAAGATTATAAGTTTCCATATAATTTCTATGAATTATATTCTGCATATGATTCATATGACAAATCTAATGAATATAAATAAGATTTTCATTTCAGTGTACTAATTACATCAAATGAAGATAGCTTTTGTATTATTATGAGCACCCTATCGTGCTAACAAAAACATGCTCTTAATTGAAAAGATAGCAGTTTACACTTAATACAGAACCACTTTCAAAATAAAAGTTTTCCAGCACGTAAATTGATAACTTTCACTCTCTGAAAAAACAACCAACAAAATCTCTCAGATCTCTTGCCAGCGATCTTTTCAAATTAACCAACATTATTTTTTGTGTGTAGTACACCGCGGTGCAAGGCTACACTCAAAATAATAATCATGTTATAGTTACGTGAAAAGTTATGTGAATATTTTCCACCCTACTTTTCACGTAGGTTTTAATAGACTGGCATTTAAAAGCTGTTTAATGCATAATCCAGTAAAAATTACGTGTTTCATAGGTAAAATGTAATGTACTGCTCATATCACATTTATCTATCAGTTCATATCAAATTTAGATACCAAAGAATCACTATTTTATATATTGGTTGAAGTCAAAAGGGAAATTTCAGATTTTTATATAAATCTAAAGAATTTAAAATGACATGCAAAACAAAACATTTATTTTAGAAAATCAGCATAGAATTTTAAATAAAAAATAAAAAGCGCTAATAACGTCGTGGGATCTCGAATCGACGAGCTTCCAGAAATCGTTATGTTGTCACTGCCATCCAACTGAAGCCGAAGTCGAGATCCGAGAACTCCCACAACACTACCGATGCAGGTTGAGGTAGCATTACATGGGTCCAGTATCTCTAGCTTCATACCGATTTTGAACTCGTTCATCGGTGGACCAACGGCCTGTTTGAAGCATTCGGCAGGAGCGGGCACACTTCCGGACTCACGCAGGCACTCGATCCAACCGAACACATGGAAACTTTCATACTGGAATGAACCGATCGATGTAGTAAAAAATTGTAATTAAATAACATTTCTCACAAATATTTGCACTACTCACACTTTGAGGGCCACTGTTCGCCATTTTCAAAATCGAGTTTTTCACACTGGAAGTTCACGTAGATTGTTTGACGTTTGGTCAATTCACGTAAACCTCATGTGATGACTCTATTCATTTTAGAGGATGTTCGTATAACATTCATTTTCGTCACGTAAAATATTCAATTTGACATTTGAAACCAGTTTACGTGATTTTTCAAGTGAATCGAACGTGAATTTTTATTTGAGTGTATATTAAACTCTGTTGTGAAAAGTGTACACGGCATGTACACGCTCTTTGAACATAACTTATGGTTTGAGTTGTGATCACACAAATTCATGAACTGGAACTATATGTCAAAATTTGAGTATGAATTTGAGGAAATTTTGCTCAGGCCATGAGTTCTCTCGCATTTATTCATACAATAGAATAAGCATTGAGTTTTCAAACATTTGAGTAAAAAATACTCCTAGCAGTTCAGTGCGTTTTTTTATCGGAATAATATTATCGAACTTAAAGGATGGAAGAATACGTCTTTTTTCATTGCCGTTTCTAGTTCTGGTTTTTAAAACCATAAATTATCAATCATAGATGTTTTCGATAGAAATTTTCAACATCGTTCAATTTCGACTCCAAACCGGTCAAAAGGAAACGGTTTGAATCACTTTTCTGGGCTTTCCATTCAAAAGAAAGAAGAATGACTTTGTACATAAATATTTAAGAATAAGAATGTTTTTATTTTGACTGCAAGGAACTCAAGTTTTTCCATATTTTGAGTAAAAACACTCAAATTTTGAAAGCTTCGTCTCTTAACTAAAAATGAGTAGATATGTGGTAACTCAGATTTAGAGTACGTGCACTTTTTATGAATTTTAGTGGTGTGTCGTTCAATTTTGAGTTATGTTGAATGAGAGCGTATTGACATTGAAAGTCATTAAATCAACAGGCTCATAAATCTAATTCAGAACGATTATTAAGGCTGTGAACCATTTCATAAATAAGTTTAAATTTGATCAAAATCCGAAATTTCGGAAGTTATTTTTATTGAGTAGTAGAATTTAACTAAAACTGCAAACCAATTAAACAAATTAACCAATTTGACATGATTTAATTTCACTGTAAATGAAATTATGACAAGTAGTTTAATAATTGCAATACAGAGAGCACACACTTAAAACCATTTCTCGAGCTCGGCGTAATAAAATGCCGAAACTGATCAGCAACACGTAAATTTGATGATTGCTCAGTAATCAATACGCATGTTTCTGAACTTCGTTAAATGCATTCACTGGCATTTCGGTAAAATGCTTCACTTTGCCGAAATTTGGCATAATTGCTTGCTGAATTTATCAGTAAACAACAGATATACTGACATCAGCAGAGACGTTTGCCGAGATTTCTGATGAAATTCTCGAGTAAAAAAATGGATAATCTTCGAAGAAGCGTGGAACCACTTGCAAGTAAAAATATTGAATAAATATAGTGACTTTATCAGAGTACTCGCGATTATAAGGGAAAAACACCCAACACGGTGTTGCTACATGTTTTCAGGTAGAGCCTTTAAGCACTACTAACAACAAATTTGTAAGCCTCCTTCAAGTGTTAATAAAATGAATTTTTGATCCTGAATGGCATGTTTATAATGTTGAGAAATTACAAACAAAATTAATTGACTAGATTTTTAATTACTGATGATTCGGTAATTTATTTTTTTCATTTTTTCGTTTTATTGGATTGCCGAATATTCAATGAACGTTTCACTGAGCAAACAGTAAATCCTATGTTGACGATTTCGGCAATATTTGAGACGTTTGTCAAACTTGAGGGTGCCGAGACGCTCAGTAATTTTAGTTTTGCCGAGATGATTGCTGATTACTCGGCGGTGCGAATCTCGGCATTTTTTGCCGAGACTCAGCTAAAAAATTTAAGTGTGTAATGAATATTCACAGCACGCTGCTGGAAAGCCATATGTTATTGTGGTTGACATCGTTCTGCAAAGATCAAAACAATGAAGAATAATAGCTAAAAAAAGTTGGATATTACTAACTTCATATTCATTCAGTACATTTTTCCATGCTTTCCCACAAAATAATAGATCAGAATATCATTACTACGATAAAAAAAATTACAAGTTTACTTGATTTATAATGTTCGATTGTTTATCACCGTGCTGTGAAAACACGACAATTTACCTCAGTGTGCTGAACTAATTTCGTGCACTTCCTTCGTTCGTGCAGTGAAAGTGAAAGCTAGAAATGTCAAGAAATTGTTCCGTGGTGGTGCTCGATATACGGTGAGAAAAGGAAAAGTTTTTCCCTTCATGGTTGCAACAGCAGTCAACAGAATCACATTCATTTTTGTCTGGTGATTGGTTGGAAATTTAATGTTACTGTGATTACGGTTGGAAAATGGATTCGCTTGGTTCGGAAATCGGTCAGAAGATGAGGGTAAGCAATAATTTTCCAGCATAATGTTATGATTTGTGGATGAAAAGAAATACTGATTATGTCGAGTTCTAAATTATTTTTCTTTTCGAAACGTTACAGAGCGCCGTAAAGGCGAAACTAATAGAGCTGGGCACCGGTTCTGCAAGTGGATATATTGATGATGAGCTACCGGATTATGTGATGATTATGGTAGCGAATAAACGTTCACGACAGCAGATGATCGATGATTTGCAGCTGTTTCTGGGCAGTCAAACTGAAGTGTTTGTTAACTGGCTACACCAAGTGCTTCAGAAGTTAGAAGAGGTAACGCTGCCAGCTTCTGCAACATCTTCTATCACTGGAACTGCAAAAACCTCGAAGGATTCTAGCGGAAAGCGCAAAGCTAGTGAGCAAAAAGATAAAAAGGAAAAGAAAAAAGATAAGAAGACCAAGAAACCAAAAGAGAAGACTCCTGAAGTAGTTGGAGACGTCCGTACGCCTCCACATCCAGCTCCGCTGGGAGCAAACTCGATTCAGGATGTATTTGCTAATCAATTTATTCAGCAAGCAAAGAAATCGTTAGATATTGATGGATCTGCTCCAAAGGAAGATTCAAGTGAAATGACACCTCCTCTACGAGAAAACTGTAACTCACAAACGGAGAATGAGTTCGATATTCCAACTATATCTGAAATTGCCGGTCAAACTGCTTTGCAAAAACACCAGAAAGAACTGTGCGAACTGGAGGAAATCCAACAAAGAATAAAACAAGCAAAAAAGCAACTGAAAGCGATGGGCTCTGACGAGTCCGAAGATGAGGACTTTTTGAACATTAAAGCAAATGACGAAGATTTGGAGAACATCGAGGATGGTGGTCTGGCCCATGCCAGAAGGAAGGAAAAACTAAAAGCGCAAATGGCAGAATCAGAGAAACACAAGGAACCCGAGAAGGAAATACGCAGTGATACTCCTCCTCCACCCGTTGAATTGGTTAGCAAAAGAAAATCTGTTATGGAACGTCTAGGGACGCGTCCAGAACCAAAAGCGCCTTCGGAAGTAGTAGCTTCAGAGTCTGCCACAAATAAAGGAACTATCATCAGTCTATCAGCTCATCGCAGAGAAGAAAGAGAGTTGTACGTTCCGGTTTTTCGTCGGAAGGAAATGGAGGAGCAGAAGGCTAAGAAAGCTAGAGAAGCGAAACCAGTTCGAGCTAATCGAAGCCGAAGTCGGGAAAGAGATCGTCGACGTTCTCCTCCAAGTTGGTCGGCACGAAGGGACAATAGTCGTGATCGGTCGCGAAGTAGACGCGACCGTGATAGAGATAGGGAGCGAGACAGACCTAAGAGCCGTGATCGTGGTCGTGAACGTGAACGCGAACGAGAACGCGAACGGGACCGAGGACGATCGACGGCTAAAGTGAACAATGGAACCGATGTGCGTACTCGCATAGGATCTCGTGTAATTGTTCTTCCTCCAAAACCGGAATACATTGAAGAAGATGAATTGGAGGTTCCAATACCGAGCGTGGTGAAAGTTCAACCTCGTCCTCAAATCCCAAAAAGCAAGCAACCTAGTAAAAATTTACTATTAAAAGCAATGGCCGAAGCACAACGTTCAACGGCCGCTAATGTTAAGAAAACTATAAGCAATGTAGATGAAATACCTTTGCGGCACCGTCGAATGCTGATCGAGATTCCTGGCGCAAATTCAGAAAGCTTGCAGCCGCTAGATGTTGATTATGGTGAGGACGACGATGATGATGAGGACATTGTGAATCATGTTCTCGGCGATGACGACGAGGACGACGAACTGCAGCGAATTCTTGCCAATGCTAACGACGAATATATTCCGGAACCTGTGTCCATGTCGATCTCCGGACGATCAGACACCGATAGCGATGGATATGTGTATGTTCCTTCTGCAAAACTGTCCGGTCAGGCTCACACCGGATCGCTAGAAGAATATGATCCCAAAGATATATCCAAGAATCCCAAGTTTGTCGTCACGTTGGACGGAGGAGCATACAAAAAAACTCGCACTTCTCCCAGTCATACACCACCTCCCCCGGTGAAACCGAAACTCTCCATCAAGGATCGAATTGGTGTTAAAGTTTCGCCAAATAAGAGCGAAAAAAAGTCCACTCCGCCAGATGAAGACGAAAAGGACGACCGTGTCCATCAAGAAACTCTAAAACGACGAAAGGAACGTTTTAGCGTGAAAGCTCAATCTAAGGAAGCTGCAAAGCAACGAGATGGTGCCTCAAAAACGTCACCAGAAAAACGATCCAAGTCATCGTCGTCGAAAAAATCTAGTCCCACTAAAAGAGATAAAACAGCTCGTGCTTCCAACACTGATTCGAATCGGAAAACTTCACCGGGCCGAGATTTGAATGAGCTGCTACTACAGCGCACCAAGGAACTACTGGTAGATGATAGTGTGTCCTCTTCGCCAATCTACATGTCCAAAACAGATTACGACAAAATTGAACCCAACTCGTCGTCTCGCAAACGAAAACGTGTATCGCCTATTCAATTTGCCCTCACGGATGAGGAAGCGGATGATACGGACGGTGAGTACAATCACCATCGGGATCGCGAACTTCGAGAGAGAAAATCGGTGGAACGAGCAGCTAGTGTCGACGAGGACAGCGTCGGCAGCAGACAGGATCAGCGGAAGGAACGCGAGAGTGAACGTAGGGGCAATGACGAAGAGAGGAGAAAAAGTGTTGGTACCGGCAGTAGTAAAAAAATTAGTACGAATAGTAGTGAGCCTGCGGAGCCAAAAACTCCTACCAAGAAGATTAGGAAGCTGGAATCGACTAGAAAGTTTGATGATATACCGCAATGTAAGTATACACTGGAATCTAAGAAATCTAAGATCGGGTTTAAACAGTTCAATTTTATCCTAACCGATAGTGCTCAGCTCCGTTTCGGTTCCTTCGGATGGTTTGTCCAAAAGCAAGGCTACCATCAAGGAACGTTGCAAATATTTCCCGCTCTGTCGGCAGGGTGACTCCTGTGAATTTCTTCATCCGAGCACTATGTGTAAAGCGTTCCCAGCATGCAAGTTCGGCGACAAGTGTCTCTATCTGCATCCGTTCTGCAAATTCGACAAAACCTGCCATCGGCTGGATTGCAACTATATGCATACGAAACCGCTCTCAAGTCACGGATTGGGTTCCAGTGGGACGTCGGCTCCTCCGTTGGGTTAGTCGCTATAAAGATTTCCTCTTTTTTTTTGGAACGTAATACTTATCTTTACATTGCAGCATCCTCGGTAGTGCCGGTATCGACTTATAAATCCATAACTGCGAAACCTCTTCCGCAGATGTGCAAGTTTTACCCAGGTTGCACGAACGGCCTGTGTCAATACTATCATCCGAAGATGTGCCGATTCGGGAAACACTGCATGAACAAGGTGGAATGCAATTTCTACCATCACGAGTTGCCCGGCGGCCTTAGTGGCCTTGGAGATTATCCCGAGGCACCGCAGAAGGATAAATTTAAGTGGATCTCCCCATTCTCAGCTTAGAGCGATTGGACTTTCGGATATTTTTATAGGTTCATTTAGGACTTCACAATGTCATCTATTCTACTGGTACCCAACCTCCAACGGTATCTATGTATTCAATTCACTTCTGCTACATACAAACATACATGCATACATACATACTAGTTTCTAAGGTTATTTGATGTGTTTTTATTGTTTTCGTAGTTCTAAGCTAGAGTTATTTATTATGAATTGGACTGCTTCAAAATCGAAAATTGAAAATTAGGCGCACAGCGGTTGTTTCTCTCGAAAACAGATGCGCCCGGTATACCAGGTAAAATCGAAATTGGGTCATTATTCGGTTGGTAAACCAGCTAAAGTATAAAAAAATCATTTGTATTGTGGCATGAAAAAGTCTCTCAAATAATTGTAAATATCAACAAGGAGAAAGGACGTACAGAATTTCACTGGAACTAGGTTTAAAACACAAACCATTATCTCCTGTCCGAGGGTAGAATTAAAAAATTTTCGAAAGAAAACCACTTTCGATGGCAGATCGATGTTTTATTAGTGAATAAAGTTTGAAAATCTATGAACAAAGAAAAATAAACAGTGAACTTTTATGTTGCAATTAAGTTACTACACAAGTACTAAAAATATGGTATCAAGCATTTTGGTTGAGAAAAATAACACTAATATAATCGTTTCACCGAACATAAAATTGTTGTATTAATAGCGGCCCTTACACGAGATTTATTTTTGTCATTTTTAATGATGACTAAGTAATGATATTTCAAATTTGCATAGAAAACTCGTCATCACTGCACCATACACGTTCATTAAAATGATATTATTTTTTAGTAATGACACTTTTAATGATCGTGTAAGGTTCGCTAATGATATCCAAAAATCCGAAAGCCTTCAATGAGTTTATAAAAAATCTGTAGATATGGCTACATATGGCTGATTCGGAAGGAAGAATAAGAAGCCAGTTGTCAGTTCTTGTCTTAGGTCGAACCCATTGCCATGATTCATCTACCATATACACTCACCATGATGCAATGTTTCGATCGAAAGTGAAAGCGCGCCTCTAGTGTTGGGAGTCAAAAATGTTTGACAGTTAGTTTGCTTACTTCTAGAAAGAATAACTGGTGCAAGTTTGATCAAAGTAGTCACTTCATTCTAAATTTTCCCGCCAAGGAGCACGGTCAAGTTTTTCTACTGTGTTTGATAAGTGGTGAAAACTAAAGAATTTTTCTCGTTTCAGAGACAGAGGAACATTTTTCGACTGTATTTTGCAATCGGAATCGAATCGTAGATTGTTTGAGATCCAAAAAGAAGGAATTATGACGGACGGTGGTGGCGGTTTGCGTCCCCCTGACCCTGGAGACAAAAATGAAACGGAAATGGAAACCCAAAATGCAACAGCAGCTAAACGTAAAACGGAAACCTATCTGTACACAATTCAGGATGATGGACCATACAGAATTTACGTGGAAAGTGCAAATGATGAGAAAATCAATAAATTTTCGTTAGGTTCACTCATTCGGAGAATGGATCAATATCGGAACCACGTAATTGAACTCAAGTACCTCGGAAGAAATAATCGTCTTCATGAATAGCTTCACGAAGGCCAATAATTTTGTTGGAGATAAGCAAATAAAAGAATGCGGCTATAAGGCGTATATTCCACGTCATCTGATTTGTATTACCGGAGTCCTAGCAGGCATTCCGACAAATATTACGGTTGATGAAATCAAACAAGAAATCGAGTGCGAAAGTCAAGTGATGGATGTCTATAGGTTAAATCGATTTGCGGATGGTAGACCGAGACCGACGAACCGAGTAAGAGTAACATTCCGTGCGAAACAGTTGCCTGAGAAAGTCAAACTCTTTTGCTGTGTCCAAAAGGTTCAGCCATTCATTCAGAAAGTTTTGTTCTGTGGAAAGTGTCATCGTTTCAACCATAAAACTGAAAATTGTAAAGGGAAGCAGCGCTGCACCAACTGTGCACAAATCCACGATGAAGAAGAAACCCACCAAATTTGTACGAATGCTACTAGATGCCTACACTGCAAGTCTTCAGACCATAAAACAACAGATGATAACTGTCCGGAAAAGGAGAAACAAAGAACCATCAAATCCGTGATGGCTAAAAACAGTCTAACATACATCGAAGCCCGTGAATTAGTAACACCGACATTAACCAGAAATATGTATGAATCTTTGGTAGATTCTGCAACGGATCCAACACCAGCAGAAAGTTTCTCAAAAATAGTTGCAGGAAAGTTTGTAAGAAAGTCTTCGGATGTAACAGGAACGATCCCCAAACGCAGGATGGATAACAAGGCAAACAATGGACAAATGTTCACCAGCGTGAGCCAAAATCAAAACGAAGTCAAAGAAAAACGAACGAAGACGGAAAATGGCAACCAAGCGCCAAGCAGAATGAAGCTTACATGTAATAACCGGAATAACGCATTTTCTAATCCATTTACAGTTACTGAAGAGGAACGATGGAGGAACATTATATCCGAGGCCGGGAAAGCAGCAAAGGAAACAGCGGACAAAAATATGAGAGGCACGTTTATGAACTTTTACAGTGAGTTGGTTCAGAAAAGCGAATTTCCACGTGAAGTAAAACAAACTATAAAGGAAGTATCTAAAAAACATTTCAAATTAGATAATACTATATTCTAAACTTTCAGCAATGGATACATTTAAAATGATACAGTTAAATATACAAAGCATACATAAGAACAAAGACGAATTGCACAGGATGTTGACTAGCGGCGACTACTCAGCAGCCTTGTTATCTGAAACGTGGACTAAAACAGAATATGAAGAATCAAGAAAATACAACATTTCTCGCTACCACAAAATTTTAAGATCTAGAGATGATAGTTATGGTGGATCAGGTATATATTTGCGTCAAGATTGGGGATATACAGAAATCTCGTTTAACGGTATATCCAAGTCAACGCAAGTCGTTGCCATTAAAATAGTTAGATTAGATTTAGTATTGGTTTCATTATACATCAAACCATCAATAACAATAAAAGATATGGAAGAAGATCTAATAAAAATATTTGAAACGATCAAACATTTCAAAAAAGTTATAATTGGCGGCGATTGGAACGGACATCACTTCGCATGGGGTAATGACTATGCTGATATAAAAGGAAATGTTATAATGGACATAATTAATATATATGACGTTTTGATACTTAATGATGGATCAAAGACTTTTGTACCCTTAGAGCTGAACAAAAGAGCTACAGCGATTGATATAACATTAGCCACTAGTAGTATCTACAATGATACAGAATGGAAGGTAATAAATGAAAGTATAGGGAGCCACCACCTAATCATACAAATAAACTTCATTTTTCAAAGCAAAACAATATCAAGACCTCAATACACATATAATAACAAGAAAATACACGAAGAAATAAATAATATTAACTTGTCAGAAATAAATAGTATTAACGATTTTCAAAAAATGGTTCAAAAAATTTACAAAAATAATAAAATTAAAAATAAGTACTCTCCAAAATTCTGGTGGTCTGAAAAAGTAGACCAAGCTTGGAAAGATAAACAAAGAGCAAGAAAAAATTTCAACAAAAACTCAAACTTAGAAAATCTCATTTTATTCAAAAAACATCAAGCAATTTTTAATAGAAACAAGCGAGAAGAAATTCAAAATAAGTTTATCGAGTTTGTTTCTAGTGTTGACCCAAAAACAAGCTCGAATGAGTTATGGCATAAAATTAATAAAATAACAGGTAAATACAAAACTCAAACAAATAATATTTTACACGACGACGAAAATTTAGCAAATCAATTTATTGATAAGCACTTTGGTATAAATGACATCCAACCCTTGCAATCTTCTTATAATTGCATTAACTATGATTTGATGAACATCCAAAAATTTGAAAGAATAGTTAACAAGAAAAAAAGGTCATCACCAGGAGAAGACAAAATCACATACGAAATGCTACGAACATTATCAATAGAATCTAAAGAATCCCTAATAAAAGAAATTAATAAATGCTGGAAAAATTGCTACCTACCGATAACATTGAAAACCATTAAAATAATAGCCATTCCAAAGCCTGGTAAAGACCAATCATCAATAGAAGGAAAAAGACCAATATCATTAATACCAACAATTACTAAAACAATAAACACAGAAGTTCTATACCAACTACAAACCTTCCTAGACAATAATAACATTATACCTAAAACCTCATTCGGATTCCGTAAAAACAACTCAACATTAACTTGCGCTAACTACCTGTTAAACAAAGTAAAACAAAATAAACGGGAAGGGTTCCTAACGGCAGTAATATTTTTGGATCTATCTAACGCTTTTAATACTGTTGACAACTCATTGCTGGAACAAATAATGAATAATTTTTCCATACCATCAGAAATAATAATGTGGATAACAAGTTTTCTCAAAAATAGAAAAATAATATTCAATACAAGAAACAAAACCATAGAGAGATTTATAAGTAACGGACTACCCCAAGGCGATGTGATGTCACCAACACTGTTTAATATATATACTGTCAATCTACATAATCTCATAGAAGACGATATTGAGCTAATGCAATTTGCAGATGATTTTGCTATCCTAATCAAATCAAATACCGTAGAAAATATAAATAAAAGAGGACAGATTTTTATAGATAAATTTATAACAGAAATGACTAAACTGAAATTCCAAGTAAACGTCGATAAAACAAAAGCAATGTTATTCCAAAATAGTAATAATACATTAAATATCAAAATTGAAAACAAAATAATCGAAACAGTAAAACAGTATCCTTACTTAGGCATAACTTTCGATAGATTTTTAAGTTTTGGAGCACACATTAAGGAGGTAAAGAGAAAAGTGAACGATAGGTTAAATATGATTAAAGTAATATCGGGAAGTAAATTGGGAAGTCACCCCCAAACCATGATAATTGTCTATAACTCGCTTATAAATAGTATGGTAGGATATGGTTCATCGATATTTTCAAATTCAAAAAAGACTAATTTAAAAGGCCTACAGACAATCACAAACACATGCTTAAGAAGAGTGACAGGCTGTACCCGCACCACACCATTAAATACACTCATGGCGATAGGAGGTCAAAAACCGGTAGAGAAGCAACATAAACAGAATACAGCTAAAGAAATTGCAAGATATTTTCATTCCAAAAACGTAGTCTCAACACAACTCACCTATCATAATCTTATAGATATTGATAGTAACAAATTATCTTATTTAGAACAAACGTACATTGAATATCACGAAATAATTGTTAAAGTATCTCCGCTGGAGCAAATTGACACAAAAATCAATATTACAGTAAAAAGCTCTTTAGAAGGAATGGCAGGAAGCAAACACAATTCTAGTTTAGTACAACTACGACAGGCTACACTATTTACTATGAACGGTAAATATAAAGGTAGACCAAAACTTTTTACGGATGCATCAAGAGGACATGGAACATGTGGCGTTGGTGTATTTAACGAATACACGAACTCGAGGATTACGTTGAGACTTGAAACACAGACGTCTATAACAACAGCTGAAATCATAGCAATAGATATAGCACTCGATGATATTGATAGAAATGAAATTAGAAACGCAGTCATATACACTGATTCAAAATCGGCATGTGAAATGATAAACAATACATTAATTGATGGTGTTGGCAGTAGATTAACTACACAAATTATTATAAAAGCACTACGATGGTCAGTAGCAATTCAATGGATACCTAGTCACATACAGATTAATGGCAATGAAATCGCAGATGCACTGGCAAAAAATGGTTTAAATGAAACTAATATCATATCTAATGTAATTCTTCTAAAAGATTCATATTTATGCATAGAACGTCGAATCACACAAGAAACCAACTCGTGGTATCATGATTATGCTGTAGTAAGAGGAAAAGGAAACAATTTTTTTGAATTTCAAAAATCAATAGAAAAGAAACCGTGGTTCTACGACAAAGGATTGACTAATGAAGAAACAAGGCTGCTGAATAGATTGCTTGCTGGTCATGATTACTCAAAATATTGGCTGACTAAAATGAAAATCGAACTAGATGAAAACTGCGAAATTTGTCAAGAGGCGGAAACCTCGCAACATACAATTCTATTCTGTAACAAGTTCACTCGCGTTCGCTCTAAATATTCGTTTGATTGCAAGTTCCCATCTTTAATTGAATTGTTTAAATCGAAAAACATCAATATTTTTAAAGAAGTAGTCAACTTTATCAAAGAAATCAAATTAGATCTATAACACATATCAATTGTATTAACAATATTCACTGCCACAACATTTTCTCCTAGCACTTTCGTTTCAGGTATATCTTCAACACTATTAATACTGTCCTTGAGACAATAAAAAGTTCAACAGGGCAATATAGTCACAGTCACTCAGCCCTAAATCCGAGTAGCCAACAGACTACTCACACAGAATGAAGAAGAAGAAGATCAAAGTAGTCGATCGCGGTCAGGAATAACGTCAAATGAAACTCAAAAGGAAAAAGAATTGTGCACAAGCATCTGGAAAATCCAAACTAGTCCGATTCCAAGCTGGCTAAAGTGCTGAAGATGTCGAAAACAACAGTGAGATGAGAACTTACAAGACACCATGAGGGTGGAAAGAAATCAGGGGACCTACAAAAAACTGTTACGTCAGCAAGGCGTTGAGGTGCGTTAAATACAATCGCAGTCATTCGATCCGAGATGTGTCCAGAAGGAGCCACCACAGCCTACGACACAATTGATCGAGATGAGCTTTGGAAAATCATGCACGACTACGGATTCCCGGACAAACTGATATGATTGGTCAAGGCTACGATGGATCGAGTGATGTGCGTTGTTCGAGTATCGGGGATAAACTTCGAAACTCGCAAAGGGCTACGGCAAGGTGATGGCATTTCGTGTCTGCTATTCAACATTGCTTTGGAGAATGTGATAAGAAGAGCGAGTATAGACACGAGTGGCACGATTTTCAGACAGTCCCTCCAGCTACTTGGGTTCACTAATGATATTGACATTATAGCACACAACTTTGAGAAGATGGAAGATACGTACATCGGACTAAAAGCTGAGGCCAAGCGGATCGGACTAGACATCAGTGTGTCAAAGACAAAGTACATGAAAGGCAGGGGCTCGATTGGCGGTGATGAAATCGAAATGGTCGACGACCTCGTGTACTTGGGTTTACTGGTGACTGCCGATAATGACACCAGCAGAGAAATTCATTGTCAGGAAACCGTGCTTACTTTGGACTGCGTAGGACACATCGATCGAGCAAAATTCGCCGTCGTACGAAGTTAACTATCTAGAAAACGCTGATTAGACCGGTTATCCTCTACGGGCACGAGTCCGGGACAATGCTTGCGGAGGATAAACGCGCACTAGGTGTTTTTGAACGGAAGGTGTTGCGAACCTTTTTTGGCGGAGTGCGGATGGAAGACGGTACGTGGAGAAGGCGAATGAACCATGAACTGCGCCAGTTGCTGGGAGGACCAACCCTCCGACCGGTATAAGAAGAGGCGCGCAGCGGGCAAGATGGATCTATCAAATTGAGGACGACCTGCGGACCCTTTGCAGCTACCGAGGCTGGCGGCGAACAGCCATGAGCCGAGTTGAATGGGGACGCCACCTGTATACAGCCGAGACTCGCGTGATCTACGTCTGAAAGAGTAAGAGTAAGTCATTACCGTGTTCCATGTACCTCCCGATGCATTCACCCTGATTAATCGAATTCCTGATTCGATCGAATCAAAATATTTCGATCAAATGAAAAATTTCCATTCAGCATTTTGACATTTTTTGGTGACTATCGACAGCCTCCCAATTAGAAATGGGCATAACAGTTCATTGATACAATAACCCTAGCACATTCGATTCGAATGACAAAGTACACATACCATTTAAAGTTCTAAAAATACGATACAGATGTCAGACTTGAGTGCTGGCATATTTAAAAACTTATTGTGGTATTCCCAGCATAAGTTAGAAGAATGCGTGCGGAATACTATCTATTGGATTGGATACTAAATGACAACCCAGAAAAACTTGTTGAAAATAATTCAGCAAGTACACGTAGGAAAGGAACACAACTATTCACCGATCCGATCCGCCTAGCCCCATCGTGAATTTGCTTCTTTATCGCCTTCTAGTTATTTCGTTGGTTCGTTGTTCCCTCGAATAGTTCCGAATTCGAATGAGACCATAAGGTCTTTCATTTGAAGCTAAGTTTATGAAAATCGGTTTAGCGATCTCCAAGAGAAGTTTATAATTATTATATAATTATATAATTTTTGTGTACAGACATTTTCCGTACTCGAAGTCGGTTTTCACAGTGATTGCATAAGCTGCATGAGAAAGGCAAAACATTCACACATGTGGATTACTCATTCCTAGAAGATAAGTGAAAACTGTTGGAAAATCTATATACCAGTTATTTCAAAACGATTGTCGAATCAGACTCCACAGTTATAGGAGGTGCGCAATAATAGAGGATTTGACTACATAAATTCAAAACTAATTTAAAAAATATTTCGTTTCGATCGAAATACAAAATAGAGGTATCAGGGACGGCTTACTGGCCGTAGAGATTAGGAACCCATCGTGAAAATGTTTCGCATTTAATTAAACAGTTGTTGTCTTCATCCAAGTCTTGCCAAAGAATGGCAAGTCTTTTCAAAGTTTATTGAACTACATTCTCAGTCTCACAAAACATCTGGCCAAAGAAATCGCTAATTTTCCCAAATACTTGCAACATTACTCAGCACCGTTTGCTGATCGGACATCTTGTGAATCATGAAATAACCTTGTATTTGAGCCGGACTCACGTCTCTGCCGGCTTTCAGTACGCTATCGGCGAATATTTTCGAATTACTAACTCCTTCCTCGTCGGCGTAGAAACGCATGAACATTTCCTCCAGTTGATGCCTACTACAGAATCCTACGTATTCCTTAACATCTACTCGCCCCGGTCGAATCAGCGCGGGATCCAATCGATCTAGATAGTTCGTCGTCATAAACACAATTCTAGCCTCTGTGGATGCAACACCGTCAAGGCAGTTCAGTAAACCGCTAAACGTAACTCGATTCAGCCCTTCGAAAGCAGCCTTTTGCGTCTTGGTGTCCTCTCGAGAAAGAAAAGCGGCGTCAATGTCTTCCAGTAGAATGATTGATTGCTGAGGAGCCACATTCATGAGATGGTTCAACCGATCATCCGTAAGTCCTCGTTCTGATAAATTCAATAAACAAATGCCAAATTCTATTTCGCCTGCTAATGCCGTTATAAAACTCGATTTCCCACAACCGGGTGGCCCGTATAGAAGATAACCACGGCGGTATGGAATCCCTCGATCGTCATACCACTTCGGATTCCGTATGAACTCGCGGCAGTCGTGCAGGAGACGATCCGACACTCCATTATCTAGAACAACCGATTTAAGTGGTCTTCGTTTGCGTGGATGACCAAATTGACGCCATTCGGAGCCCATAGCTGTGTACATAACAGTTTTGCCTTCGGTGTGTTTTAGGGCCAGATGTCTTGCTGTAAGACAAATATTTTTAAATGAGCCGAGCTTAATTCCACAGTACCTACCTTCTTCCAAAATTCTGAAATACAGGTTTTTATCCCTTCCGAAAGCAGTTAACTGTACGGTCTCCCAGGGAACTCCCATATGCAAATCAAGTGTATGCTGCTCTCGAGCTCGATCAACTTTAATCCATGTTCCACCGTAGCGCATAATGTGCGTTCCGATAGAGGGTATGAAATCATACTTCGTTTTAATGTGACCAGTGTCTCGTTGTTGGAATGAAGTTTCCACGCTGAGGTGTTGGGTATGTTTGGCCCCTTTCTGAGTAATCCACTGCAGCAACCACTGATAGGATTTATCTCGACAAGGCACCTCAAGCGTAATCATGTAATGCCGTCGGAACAAAATCAGTCCACCCTGCAAACCTTTACGTAACAAGGCAGCACCAGCGCCTACGCCGAACAAACCAAATCCAGCCCCAAAGTACGGATTATCGGATAGGGCTCCAATATATTCTGTGATCGTCATTTTTATTTAGTTTTCAGTCTAACTTGCACGATTTCACAACTCAACACAGATGATTCTCATGATGCACGTATTCACGTGCGGTAAGGATACGTCAGAAGATCGAAATCAAAACAAAACCGAGAACTTAGCACCAATACAACCAACATTTTTACACAAGTAAACCCGGTGGATTGATTAGCTGATGTGTAGTAAAAATTCATTCATATTTCATGTTCATTCGAATCAAAGAACAGTTACTGTCAGCTTGGGACGCTTGACCGGAGAACGGCTTGTTTGTAAATAAATTGTACCGTTTTAGTTACTTTTGATCTCACTTTTGTTGCATTCTGTTTTATAACATTAGTTTAGCGAACATTTTAGTATTATGTTGCACTACTCTCAAATTATATTTTTAATGGTAATAATCCCTGCGAAGATTTATAGCAACGATGTATGTGTTCAACAAGAAACGTGTTCAACCGAACAAACCAAGGAAGAAACACCTGTGAATCTATACAATCCATGTACTACATAACAAGACTGTGAATTGAAATTGAGAAAAGTGAAACTGAACTACATCTTTGTTTTTAGCTCACAACAAGTACTTCCAGTTAATAGAAAAGGCCCTTGCTGACTACAAACCGTGTCAGTCTATCAACTGTTCCTGTAACTTGGACGTACTTAAAGACGATCTGCGACCGTTCAAATCTGGTATCACACGACAGATGATTGAGCAAGCCGGCTCATACGGTACAAAATACCAAATAATAGACAACAGGTTGTACCGACAGAAGGATTGCATGTTCCCTGCTCGCTGTTCAGGAGTAGAACACTTCATCAAACCAAATTTACCGACACTTCCAAACATGGATCTGATAATCAATTGTCGTGATTGGCCACAGATTCACCGGAACTGGGGGCACAGAGAAAAGCTTGCAGTATTATCTTTTAGTAAAACTGATGACTACCTAGACATCATGTATCCAACATGGGCTTTTTGGGAAGGTGGTCCAGCTATTTCACTGTACCCGACGGGACTTGGACGATGGGATCAACATAGAAGTTCGATAAGGAAATCTGCTAAACAATGGTCGTGGAAAAACAAGAAAAGTAAAGCTTTCTTCCGTGGTTCTCGGACATCAGATGAACGGGACGCATTGGTCCTCTTGTCACGAGCAAGACCAGATCTGGTCGACGCACAATATACCAAGAATCAGGCCTGGAAATCGCCTAAAGACACACTGAATGCAGAGCCTGCTGAAGAGGTTCGGTTAGAGGATCATTGCCAGTATCGGTATCTGTTCAACTTCAGGGGAGTGGCAGCAAGCTTTCGTTTCAAGCATTTATTCCTTTGTCAATCTCTAGTTTTTCATGTGGGTGACGAATGGAAAGAGTTTTTCTATCACTCCTTGAAACCATGGGTTCACTATGTGCCTGTTAAGGTCAATGCCGGCCAGAAAGAATTAGAAGAGCTGATACTGTTTTTCCGAGAACATGAACAGCTGGCAAACGAAATTGCTGACCGTGGTTACCAGCATATTTGGAATCACTTGCGAATGAAGGACGTCGAGTGCTACTGGAGAAGGCTACTAAAGAGATACGGAAAGTTGATTGATTATGAGGTGCAGCGGGATTACAGTTTGATTGAAATATTTTAACGAGTTGTTTTATTTTGTACGTTCAACGTTAGACTGTGTTTCACTACATGCTTCTGTGCATTCATGAGCTGAATTTACGATCTCTCGTTGAAATAAATATATGAGTAGCAATGTAATGATAAGAGTTTTAGGGATGTTCACTTCTTTCGCGCAATTAATGGGATAAACTAATAATAATTCGATGACAATGCAACCACAATAATGCTTCAATCGTTGAAAGAGTTGACTGTGAATAAAGAATGTTTAGTAAAAGTTGGGTTGGGTGAAATTGCAAATCAAAAAATATATAAATATATTTTCCTCTCACAACTCCTGTTGTTGTATAAGTTGTATTTTCTGTATAACAATATCATATCCAATTCACAAGGTCTCATTCTGCAGTTCATAGTTATCAAAACGTCTTCCCGTATAGAAAATATGACGGATTGCAATCCTGTCTTTGCTCTATTTTTTTTCTCAAATTTCCATTTCGCATATTTCTTTCGTCATCTTTTTTCTAATAGGTTTCCCCGTTAGATACTGATAAATGTTAAATTGCGTTGAAGACAATTCTATCCCTTTCCAAACAAAATAAATCGATTTCTCACAAGGTCTATATTTTTCATTTCGATGGAAAGTAGCGACAGTAAAATTAACATAACTTGCATGGAACCGAAAAACCAAATCATCGTTATGTTGAATAAAAAATAAAATAAAAATCAATTTCCAAGTTTGAAATATCATGTGCTTAGAACTAAGGTATCAACATTTAAATTATGAAAACAGAATATATTCAAAACAGAACCTTTTTCACTTACTTTTTCTGATGTTTTTTTTTGTGACTCAAATCCGTTGTAAATTCTGTCTTTCTGGAATTTGCAATCTGGCATCGGTACAGCTGAATTGAATTTTCAGATATTTTAAAATTTTTTCGTTCTTTTCTAACGTCATTGATTATATGACGGAAATTTTTATCATCTTTTACAACGTAATCCTGGAATCGGATGTTCGATCTAAATGAAATTCAATTATAAAACCTTCCAATTCAGTAGTCCTACGACCAAAGGGCCTAACTGCATATGACATTTACAGGATTGATTTTATATATGACACCTTACTCTTTTCATAACTTTCAAGTGAAAACCACAAGGTAAGAGAAAGTAAACAAAGTGAGGCTCTCATTTGCGGTTAGGCCCTTTTGTCGTGGCACTATAGAATTGATTGTTTGCTTGTAGAAATCGGTGCAGTTGTCTCTGAGAAATCAGTGTGAGCCTAATTCCAAAGTTCCAATTCCTAATTCCCGAAGCTGATGTGAGTTTGTTTGATCATAAACTAACAATACTTACCATTTTGATTACTTACGAAAGTTTTCAAAATTTCGCACCTTTCTTGTCTTGTCATATATTTAAACGGGTTAATATTGTTTAACACTCATCACACTGTAATTCAGAAATCGGAAGTAGGATCTGCAATAGATTCAAAATCAGTTTATCAGACCATAAGACCTGTGTTTGGAAAAAATCGATCTCTGAGAAATTCCGTTTTGAAGTTTTTGATTATCACTTCCGTTGTTTTCGAAAATAATAACTGGAGACCAGTACAGTCGAAGTAAATTTGTTTGGAAGCAAACTTGCACACTAAAAGATTTTTTTACTAGTTTTATAGAAACCGCATCTTTTTACATCGTTACACACCGCTGAAATTCAGAGTTTCTACACTCATCAGATCAGTTGCGGAATTAGAGACTATAATTCCACTTAATTTCAATCTAAAATCGTGGAAATCGAATCAGCCATTGAGATTGATCGACATCCAACATTGATTTCTAAATAAATACGTTGGATCCCATTTTGGCAGAATCTCAAATCCAGAAATTACAAACAAACATTATAACCGCATAACAAAACATAGCGATAAATTTTAGTGTATTTTATTCAGATTTCATTCCGAAGTTTTATAATTCACAGTCATTTTTCACATGTCGATTTAACGTTACTATACTGTGTTGGCAATTCAATTGCTCTAGTACCTCAGTTATCGAATGAACCCCATCATGCAAGGGATAAATGAACTAGAGCGAATGATCTTTCTGTTTGATGTGTTTTATTGGTATCTCTTTTCGTCCTAGCAAACAGGCGAATACCGCCTTTTCGCTTTAGCATTTATACGAGGAATGCTGCAAGCTTTTACGGGTGGTGTTTGTGCGAATGACAAAACAAACAATCACGTCAAAAAGATAATGCTCGGTGGAAGGGAAAAGTGCTAAACAGCAGATCTCTCTCGTTTTGTGGTTGAAGATTAGTGAAAAATTGAGCCTCTGCGAACCAGTGGAGCTCAGTTATTATGGTGTTTTCGAAGCGAAAGATGAAGCAGTTGTTCGCGTTCGGTGTGGCCATCGTTTTGGGTAGGTTTCAATGCAGTTCGGAAAGGTTTGCGAGGTTTTGTTTAGTGTGATTACGAAGGTAAATGGATGAAAGATCATCATCGGGTCGGATAGTCAAATAAGTGCATTGTGTAAGGTGTTCGATATCGTGCTGATATTGAACATTCCTCAGTGTTGTCAGCTCAAAAACAAAGCACTTGCAAGTTATGAAATTCGTGATTAAGAAAGCATTTCGGAACTCGACGACGAGTGACGAGTGATGATGATAATAATAAGCAGTGGAAAGAAGTTGTTTGCTGAAGGTGTTAATTTGTTTTTCCCTTTCCTTCTCCCTGTATGCCGTAGTGATCTGTTTGTACAAGTCATGGGGCAACCCGACCAGCGGTAAGCTAAATCTAGGAATCGGCAGCGAAAATGACCTAGAGAATGGCATAGATCAGGTAAAGTTTGCACAACAGCGTCATGAGCTTCTACAGGGGATACCTGCCAAAAGTCCTCCCGGCGGTGTCAGCAGTAACTTTGCTGGGGCTGCAGAAATGCTGCACGACGATCAGGAAAACCGTTTGAACGAGTTGCATCAAGCTAAGAAGCAAATTCTGGAACTAGAACGGAAAATTCAGGAACTGGAGGGTCGCATTCCGAGAAAGTATCCTGACGTTACATTCCTCAACTACAAGAACAGAAAACGAATTTTGGTGAGTTTGCATAATCATTATCATTTGTTTGGGGAAGGATGATAACGGAGCTGGCTTAGTTTAACGATCAGGGGTGTATTAGAGGGATAGAGGATTTAATAACTGTTAACTTATATCAAATTTCTATAATACAAATTTTGCAATAGTGAACCTATTCTAGTTTTGATATGAACGTAATTCTGAAAAGGTGATGCTTCGATGACTAACAGACCAATTATTGATAGATTTTATCCTCAGTCGACAGAAATTCGATGTTGTGAATGCTATCATATTCCGTGACGCAAAACTCCACTTTTTCATCTTATACGTTCCACTTCATGGTGCTTATTGAATCATGCAACGAAAAAATGAAGCACCTACAAATAGTACCTCATCAATAATTACTGGCACTTATAATAGCCTCTCTGTTATGTCTCACCTTCTTACTGTGTATTTCATCCTTATGAATATGGATTGACCAGTATTTTTCTCAGTTCGAAGAAAGTTGGTAGTTACTGGAAACGTGGAGCAACGTTTAGGCTTATGAATAATTTGATACAAGCTCCCAATGTTACACCAGTTTTCATATATTATTAAAACCAATGATTGCGAGTGACAACAACAGTTTTATGTCTTCAGTGGATTAGGATACTGAATTCTAGCGTTCTGTCTGCCAATGTATCGTCAATAGTGACGCTTTTAAGGCGACCAAGGAATTTTTTAATGGCTAGCACCTTCGTAATAATTTTATGTGTGTGTGTGATGATATTACGTTGATTATTTTGTATAATGATATTACGTCGATGATTTCTATTTGATACCCATTTTATTATGAATGAATTTTTAGATTCTTGAAAAAGTGTCCGATATTTTTTCCAGTGTCTATTTTTTTTTTGAATTTTTAATAGATATCCTTGAACTTCTTCTTCGACACTATTTTCGTACAATTCAACTGTTTTTCAAAGAAGGGCGAATCTTACTAAACTGAACAAATCGAGTTTCTCTTTCCTAGAAATAAATTCTTCAAAATCCCGCAATTTTTTTGTTCGTTCTATTCTCTCGGGGATGGCTGAACCGTTTTTTGCTATCTTAGGCTCGTTTGAAAGCCTTTTTTGGATCATTGATCAAATTACGGTTTCGGAGATATAGTCGTATAAGTGACGTAATCGACAAATCGCATTGTTTCTATCCGCACATTTTTTCAGAAAGTGATCAATGATCAAGTTCAATTGTATTATTGCTGATACTTTTGGTTTCAAGAATGTGGCCGGATATGTAACGAAGGCACTGAGACCCGCTCTGGTAAACTAATCGGATCAATCTGAAAAAAAAAATCGTGTTAAAAATCAGCCCAAATTCGTGTCAGAAATTATATTACTGACAAAAAAAATATTTTTTCATGTGGAACACATCTTTACACTAAAGTTTTTTTCTATTTATTTCATCATTTGATTGGAAATATTTCTAAGCTTCGTTTTGAATGTATCAAGCCACGTATTTTCAATTATATCTGATTGAAATTTTGATTAGTAGTGATTTGCGATTTGATTTTGTCTGCTAAAAATCTCCGGCATACCGGATTTCCCTGCCATAGACGACGGTTTTGAAGGAGTAAGCGATATATCAAAGGGAAAGCATCACTCTGATTGGTCAATCGATAGAAAAGCGAAGCTGTTGGAAGCACGTGAATCTATAAATAGAAGCAAAATTATAGCTAACGTTTCAGTCCTACGCGTTGCATGACAGAGGTATATTGTTGCTAGATATCCAGACAAAAAGTGTCATAAAACGATTTGAAGCTTTAAGGTGAAATGTAGCGGAAAGCGAAAGTCGCGTTTTTGATCAATTATTCAAAAACTAGACCGATTTTCGAAAAACCAAAAACACTTAAGTTTTCGAAATCAAATTTATCATAACTAAGTATTCTTAGAATTTTTAAATTTTGCTTTGCGGAGCCGTAATTGGTTTTTGAAATGTATAAACGGTAACTGTTCCGTTCCACGGGGATGATTTTAGAACTAAAAAGTAGTGTTTGTAGCAGAATTTCACAAAGAATCTGAAAATGCAACTCAAAATTATAAAATTTTAGCTAAAACAACCGAAATTTGAAAAATTTTTATACAAACTTTTCCGCATTTTTTTGAGTGCTTGCGCGCTGCTGTTTCGTATTGAGGTGGTGTGAGAAATGCACGGTGGGCACGGTGGCATTATATCGTGAGCAAAAATTACATATAAAATTATGACGCGAATTTATGCAGCATTGGGTTTTATGTTGAAATAAAAACGGGTTGAATACAATAAAATGGGTATTGTAAGAAATTGATTATTTTCTAAGTAACTGTCATTTATAATGCTAATAATGTCCAATTCTGTTGAGTTCAATGCATTGATGTTGCTGAAGCAATAAAGCCTGGCTGTGTGATATCGTATTATTTTAGATTGTAACAATTTTTATAACAAAACTATAACTTCATCATTGACATGCTACTGAATGAAATACAAACCAAGTGTTATCGTGATACAAACAATGTGATAAACATTGAAAAACAACAGGCATACACATGGTTAGCAAGTTGGTCAATACATATAGATATAACCTCATGTTAGTCATTCATAATTACTCATGATTTATAGCTCTAGTGTAAGAGTAATCACTAACAATAACGATTGAATTAGCATATATTAAAATTGTGAAGGATTCAAAAATCCATTACGTCCAGTCTTTTTTACAAGCCAATATAACGAGAGGTAAGCCCACTGCGCTCAATCATTGAAAAAAGTTCTTGTTTCTATGTGTCCGTTTTTCTTGGTATGCTTTGTGCGACGGTTCGTTCAACTGAAACGGATAAAATTTTGCGCGCATTTTATGACGCTACATTTCACCTCAATTGTTATGCTCTGATCTTGTGTCATGCAAGCTCGGGTGAAATTTCATGTTATGTTGTTTTCGCCTGAGAAAATTGCAACTACTCCAGGGTAAATTTTGAGTGCTTAAGATTAATTTCTAATTTGTATAAAATGAACTCGATTGATAATGAGAAAAAGTTTATCGCTTCAACCGAAATCGCAGAATGGTAGAGAAACTTAACGCTATAAAAATAACTGCTTGCGTATTCGAATAATACATTCTTCTTTTCACTTGAATGTGTACGAATGCGATTCCTGTGCAAAAAACAGTATTGGCATCAAGGCGATGGATAAATATTTGAAATAAAACTTCGTGATGTTGGTGAAGGATGCAAAGTAAAAAAAAACAATGAAGGTTGCAGTCCGGTCAGTAGCATCTGCGAAAAATGTGTTACATTTTTATTGTAGCCGAAGTTTTTAGGATCTTAGTAACCACTGGAATGATAACGAAACAATTAGTACTTCAAGAATTGTTCAGGGATAGTGGATTTTTGGTAAAATCATGCATTTAATATAAAATAAAGTATTACCCAACGTATATTTTCCATAAACTACCGAATAGATATGGTAAAATTTGATATTTCAAAGCTTGGAATCGCGCATATATTCGAAGACTCGCAAAAAAATCCTTTTACTATGTCTACTATGCTTTCTAAATGTTATATCAAAAACAAATTTATCATTTGATTGCAATTTATCCTTAGATTAGAAAGGAAAGTTGGCCCGGGTTGGCGGTTCAATGCATAAGGCACTGGTTATACAAACCAGTTGTCGTATGTTCGAGCCCCGACCTTGGAAGGATTCGTAGTGTCAGTAGGATCGTAGCACCAGCCATGCAATAGTTCTGTACACTCTGAATCGGCTGCGAAGTCTGTTGAAACAGAAGGTCAAATTCCACTACAGAAATGTAATACCAAGGCTTTGATTTTTAGAAAGGAAAGTTGTAGGAAATCGGATAAACTACTTTCAATGCATTCGAATGGTTGTTTCGCAACATTAAACTGACGAATCCACCGCATTTCGTCTGTAAACATAAATGGGACTTTTCGTTCGTATGAACGATGTTCGAATCCAAATAACCTTTGAAACTGAAATGGCATACTTTCTAGCGTATCGCATATCAGTTAGTAACAAGAATTGGACTGATTTCATCGTGGTTTAGCATTTATTTGAAGAAGTTTACTGATATTGCAATAATTTGTGGCCAACGAGTCGCGTTCGAAATAATTCCGGTTCCGGAAATACAGGGTTATATAAAAAATCAATTTCGCGTGCATTTTATATACCTTGGAACGTAAAAACGAATAAATTTCTTTGAACTATTCGTATAATGTACGTGTTCTGTTAGTTGATGGTCAACAAATTAGATTTTCAGTATATCGGTTCTCAGTTCCGGAAGTACTGGAAATAGTGGTAAAAAATTTGAAAGCCGGAATTCAAGCCATTTTCTCAAAGAAGCTCAAACCGTCCTTTAGAGCGACGATGCAAAATACGGAAATCAAACTCAAAACTGTTTCAAATTGCAATTCAGTTTAGTAACAGTTCGGCTAAAAAGTTCGTATCGTTTAATAGAAACACACATTTTTTGCCAAAATTCGTTTTTATTATTCAACATAATTGCCATCAGAGGCGATACAGCGATTATAGCGATCTTCCAACTTTTTGTAGTACGATTTGTCCTTTGCCTCAAAATAGGCCTCAGTTTCAGCGATTACCTCTTCATTGCTTCTAAATTTTTTACCAGCGAGCATTCTCTTGAGGTCTGAGAACAGGAAAAAGTCACTGGGGGCCAAATCTGGAGAATACGGTGGATGAGGGAGCAATTCGAAGCCCAATTCGTTCAATTTCAGCATGGTTTTCATCGACTTGTGACACGGTGCATTGTCTTGATGAAACAAAACTTTTTTCTTCTTCAAATGAGGCCGTTTTTTTGAAATTTCGTCCTTCAAACGCTCTAATAACGCTATATAATAGTCACTGTTGATGGTTTTTCCCTTCTCAAGGTAGTCGATGAAAATTATACCATGCGAATCCCAAAATACAGACGCCATAACCTTACCGGCCGATTGTTGAGTCTTTCCACGCTTTGGGTTCGGTTCATCGCGTGCAGTTCACTCAGCTGACTGTCGATTGAACTCCGGAGTGAAGTAATGGAGCCATGTTTCGTCCATTGTTATATATCGACGAAAAAAATCGGTTTATTTCGATATAACAGCTCCAAACACTGCTCAGAATCATCAATTCGTTGTTGTTTTTGATCGATTGTGAGCTCACGCGGCACCCATTTTGTACAAAGCGTTCTCATATCCAAATATTCGTGAATAATATGTCCAACACGTTCCTTTGATATCTTTAGGGTGTCAGCTATCTCGATCAACTTCACTTTACGGTCATTGAAAATCATTTTGTGGATTTTTTTCACGTTTTCATCGGTAACAGCCTCTTTTGGACGTCCACTGCGTTCATCGTCTTCGGTGCTCATATGACCAGTACGATATTTCGCAAACCACTTTCGAATTGTTGCTTCGCCCGGTGCAGAGTCTGGATAACACTCATCAAGCCAGCACTTTTTTCATCAAAAAGTAGTGTTTCATCAACACACGAAATTCCTTTTTTTCCATTTTTTTTCACAATAACAAAAGTAGCTTCACTCAAAATGCAATATCTCACAAACTAATAATCAGACAGCTGTCAAATTTATACACGTATCTTTTGAAGGTTGGTACTAACTGAAAATGGTATGGATTTAATTCTAGTGGCGCCCTCATAGAAACGATACGAACTTTTCAGCCGATCTGTTATGCAGTTGGTGAAACGAACCGATCTCGGCTATATTGGTTCCTAGTTGCCGGTTCCGAAAGTACCGGAAATAGTGCTTGAAGTTTTCATAAACAGAACTGACATCGATCGGAAGCCATTTCACCGAAAGCTTCATTTCACCGAATGACATTTCGGCGAAATGACGGTATGACCAATGAAAATAGAGTAGGGGAAGATGTTCGGTTGCCGACATCCCACCGTAACTTTTGACAGAAAGCCGATAGCGTCATTCCAACAAATGTCATGTGTGTGTTTTATAGCAGCACGTTCTTTTTGTGTCGAATACCAAAGCAAACAGACGCTTGTACTTTTTGCTGCGCTTAAAACAAATTTTATTTGCATGAAAATCTACCCAAAAGTTTTTTAAGACTTTTTTTATAATTGAAAAGCATCCATTGAAAAAGTGAGTGGATTGAATATTTATGACATGAAATCGATCTATTTCGTGATTTAATACCGGATGCTGTCATAATTTTCACAAGCAAAGTTTTTTTTTGTTATTTTTAAAATGTCTACCGATTTCGGTTACCGGTTACCCCATTTTTTTGACAAATCAAGAAAAATTGTCAGTGATATGCAGAGATGCCAAGTCTGCAAATTTGTCTGTAAATTATCAAATTTCTTAGTTAGCTTGTTAACCTTTTTTCGTCTAAAGACTTTTTACAGACTTTTGAAACTTCGATTGTTTGTAGACATTCGTCAGAAATTACAGACTTTTAAAAATTTTGCGTGATCTTTTCGTTTTTGCTAGCTAAAATTATTGTTTTACCTGGCATCTCTGGTGATATGCAACACGTGGACAATTTGACGGCTTCCATACATCCTTCGTATAAGTAAAAACTTTGGTTCTCTGGTTCTGTTAGCCATGGCGACTTCAAACAAATCGTCCAAGTCAAGGAGAATGAACTATAATTCACTGAATAGTGCCATTAAACGTTGCTTAGTGGATAAGAAGCCAAAAAAATCGACTGCAGCAACGTATTCAATTCCGCGAAGCCAGTGGAAGACCGGTCTAATCAACACCAAAGGCGCCACCATCCAAATCATAGGCCAAGAGAGCCAAGGCGAAGTTACCATCAGACGATAAAGACTTTTGTCCAAAACGCCTCCGAAAAGAATAAATTCTGTTTTTTCTTTGAATAGTTGCAGTTTTTACTTATGTTTTTCCATTTTTAGCGAAGTTTCTTGGGTGCCGGTAACCGAACACCTTTTTTGAAATGGCCTAAATTTATCATTTTTCTAAATTGATAAAAAAGTTTTTTCAATCGATTGAATCAACTAAATTTCTTATTCAGTTGTTAGTTAGGGACTTTAGCTTTCAGTCAGAAGTTATAAGCTTAAAAGAAAAGGGTGCCGGTAACCGAACACTCTCCCCTAATATGAGAAAGGCATCATCGCACCACTAGGTGCATTAAAACTGTTTTTTTTCTTCTGTTTGCAGTCAGTAACTAAGAGAAGACAGTAAAAATATATACTACGAAATGCTAAATGACCATGATAACTTAATGATAAATGAATGAGTATGATCATTTCATTATTATATTATGTAAAAAAGATTTCTTCGGTGAAGAAATCAAAAGTATAATACCTTTTGAAATAAACGTGTTCATGGAAAAGGTTTAATTTAGGTATAAATTTCATTAACGGAATTTAGTCAAACAATGATTTTTTTCAATGCTTGCCAATGTTTGTCGACATCTGTCAACGAATCGTTAATCGTTCCCATTGGGCTTAGTCATACTGACCTTATCTTTGATTTCACAAAAAACAATCACACTCTAGTTCCCATAATTGTGGAGGGATATAACCGAGAGACTATTTCTCAAACTAAGGGTTATGAATATGGGTTCGAACCATTCTCCAACGGAGTTTGCCAACAATTGTTTTCTTTTATTGGTTCAACTGTTTCAAATGCCATCCAAATGAAATCTTGCGTATGGTTTGTAGTGTTCAACAGTTTAAATAATCAACAAGATTGTTTGTTTTCCACAGCTTGCTTCATGCGACGTTATTCCTGTTGTTGATTAAAATAGATTATTTAAAAAAAACCAAATGTAGGAAAAAGTTAGTGTTCGAAAATCTACGATTTCGATTGTTGCACTGTGTTATGACTTGTTTCAAACCAACCCGGGAGAAATATATTGTTATCCATTGTCTCAATTTGTTACGCTAGAAACCAATATATTGGATGAATGGTCGCAAACCATGTCAGTTTTGTCAGATCTGAACTTGAGTGAACCATGTCTGATATAATCGGAGCCAGCAATAAAACGATTGACTAAACTGGGATACATCATCGTCAATCGTTGATTGACGAGCTGGGTCCTGGTAGCTGAAACTGGCAGGAGACCGCCCGTTACTGGTACGCACCGAGTACAGTACACAATCGCAGTAGGCTTCGAAGGAGGGTCAACACTGTGACGGCGCGTTAATTACTTAACTTCATGAACAAAATATCGTTTTTTTCACAGACACTTGTATCTTGCTTTGCAATTGACGAACTCTTGAGTATGCTAATTATTCCAGTGGATGTTCACGCGCAAAAGTTCGCAACCGACAATTTATTGTTCCCTCAAGTACTGTTGGTATGTTGAAGAGGACTAACGTAAATTTGACTGTAGAATCTTGTCTACGTCAAACTTCGTACATACACTGATAGAAAAATGAACATGATCAAATCAAATAGTTATTTAGTCCAGAAATCACATCGGAAATTGTGTTTTCAACATAAATTGGATATACCCAAATGCACTACTTCGTATTAGAAAGTAACTTGATCTACCTCGAAGTTGATCATGTGCTGGAGTCAAAGTGCGTTAGGTTGGAACCACCACCACACTCCCGCGATGTTACAGCATCAATTGCGCGTTTTTTTTTTTGTGCTGAGTGTAAGATGCAAGCCAGCAAGGCGTGACGATGCGTGTGCCATGAATTATTCGGAATAAGACAGAAAGTAGACAGAAAACTATTATCTAATAACTATTAACCGGCATTTCGGGTGGCCATGGCTCTCGTCAGGTGCCCAAAAATGGAGTCGCGCTTATTCGGTGCAGTATTTGAAGGACAGATGTGCATCGCTCTGCCGATTGAATAGATTAAGATGAAATCTGACAGTGGCTTGGTAGGTTTCACTTTCACGTGGTTTGAAAGTTGTTATAGTTATTTGGAATTAAACCGGTAAAACAACAGCCAGTGGAGTGTTGGAATTTGATATAAGGTTGAATAACTATGAAAAATTGAATTTTCACAGTACAACTTGACATGAAGATTAACTTTTCTCGCAAAGAGAGGATATGCAATTGTTGTGAAAAACGACTTTTAAACGAGATCATAAAATATCTGTGTGCACTCGATTTTCTCATAGATGGCAGATCTATTTAAAAAAAACTCATGTCGTTTTCGTTTTCCATTTGCACTACACCGGTGCAGTACTACACGGAGGCATGAATAAACGAACAAAAACATAAACAGTAACCATTGACTACAATAAACTATTCCATTGCACACCAAACTTTTGATGATTGCTACACCAGTGGTATAGGCGCAGAAAAAGTGTAGCACTGCTGTAAAAACCAAAACGCCATCATATTCAAATGAAAGGTCTTATTTTTCGCTGTTGAAACTTATCTTGATAAGACTTCTGGTCTCGGAACTACAAGGACATAAGTGAAAGAATTTCAATTTCAAGAGAATGTTTTTATGCATGGCGATTTAAAAACGATAAAAATCTTTCGAACTAGCTCTAGTTCTTAGATTTTGTATGTCTTTTTAGTTGAATATATCGGTTCCAGTTCCTTTCACATTTGATGAGATATTAAACATCTACACCATTAGTATAAAAATACATTTTCCATATTAAGCTATTCTACGCTATTAATTCACTAATCCTACGTCCTAAGCTTATTTAAAATATCCAAAATAATCCAAGTCGAATTGCTATTGATCGATTTTTCAACTTTAAAAAAGTTATTTTTCTTATTAAATACCAGCTGACCCGTCGAACTTCGTCTCGCCCATAAATTATATGCTCGAATTCATGTTCTCGGAGTGCAGAATTGTCAAACGACTAAGTGGTTAACGCTTTTCTCCAATATTTTTCTAATTACTTAACCTACAATCAACAAAAGTCGACACATATTCGCTTTAGCCATAAAAAGGAACATAATCAAAAATTATTGTAAAACACTTCTGTTAAGTAAAAATAGAGCAAATGAATAGAATGTCGTTGAATCAAAGCACTGAATAGAGATCCCTCTCTAATGATTTCGACATAATAGACGTTTTCTCTTCCAGATGTGATTCTTGCTTCCGGTAATCGATAAAAAAGTTCCGTAACCAGCATTTTGTATTGATAAGCTTAATACAATGTTGAAGTGTTTCCCTTCTAGAGTTGTTCATTCGGTAGAGTAGGATATATTTACAATTTGTATTTAGCACATGTAACCAAAAGTTCGTAAAAAAAGATTTGGCTTAAGCTGCATACAAAGCATTCTGAACAGTCCGTTTTTAAGGAATTACCCATTCGACGCAACAGAACAAACTTTGAAGCAGTTTCTTATACAGCTTCAAAGCTTCGAGAAAGTTTTCTCAGAACTTGTTCTGTACGTTCAAGTTGCCAAAAAATGCCACGCGTACTTTAGACCTTTAGTAAAGTGGATATTTTTAGGTACTAAGAAACTTTTGGTGGCTTGGAGAGACGGCGCTCACATTTTAAGTAGATTGATCTTACCAATTTGAACATTCTTCTCAGAATATGAAATAGTCTCAATCCATCTTGAATATTGATATCTAGTTGCCACTTATTATGTGCGCTTGTGTAATCTTGATCATTCGAAAGCAAAATGCAAGGAAAGTCTCTTAGCTTGAGCTTAGCTCTTCTACAGCACAATCTTTTCATTGATTCACAATGACCAATAAGGAGTGTATCGAAAAGTAGTTAGCAACATTGATTATTGGATGAAAAAGCGAAGAAAAAAACATATTTTGACATCAGTTTTCGATATATTGTAAAAAAATCAATTTTTATGCATTTCACTGATTATATTGAAGAAAATCCTAGTTTCTGTGAAACGCTCGCACTTTGGATTTGACATTCTTCATTAAGTTCTGCACAGTTACTTTTGTGACTTTCCTGGTGGCAGCTGTCCAGTTTTTGTTTGAACTCCTGCATGTTTTGGGACACTACCTTTCTTCCGAAAATGCTTTTCCATCGCCACCGTGGTGTCAGCGTCGTCCAGGTCCTGGTACACCGATTTCGTATATTATAGCGGTCCGGGCAGCGCTCGAGACTCTTCCTTGGCGTAGGTTTCGTTGTCGATCAGGATGCATGATTATGCATGACGCCTAATAATCTCAAAATCAGTATACGAGTACTGAATTTAACAAAGCATCGTATCGAATAGAGTTGACACAACCAAAACGGCGTTCGGTTCGAACATAACCACCACTGGTCATCATCAAATCCAGAAAACTAAACGGTTCTTTTCAGGGTATTCAAAATTCACAGAATTATTTTCGAAAAAAAAAGTTTCGCATAGATACAAAGAAATTTATATAGAACACAAACAATTGTTGTCCACATATTCAAAACAAAAGTTAGATTTTAAACATAGTTGTCTTACACTGAAAATCGAGTTTACTAATTTTTAAAGAGAAATCACTCATTGTCGATCTTTTCTATAAGCTGCCTTAAATAAGGTAAAAAAAAATTTTGGTTTCTATTCGAGTTTCGGGTAAATAACCGGTTACTCTTTTTCAGGGCCGCCGAGAGAAAAAACGGGTCCGGGGGTATTTGAATTTCGTGTGAACAAATGAGCAAAAATATACAACTGAACTCGGATTGAACGAGCAAAAAAAAGGTCCCATGATATGATTTCATTATGAGCAATAAGACATATTTTTAAATATGCGAATTTCAGTGCCCCCTAAAAAAGCTAACAACATTTTGGACCAACTTTCATTTACCTAAACATTGAGATCATCGCTCGTTAGTTTGGTTTATGTAATACACTAGTTACCTAAAAAATGCGGAAATGCACTTAAGGAACAAGACTCTTTGCAAGCGTATGAGTAATGTCAACAGTGTGTGCGTAAAAACAAATTCCGGCGCTTCTTCTCCTGATTTTAATCAAAAAATCCTCCATATGGTTGAAAAATAAACCAATCAGTTCATTCTGCTTAAAATTGCAATTCAAGAAAAGCGAAAATCTCTTCCGCTTTCCTTAAAACTACTATAGCGAAATTATTTCAGTTTCAGCTTACTTCCACTGACACATTTGATTAGCAACAAACACATTCCTATATGGATTTCCTCTTGCAGAAATTATTGCGATATAAAGATTTACGTACCTTCTATAAGTAAACCCGCAAAACACAAACCTTCAATTTAACACGCGAAAGGCAATGGATATGGAATGTTTTCGTAAAACTATTTATTTTTCCGGAAAACTGCTTTTGTAACAGAAAATATTTAGTTTTGTTTATTTCGTGTAGCGCAATCTAACACAAATGCATTGAAGCAGTGTTGCTACCTATTTATTAAAGAATTAAAATCTACATTCATAAAATGTAAGCAATTGTCCGTTGGTGAAAAATTGATCAAAATTGATATTTCATCCAAAATGTCCGGCTTAACATTCATTCAAGAATAAATTATTGTAAAAAAAGATTGTTTGAAACTCAATCGTGCAATTCACTGTGACAAACTCGGTACACTGCATATATGAATACATAGATCTATGACATACGTACCAAACAAAAGGTACGTAAAACACAAATTACCAACACAAGTCAACTTGGATTACTCTTGATCCTTAAGTTGATTTTGGGTAGGTTTCGACCAAAAAGTAGGTAGCGGCTGGAAAAAGTGTGCAATCACCACTCACAGAAAAACTTTGCTTTATTTATCTATTTAAATTGGAGTTAACTATCTGTTTGAATTTTAGTTCATATTTGTAGTCGTTTGGCAATGTGAGATTCTCGTCGTAAATTATTAAGTAATATATAGAAAAAAGCATTTCCTATTGCAATAAGTTAATCAACTCCTCAGTCATTAATGATGTTAGCTAAGGTCCATCATCCTGATGTGGATCAGTAAGTCTGAACCATCAAAGAGAGAGAGAGAGAGCGTTCATCGTTATCATTCCAAAAAAATGGGCGTCGTAACAACATCATCGCCTACTTCGAGTGTTTTTGAATCGCGCCTTTTATATAATTCCAGATTACTGGTGGTGCCGGTTTCGTGGGGTCTCACCTCGTCGACTACCTTATGATGCAGGGCCACGAGGTGATTGTGGCGGACAATTTCTTTACCGGTCGGAAGCGCAACGTGGAGCACTGGTTGGGTCACGAAAACTTCGAGCTCATCCATCATGACATTGTCAATCCGCTGTTCATCGAGGTGGATGAAATCTACCATCTGGCGAGCCCGGCGAGTCCACCGCATTACATGTACAATCCGGTGAAGACGATCAAAACCAACACGCTCGGAACGATCAATATGTTGGGCTTGGCGAAACGGGTAGGCGCCAAGGTGTTGATTGCCAGCACGTCGGAGGTGTACGGCGATCCGGATGTGCATCCACAACCGGAGACCTACTGGGGTCATGTGAATCCCATCGGGCCCAGGGCGTGCTACGACGAGGGTAAACGTGTAGCCGAAACACTGAGCTATGCGTATGCCAAGCAGGAAAATGTAAATGTCCGTGTGGCGAGAATATTCAACACCTATGGACCTCGGATGCACATGAACGATGGACGAGTGGTATCCAACTTCATTATTCAAGCACTGCAGAATCAGTCAATTACGGTAAAGTTTTGCTATTGAGTGGAGATGTAATTTGTTTTCTCAACTCATAGAAAACATTTTTTATTTCCAGATGTACGGAAGTGGTCAACAGACACGATCATTCCAGTACGTGTCCGATCTAGTTGACGGGCTGGTCGCGCTGATGACATCTAACTATACTCAACCCGTCAATTTGGGGAATCCGGTGGAGCGTACGATTGAGGAATTTGCCGAGATTATTCGAGATTTGGTCGGGTGCAAAAGTAAAATCATCGAACTGCCAGCAGTAGAGGACGATCCTCAACGGAGGAAGCCGGATATTTCCCGCGCCAAGAAATATCTTAACTGGGAACCGAGGGTTAGTTTGCAATGAACAGTTTCGAATAACTATCAATATTCAATCTTCTATATTCGGTAGGTTCCACTGAAGGAAGGTCTAGACAAAACGATCGAATACTTCCGGAAAGAATTGGCACGCTCGAATCACTCCCAGCGGAATATATTTGTGCCAGAAACGACTGAAAACACTTAGCAGTAGCAGCAGTACCACTTACGGTTATTTTACTCCAGTAGATGCTATGGACTTGTGGTGGAATAGATACACAAAAAGTCAATGAAGGGTGCAATATCCTCCTGGCCACGTAACCAGTTCCCGGTCTCCATGCTGTTGCAGTACAAATTTCCCAAAACATGAAACGTACGATAGCACACGTAATTCCTACATCATCCGATCTATCATTCGCCAACTAAAATTAGTTAATTGTAAATAGAAATGTATTTAATAACGAAATCAAAATCATTCTGTCGCAGGGAACATTACAACATTGTCGGAGGTCTTTCTTGATTTTAGGTTGTGGTCATTTTTTTTACAGTTATTGTTGTATGTGTGTACATTTGTTAGGCCTATCTTTTGTGTATACTCTTATTCTGTCTAGTCTTGTTTAATTTTTGCAGAAATATTTTAAACATGTTTTCATTTTTTTAGGATTGTAAATAAAGACAAAAGTGAGGGATTATATGAAACAGAGGATGTTTTTTATTAAATTATATCACCTAAGATTTTCTAATTCCCCATCATACCAAAGTGATCCCAATGGCATTATTGTGAATGGATGCGATTCGTCCACTAAAATAATTAAATCTGGTTTACTTCATAAATTTCTTGATTTGGCAACATATATATCAACACTGTTGTCAAATCTGGTTCGGTATGCGTGCTCAGAACACTCACGGTCACACTCGAGATTACGTCTGGTGTTGGCAGGGCTTGCAAATTGAAGCAACGAATATTAACAAAAGGGTTTCATCATCTGTGCTATTCACAAACATTCGTATGTCAGGTAGAATTCACAGCGCAACCCAAGCAAGGAAAGCTGCTTCGTTCGTTCATTAGTTCATGAATATGCCCGCTTGCTGAGACCTATGCTTCATGAGATTAGCATTTGATGAATGGTTCTCATATTGTAGATGCCTATGAGGAAACTAGATTCATAACTTTTAGTTCCGATGAATATTAATTTAAAGAACATTGCTTTTAGTGTTTCTAGGATATATACACAGTGTAAACTACCAAGAAACAAATTGATCGTTCTGAAAATGGGCTTAAATGCAAAATTTCTGCTATAAAATGTTTAAAGTATGTTTGAAATGTGATCAAATTTGGTATTGGAATGCGAACATTATGTTAAAAATGATTTCTGTAAACCTACACTTTAAAAATAAACCGTAAACATTGCCTATATGACTTTGCTTCGTGTCTTGTAGCACGCCGTGAAGCAAGGTCTTCTTTCTCGTACAATACTAACGAGAGCGAACCCTTCATTTCATTACAGACTGAGACTGAGACTGAGAGCACAGACAATTTACTTGGCAAGGGGAATTGGTCTGCTCAGTAGCATATACTCTCACGCATCCAGTTTCTCTCTAATATAGGTCTCTCATTCAGCTATGTCAAGCAAAGTGTTCACAGCAGATGTTTTTTGTTGCTTCGTTCGTTCGAGGATTCACAATACAAGCCCTGTGTGTTGGTAGTGAGTTGCGAAATTCAGTTTAATGAAAAATGGAATCATCTCGAAAAAAAATCCCTTGAATGATTTTTACGATTTTCGCAGTAGTTTATCTCGACAACCAACTCACCTCAACTTTTGATGATTAAGGGGTTACACTACTGTAGAATTTTCATAATATTGGAAATTTTTTTCCATTGCAAAAGGTCATGTATGATCTTAAAAATAATATCCCAAAAGATGAAAAGCGGAAAAAAATTCTAGACGTCTTAATTTCGAGTTTTACCGCGAGACTCCGACTATTATATTCCTAGCACCTTTTGTTTTCGCGCGCGTCATCCTTCTCTGCAGGTGCAAAACAGTCTAGAATCGACTTAAAGCCCTTAAGGGAGGCCCAACAAGAAGAGGATATCGACAACGAAGGCGAATTGTATGGTCCAGGTATTGCCGATTAATGGCATGTAAGTATGAGATACGATCTTACAGCACCGAAAACTTTAAACGCGTTTATCTCAGAACCACGTTGTTTGAGCTGGCCGGAAACATAAGTCAAGTAAATCTTGACCAATCGATTCAAAAATTTTACATAATATTCTCGATAGTTATCTCCACAGAGGTACGTAGAGGTTTTTGAAAATTGCGAATATTTTTTTATGAACAATTTTGTGATGAAAAAATTAGGTTTTATTTTCAAAACCCTACGTACCTCTATGCACACTGTAATATGAAATAAGAAAATGTTCTGTTTTTTGTTCTAGATCGAAAATTGCGGGTACTGAATTTTTCCAACCGTCAAAATTCAGCACTTTCGCGGAAATGCCGCCAAGTCGCCATTTTGTTTTTCAATTTGTTAAACTGATCATTTTTTTTGTACTTAAATATACATATTAAAGAGTGCTTTATACAAAATTCGGATTACTCCATTTTTTGGATCCCAATATAATTCCCCAAAAAAGTCCTTCTCTTTTTTTCTACAGTGATGTAACCCCTTAAGCACCATCGCAGACCATAGTGTTTTAGTAGTCTTCGTGCACTGCAAGACAAACTTCGTGAGAAACGTCCAGAATCAGCTTGTGTGCCCAAAAAAAAATTCAAGTTGTTTAAAACAACGAAACGATTAGTTTCATCAACGATCATCAAACCAAAAAATAGTTATTTAAGACAGACATATCGCAGATTCAAACAAAATATGCTTCTAAAAATTTCGTTTACTTTTATTAAAATTCAAAGTCACGGCATTGGATGGTTACATTTCTCCAGTTCGAACGCAATCTCGAACCTTCCTTCTGATGGAGCCTATCAGCTCCCTCACAGAAGGAAACGGATAAGAAATCAGCGCATTTCTTCCATTTTGCTCGTATTTGCTGGAGGTCCTTGACTGCCCCGCCGCTTCGTCGACGTCACTGTTTTGAAATTGCCCAGTAATTTTCTATTGGTCGATATTCCGGGCAATGCGGGAGGATACATTAGCTTGAAGACCTACACGCTTGAAGCATTTTTCGATGCAATATTGGAATATCATCCTCGAGTAATTTTTCTTCTTTCGAATTTCATTTGACCACAGAAACGTGTGAGCACGTTATTTCGCATTAGTACGACGATTTTTTTGTGTTTCTCGCGATTTTGCTCATTCTGGATTGAATCAGTGTTGTTGCGATGCCCGCGAAACTATCATCGGGAGTCACTGTAAAAGATATCGAAAATAAATCCACAATCGAAAAACGTGACCTACTTGAAAAATTATAACACATTAAGGTCTGTTTTTATGCGGTCTTTTTTATGCGACTTCTTTTATGCGAATTTTCAGAGTTATGCGGTTTTTTTTTGCGAAGTTTCAGATTTATGCGGTTTTTTTATGCAAATTTTCAGAGTTATGCGGTTTTATTTTATGCGGTTTTTTTATTCGGTACGTAAACTCGCATAAAAAAAGACTTCAGTGTACAATACAATTATCTAACAACAAACTGCCAAGATGGGCCTGCACTGGCTTTAGCCTTTCGCGTTAGTGACACTGCAAATAAAAAATGCCAAGAAATAACGATCGTAAGGGAGGGAGGGGCAAGTTTCCTTAATACAATCAATAAAATTCGCGTTTATTTTAGATATTACATGTATTAAAAATATCATCATTATTTACTTCTTTAAAGTTTTCCGCGGCATGTCGAATTCTTTAGCCGTCTTTCGAATTGTTGAGCCACCACAGTGCACTGGCTGGATTGCAGCAAGTATGGTTGTGTTTGACCACTTTTTACAGGAAGAAACTCTCTTGTATGTCCGTACCATCGTTCAGAATCTGATTTTAGTTGTTTGTTTACATTGAATGTTTCAAAACTGATCGACTTTGAGGTTAGGTTTGTTCTTCATCTGTTATGGCACACCTGCCCCATAGCAATATGGCGACCTTGCCCCGTTATGAACCGATTGCAAAATCATGGTACTATGTTACTAATAAATCAATTATCGATATTCAATTTTTAATAAATATTCAACTAAAAGTTATACCAATGATCAGACATTAACATGAAACCCTAGCAAATGGAGAATAATTGAAAAATTCTTATTTTGTAAGATCTCGTGTATTTTCTGTGTGCTAATTACACGATCTGGTTTGTTTGGATTTCACGACCAAATGAATAAATGAGAAAAAATAGAAGCAATATGAAATTTTATCGTGGACATTCAATGAACAAACCCAAATGTGTATATTTATGATAAATGCTCATTATATGTGAAAACGGTAGGGGTGGCACACTTGCCCCTCTGGCAGTCTTGCTCCACCTTCCCATATCCTTAATAATAAACTTCAGAAATTGAAAAGGTCATTTGCAGCAAAGTTGCTTTCTGGGTGCTGTTACTGCCCTGCTTTACTCGTACGCTTGAATTTGTAAGCCCCCGAGAAATCTCTTAGATAACTCAATATTCTACTCCTGGAGACACACAACACAGTAGACGAGGTAAACGAGCCTTTTAAGATCATTTGCCGATGGTTTAATGGGTTTGCTGAGCTTATTAAATTAAATTTTTATCAAAAAAATTGAACTCTACTTGTCTTATATCGTGTTGTTCCTAGTGATAATTTAATTGAAGCTGATAAATTTCTAGTTTTATTTCTAAATATACATATCATTAGATGGATTTTAAAAGTAACAATAGAACAACATAGAACCAATAGCTCTGAATGGTATACAACCATTCACTTGCCAGAAGCTTTTAGAAAAATGAGGAAATCCAACCGTTAAAAAGGAATAATTTTTCAACACATCCATGCGAACTCTCACCCACTATGGTAACCAAATGATTTTTTTAACGTTCAAAACATCGAATCGATGGGTGTCATCCACCTTAAAGCCCTGATTTAGCCCCCAATGATTGCTTATTTCGGTACGTTTAAAATAAATTGCAGTCAATGTTTATCTACGCCTTAAGAAGTGGTCGATTCGTTCAAAAGGCATGATTCAGTGATAGCTTCTTCGGGAAAGTGCTTCTAAAATTAGTTCGATCGCATGCCATAGGGTAGGGGAAACCGGGGCTTCTGTAGTATTTGTTCTGTAACTTGAAAAGAAATCGAGTGCGGTCTACTGAAATAGCTTGTTTTTATGTAAAAATGTCTGGAGAATCGAATGGAAGAGTGTACACTGGCCACACGAAACGTTTTGGTGGCTATTTTACCCCATTTCCTTCATTTTATGATATCTTATTGTGTATCGTCCTGAAATCTCGGTAAAACTTATTGGAAGATTACTAAATCTAGCTTATCTTATGTAAGAAAGTCTGTAGATTCGAATGTCAGAATTCATACTGGCCGCACGAAACGTTTTGATGACTATTTTACCCCAATTCCTCCTATATGTGAAATTTTCATCTAAATCACCTTCAAGTCTTAAGCGAACCACGTTGAAAGCATGCGAAAACTATCTTATATTATGTAAAAAAGTCTGGAGAATCGAATGGAAGAACCTACACTGGACGCACGAAACGTTCTGGTGACTATTTTACCCCATTCTTCTATTTCATGATACCTTATTGTAAATCGTTCTTAAATCTCGGTAAAACTTATTGGAAGTTTACTAAATCTAGCTTATCTTATGTAAAAAAAGTCTTTAGAATCGAATGGAAGAACCTACACTGGCCGCACGAAACGTTCTGGTGACTATTTTACCCCATTTCCTCCATTTCATGATATCTTATGTAAATCGTCCTTAAATCTCGGTGAAATAGTCATCAAAACGTTTCATGCGGCCAGTATAAGTTCTGGCATTCGATTCTACAGACTTTTTTTTACAAAAGATAAGCTAGATTTAGTAAACTTCCTATAAGATTTACCATGATTTAAGACCGATTTACAATAAAATACCATAAAATGGAGGAAATGGGGTAAAATAGTCATCAAAACGTTTCGTGCGGCTAGTGTAGGTTCTTCCATTTGATTCTCCAGACTTTTTTACATAAGAAAAGATAGATTTAGCAAACTTGCAAGAAGTTTTGCCAAGATTTAAGGATGATTTGCCGTAAGGATCTCATGATATGGAGGAAATGGGGTAAAATAGCCACCAAAACATTTCGTGCGGCCATTGTGAGTTCTTCTAATCGATTCTTCAGACTTTTTTACATGAAAGTAGGCTATTCTAGAATATCGCACTCGACTTCTTTTCAAGTTACAGAGCGAATGTTATAGGAAACCCCAAAACTGTTGTACATTTGGGGTAAAACGAGCAGGATTGCGATTCGTGCGGCCATTGTAAACCATTCCATTGAATTCCTTGGACATTTTTACATAAGAAACGCTTTAGTGTGTTGACCTATCTTGAGTTACAGTTACAGTAGTGAGTTACAGAATTCTTTGCGGGTTTTCATAGATTTTTTCCCACTGTGCGTTGTGTGAGTTCAACCTTCAGCTACAATACCCGATTTGTGGTTTGGAAAAACATGCATCAGTTTCCGTAAAAAGACGCGAAGTGACCAATCTTAAATCAAAAATTTCTTGAACTGCGAGGCTAAGCCGCATACTTCTTAGAAATTGAAGGTTACGAAGCATATAAAATGAAAGAAAATGAATTCAGAGAAAAAGTATAAAATAACTACTTGAAACCATTTTCTATAGGTGAATTTTCAAAGTCTGCTTAGCGCTTTAAGTTGAATACACATAAAAAATCAAAATGGGATATCATTTCGGATATTACGTAAAAACCCATAAAAATAATACCAGCTGTATTTGATTATTGCTATATTACGTTTGATCCTAGGGATGGTCCGACAACATCGCTCGGACGATTCTCATGTATCTTCTGATGAAAAGTTAAAGCATTCAATCTCGCGAACCCCTTCCCGCAAACATCACAGACAAACTCTTTCTTGCCACTGTGAACGGAACGGTGAACCTCCAGATCTCGCCGCGTCAGATGAGGCCTCTGACAAATCTAAAATTATAAATAAAACATCCATTCTGACGACTGCGACCACTAGCAATATCTTCGTACGACTTACCTCACAAACATACGGCCGGTCATTGCTGTGGATTCGTTGGTGAACCTTCAAATAGCTTTTGCAAGTGAAACTTTTTTCACACTGCGGACACGGAAATCGAACACCTGTGTGAGCGACCTGTTCATGTTGCTGCAAAAGATATCGATTGGTGAATTGTTTGCCACATTGACCACAATCGAATGGCTTCAAGCCCAAGTGGCGATTTTTGTGGTCTATTAAGGAACGCTTGCTTTTGAAGGTTGCCTGTTTGCAAATGTTACACCTAAAAGTCTTCTCATCCGAATGTGTCCTTTGGTGAGCGGTCAAATAACTCTGATTCATGAAACCTTTGCCACACACTCCACACGATATGGGATGGTTACCAGTGTGTTTAGCCACGTGCTCATCTAGACCTATTTTCGACTTAAATGCTTTCGTGCAGTTCTCCATCGGACAAGTAAACGGATAAATTTTCAGGTGAGAATTTCTATGGAGTTTTAATTTCGTTCTAGTAGTGCAAATCTTTCCACATATATCACATGTGCGATCATTGAGAACCGTAATCGCGGGAGAAGGTTCTTGACTGTGCTCGCTTGCAGAGGTTGGATTTTCTTTTATCGGCGACGATTCTTGTTCTGGTTTTACTGAAGTTTCATCCGTAGCATGTGATTGTGCTTCAGTCGCATCTTCCGAAGGTGGTTGGAATTTCTGATCTATTATTTGTTGTACGTGAATTTCTGAAATAGACTGGAAAAACCGATTAGGGATTAGTGACCACACGCGTACTGTTTAGAACTTACGGCATCTCTATTTTCATCCACGGTCTCAATTCCAACAAAATCATCATAATCCAGATCATCTTCTGGGGGTCCTTGTTCTATAATGTATCCAGAAGCTGCATTCTGTTGTGTAATTGATTCGACGATCGCCTCTAAATTGTTGAAACAGGTTTCCTCGCTAGGCATCACAGTTTCACTAGTAGAGGGTTCTCCCATGCCAAGAAATTTTCCATGTTGTTGATTCTGCTGGATAGAGATTTCCAGTTCTCTTTTTAACTGAAACATAATTACATATGTTTATTAATCAATTAACAACTGCAATAATAAATACAAACTTTTAGTGCCTCGACATTTGATGAAAACGAAATATCCTCTTTTTCTAGGCTTTGAATTATGTACTCATATTCTTTGTTGGTGTTCCCATCTAGCATGAATTCGTGTCCAGAAAAGTTTATTTCGGGCAGTATTTGTTGGCTATCATCATCTACTACGGGTTCCGGTTGGCAGAATAACATCATTTCTAAAACAGCAGTAGAAGTTTCAGAATTCGAGATACTTTTCTATTGATGAACAATCAAACCACTGAAGAACGCTTGGCACTTGCGACAGTTTTCCCGGAACTCGTGAAAATAATCCAACTTACAGATACACTCGCTGCATACTAGCTTGGAGAATATCTGTGGTTCCGATTCGGATATTTCCAGTGCAATACATTCGAGAATTTTTCGGGGTAGCTCTCTCAACAATCCATCTGGAGAAGTCACGTACATTCCATACGTTTGTTCACACTTTTTTAAACATAACCGACAAGGGTCTTCGTTCGCTGTTAGCGACAGGGTGTCCATGTTCGGTGTTGCGTCTGAAAAAACTGCAGTTTGATTTATAATCGCGATTATTTGTTCACAAATGATTGATTTTAAGGAAAACCCGAGACAGAAAAACAACAAAATTCATTTGTATTTTGTTTACGCAACTGACAGTTTATTTCAATCTCACGTCTACGGCAAAGTTGCCAGATTCGCTATCAGTCGATGTATTTCGACAGTTTCGTGAAACCACCACCAGCACATTTTGATAGTGCTAGAGCCCAGTAAGTCCGAACATCGGGCGCATCGTACATGAAACCCGGTAGATTGTGTCAACCCGCTTCGGTGCGATCATCGGCCCGATCGTGGCGCTTTAATCGGTCCGTCATCGGACAATTCTGCACCATTAGCATCAACCGCGTTAAACTGAAAAAGCTTTACGCTTTCATTGTGTATCGCTAGAACAGAAGAGCGAAGAGATACCAAACAAGGTATTTTCGAGCCGACGTCTCCCCGGTAGGATGATAAAGAGTATCGAACATTTATTTTCTTTCGATCATAGAGGCTTTAACCGTAAGGTCATTCTTCTCTTAGGGCCAGAAAAACTCTGTCTCTATGTTCGGGGTTGGAAATTCAACCCCGATATATCCCGTTCCCTGATCAATTTTTGGAAGTTTATATTCATTTTCTTCAACTGTCCGAAAATACACGACACTATTGACAACCCATTCTAAAATTAATTCTTATATTATATAAAATGTATTCACTGATATGAAATAGTTAGTAGGGTTTAGCTTCAAATTGATGCAACATGCGTTATTTAACATCGGGTTAATCCATAAAGTTTGTTAGGTGGGCCAAAATATATGAAGTGCCAAAAAACCTCTGTTACCCTACTTGCCATATATAATTTCAACATGGAAGCCTTGAGATGTAGAGAGGAGAGTTTTTGTTTCGCGCTTTGCTGCTTTTAATCATAGCCAACTAAGAGCATTCAAAACTTAAATATTTTTCTATCTAGCTTGCTATGAGAAAATCAGCAGATCTGTTTGAAAAACCAATATTTTATTGAAATAAACATTGCAAAAATTGCTTTTGTTAAATTTATTTATTTATTATTATTAGCTCCATCTGACTGTTGTCTACATGAAATAAAAACTTAAAACTATACACTAAAACAGTTAACTAAATACGTGACTTGATTCGTGAAATAAACCGGGTGGATGGTTCTCCAAACTCATGAAAATCCTCGACAGTCGTGAAGGTTCGAATCATTGCAGTTATTGGTTCGAAATACCCAAAAGTAGTGCGATGAAAACGTGGCTCAAGTAAAGTACTACTACGAAGAACTCTCGGAGGAATTCGAAAATTCAACATGGAGAGGAGCTCAGAGCTATCAACTTCACCATTCAATAACTTAGCCACAAAACTAGCTTGATGAATACGCCGACGCCGTTCTAATGTATCCATGCTCAATAATCTACAACGATCATCATACGAAGGAAGGTTTATGGGGTCTCGCCATGGTAAATTACGAAGTGCCAATCGAATGAACTTGTCTTGTACATTTTCAATCCTTAAACTCCACGTCAATTGATAGGGCAGCCAAACAACAGATGCGTTTTCTAGAATTGGACGGACGAGTGAACAGTATAATGCTTTTAGGCAGTACGGGTCAGTGAAATTCTTTGCAATTTTCGATATGAAACCCAATTGTCGATTAGCTTTAGCGATAACGGCCGTGCGGTGGTGATTGAAAGTGAGTTTTTGGTCAAGCAATACACCTAGATCACTGATCAGGTCAGCTCTTTGGAGGATCGCTCCATTAATATTATACTTAAACATAATTGGCTTCTTCATACGGTGAAACGACACAACTATACATTTCGAAACACTAACAGTTAGCTTATTCCGATGACACCAATCGACGAAGAGGTCCAAAGTAGACTGAAGACGGATGCAATCTTCGGTGGTACGAACAACAAAATACAGTTTCAAATCATCGGCATATGCAATCCTACAACCAGGCTGATGTCGTAGCATCACATAGTTGAAATACAGGATGAATAACAATGGGCCTAGGTTGCTACCTTGTGGCACACCAAATTAATTTGTGAAATTCGAAGACGTTGTCGAGTCGAGGTTAACACGGAGGGTTCTATCCGTCAAGTAAGATTGCAGCCAATTGGTAAATCGTCCAGATACCCCAAGCTTGAATAGCTTGGCCATGAGAATGTCGTGGTTGATCGAATCAAAAGCTGTTTTCAGATCAGTATATATAGTGTCGATCTGGAATCCGAGTTCCAAATTTTCAAAACAAGTAGAGGTGAAACTTAAAAGATTCGTTGTCACTGAACGCTTGGGCATGAATCCATGCTGATCTTTCGATATATAGCATTTAATCGCTTCGAGGAGTAGGGTAACAGAGGTATTTTGGCCACTTCATATATTTTGGCCCACCTAACAAACTTTATCAATTTTATCGGATTTTATCGATGTTAAGTAACCGATGTTGCATAAATTTGAAGCTAATCACATTAAATTACCCATTGCGGAAGGGTTTTTCAAAGATATTGCAACATTTGGTGGATATTTATTCAAAGTGGGCCAAAATAAAATCAATCCTAAAGTGGGCCAAAATACCTCTGTTACCCTACACCACTTACGACAATTTCAAAAATTTTTGAAGCAGCGGATAAGCTAGTAATTCCTCTGTAGTTTCTTAGTAGCACTCGTTACCATTTCAGGTGTAAAAATAAAAACGTCAAAATCAATCAAATTTCCAGGAACACCCGAAACAGCCAATTCCATTTCAGAAGTGGTAACGGGAGTTGCATTAAACACTGATGAGAAATGGGACGCAAACAATTCGCATCTTTCACCACTTGTCGACGATACGCAATCATTTAAATAAACATTTGCTGGAACAGTTGAGGTATTCCTCTTCGAGTTAACATAACTCCAGACCTTTTTGGGGTTTCGTTTTAGATCAGTTTGCACTCGTAAAACATATGATTTATACAATGATGACTTCAGTCTGCGGTATACATTACTAGCCACTAGCCAGATGAAAGATCTTGTTCTCAGGAGAATGGTGTTTCCGAAGTCGTCGCTGTGCTGCATTCCGTTTTCGTTTCAGCTTACGTAAAAGAGTGGTACTCCAAACAGGAGAAACACTAGGGCGACGGAATGGTACGTTTGCATTCAACCAATTGTTCAATACGGAGCAAAATGAGTCCGCCATTTCATCGGAATTCTTATCCGTGAAAAATACTTTCCAATCAATATCAGTTAGAGCAATCGAGAGTGCGTCGAAGTCGATCTTATTATAATCTAAAGGCAACTCGGTGAATCGATTGCTAGGAAGCGATGTCTCCGCTGCCTCACGTATGCCAACAGGAATTGAAATTTCGAGTGGCGGATGGTGAAAATCAATCGGTGAGAGAGGCGATACGCAAAGCACAGTATCAACAGCTAAATCATTCGTAACCGAATGTTCGAAGTGAGCACACGCGTTTTTTAACAATCGACATCGGTAAGACGAAGGTGCCTATCACAGCAGAGGCTGTAGTATAGGCATTAAATAAAAGTGATAAAAAGTAGCATCCCCGCAAGTGAGTTCTGTCTGTGCACCGGTTTTGTATCGGTATCGACAGTAGACGCTATTGTGCTATCCTCGGGCAGCAGTTATTTCTATTGTTTGCTACCCGCATCGCAGCAGCCAAATCCTGAGTCAAGGTCACGCTGAAGCACAACGAAGGAGTGAAGGAGCAACTCACCTAACAGCTTACCGTGACATACTGTTAAGTATTTTCTCAAACTTTTTCTTTCAACTTTTACTATTCATATATTTTCTTTTCATTTTATTTCTTTCTTTTTCATTTCAAGTGCGGGAGACTTCTTTACTCCCGCACTTTAAATATGAATATTGATGACAGTGGGGGTGTCTCGGAGGAGGGCGAAGCTGAACGAATGAACGAAGAACATTTAGAGGCTGAGTTTGCTTCCGAGATGCCATCTACTCCTCCTATACCATCTCCCCCTCCGATACCATCTCCCCCTCCGATACCATCTCCCTCTCCGATGCCATTTCCCTCTCCGATGCCTCCATCTCCCTTTAAGATATTGCCCGCTCGCCAAAAAGTTTACCAAGACGATGGCTCGGGGGGTCCGTGGGTGGTATACTTCCGGCCCAAATTAAAGTCTCTCAGAGTTTTAAATATTGCTCGGGACCTGGAAAAACATTACTCGGCAATAAAAACAATAGATAAGGTTTCGCCAAACAAGTTACGCGTTGTTGTGTCCGACCTGAAGCAAGCAAACGGGATTGCTACCAACGAGTTGTTCACGAAGGAGTACCGCGTGTACGTCCCGTCTCATGTGGTGGAGATCGACGGTGTGGTCCGTGACGAAAGTCTGACAATCGAAGATCTGATGAAGGACGGGGTAGGCCGTTTCAAAAACCCCGACCTTCAACCAGTGAAAATTTTGGAGTGCAAGCAATTGCACTCCAAATCGATAGATGGTAAATTTTACCAATCGGACTCATTTCGCGTGACTTTTGCCGGATCTGCACTTCCAAATTATTTGGTAGTGAGTGGAGTTCGTCTACCTGTTCGGCTGTATGTACCGCGGGTAATGCATTGTACAAGCTGCAAACAGCTAGGTCATACGGCAACCTATTGTTGCAACAAACTGCGATGCGGCAAATGCGGAGAGGCCCATGAGGACGATCTCTGCAGAAGAGCAGTGGAAAAGTGTTGCTACTGCGGGGAGAATCCTCATGATCTTTCGGTGTGCCCTACGTACATACAGCGTGCGGAGAAATTGAAGCGATCCGTGAAAGAACGTTCCAAACGTTCTTATGCGGAAATCTTAAAAAGAACCACTCCATCGACCCCTGAGAACCCGTTTGCAATCTTGCCAGTTGAAGAGGATACCTCTGACGACCCAGGCGAAGGACCTTCCTACACACAGGTTGAAGGAAGCAGGAAAAGACAAAATCTGGCTTCTCCCAAGCTTCCTCGTAAAGGCCTCAGACTGTCCTCTTCGTCACAAAAGAACCAAACGGAAACAAAAAGTGCTGACTCAAAACCGAAGCAAACACCTCCTGGGTTCAAAAAACTTAGGGATGATAAGGAGTACCCAGCACTTCCTGGGGCATCAAAAACCCCGAATGACCCCAAAGCACAACCAGAAAATCCAACAAACGCTGGATTATTGAAATTTTCTGATATCGTGGACTGGATATTAACAGCCTTCAATATTACTGATCCTCTGAAAAGCTTCCTAACTGCTCTACTGCCAACAGTAAGGACATTTTTAAAACAGTTGACTGAACAATGGCCCCTCCTTGCAGCGATCGTATCTTTTGATGGATAATTTACCACTGAGAATCGAAGATATGATCATTGTGCTTCAGTGGAATTGCAGAAGTATCATCCCAAAACTTGATTCTTTCAAACACTTAATACATACTCATAATTGCGATGTATTCTCCTTGAGTGAAACTTGGCTTACTTCTAACATCAACCTCGACTTCCATAATTTTAACATAATCCGCCTGGACCGAGAAGACTCTTATGGAGGGGTACTTTTAGGGATTAAAAAGTGCTATTCATTTTATCGTATTAACCTCCCCTCGACACCGGGAATTGAAGTTGTTGCTTGCCAAATTAATATTAAAGGCAAAGATCTATGTATAGCTTCTATCTACATTCCTCCCAGAGTCTCGATAGGGCATCGTCGGCTTGCAGACATCATAGAACTTCTTCCTTCACCGCGGCTGGTTTTAGGGGACTTTAACTCGCATGGTACAGGATGGGGCTGCTTATATGATGATAATCGTTCTTCGTTAATTCAAGATCTGTGTGACAACTTCAATTTGACAATTCTAAACACGGGAGAAATGACACGGAACCCTAGACCACCAGCACAACCAAGTGCGCTGGATTTATCCCTTTGCTCGACTTCGCTACAGTTAGATTGCAAGTGGAAGGTAATCTGTGATCCTCACGGTAGCGATCACTTGCCGATCATAGTTTCTATCACCAACCGTGGAAGACCATCGGAAACAATCAATGTTTCGTACGATTTCACACGAAACATTGATTGGAAACGTTACGCGAGCTCGATGTCTGAGAAACTGGAAACATCACAGGAGCTTCCTCCGGAGGAAGAGTATACATTTTTGGCTGGCTTGATTCTTGACACCGCAATTCAAGCTCAGACGAAACGAGTACCTAGCGCGCAAACTAGTATGCGTTCTCCCAACCCATGGTGGGACAAAGAGTGCTCAGAGCTGAAAACGAAAAAAGCTTCAGCCTTCATCTCGTTTAGAAGGAACGGAACTCCAGATAATTATCGGAAATACGCGGCGTTAGAATTTCAAATGAAAAGTCTGATTAAAGCTAAGAAACGCGGTTACTGGCGAAGGTTTGTTGACGGATTAACGAGAGAAACAGCAATGAGCACTCTTTGGAATACGGCCCGTCGCATGCGCAATCGAAATCACGCGAACGAAAGCGAGGAATATTCTAACCGCTGGATATTTGATTTCGCTAAGAAAGTATGTCCTGATTCTGTTCCGGAACAGAAGATATCCCGCGTCGCGACATTGAATACAAACGAAACACCGTTTTCGATGGTAGAGTTCTCACTTGCGCTCTTGTCGTGTAACAATAGAGCCCCGGGGTTAGACAGAATTAAATTCAACTTGTTGAAAAATCTGCCCGACTCTGCCAAAAGGCGCTTGTTGAATTTATTCAACAAGTTCCTCGAGGGTAATATTGTCCCACACGAATGGAGAGAAGTGAGAGTTATTACTATTCAAAAACCTGGAAAACCAGCCTCCGATCACAATTCGTATCGGCCGATTGCTATGCTTTCCTGTATTCGGAAATTGTTGGAGAAAATGATTCTCTTCCGTCTAGACAATTGGGTCGAAACAAATGGATTGCTTTCAGGTACACAATTTGGGTTCCGCAGGGGCAAAGGAACGAACGATTGTCTAGCGTTGCTCTCAACAGAAATTCAAATGGCATTTGCTCGTAAAGAACAAATGGCATCAGTTTTCCTCGACATCAAGGGGGCATTCGATTCAGTTTCCATTAACGTTCTATCTGAGAAGTTGCATCAGCATGGTCTTTCACCAGTTTTGAACAACTTTTTATATAATCTATTGTCCGAGAAACACATGCATTTTGAGCATGGTGATTTGACGACAAAGCGATTCAGTTACATGGGTCTTCCTCAGGGCTCATGCTTAAGCCCCCTTTTATACAACTTTTACGTAAATAACATTGATGAATGTATCAACACATCTTGCACGCTAAGACAACTTGCCGACGACAGTGTTGTGTCTATTATAGGACCCAAAGCTGCCGATCTCCAAGGACCATTGCAAGATACCCTCGACAACTTGTCGACATGGGCTTTTCAAATGGGTATCGAGTTCTCTACGGAGAAAACTGAGCTGGTTGTATTTTCAAGGAAGCGAGAACCTGCGCAATTACAGCTTCAACTAGGGGGTGAAACCATAGCTCAGGTTTTCACATTTAAATATCTCGGGGTCTGGTTCGATTCCAAAGGTACCTGGGGATGTCACATTAGGTATTTGAAACGAAAATGCCTACAGAGAATCAATTTCCTTCGTACAATAACCGGAACTTGGTGGGGCTCTCACCCAGGAGACCTGATCAGGTTGTACAAAACGACGATATTGTCAGTAATGGAATATGGATGTTTCTGTTTCCGCTCCGCTACGAATATTCATTTCATTAAACTGGAAAGAATTCAGTATCGTTGTTTACGTATTGCCTTGGGTTGCATGCAATCAACCCATACGATGAGTCTTGAAGTGCTGGCGGGCGTCTTACCGTTGAAAAACAGGTTCTGGGATCTCTCATATCGACTGCTAATCCGATGCGACATTTTGAATCCGATGGTGATAGAAAACTTTGAAAAGCTCGTCGAGCTTAATTCACAAACCCGTTTTATGTCCTTGTATTTTGACTACATGGCTCAGAATATAAATCCTTCTTCGTTTGTTCCCAATCGTGTTCATTTTGTGGATACTTCTAATTCTACTGTGTTCTTCGACACATCCATGAAAGAAGAAATTCGTGGAATCCCGGATCCTGTACGCCCTCAAGAGATCCCAAAAATTTTTAATAATAAATTTAAAGAAGTCGACTGTAATAAAATGTTTTACACTGACGGATCATATCTAGACGGGTCCACTGGCTTCGGTATATTCAATGTAAATTTCACCGCTTCCTATAAACTCAGTGATCCAGCTTCAGTTTACGTCGCAGAACTAGCTGCAATTCAGTATACCCTTGAGATCATTGACACTCTGCCCACAGATCACTACTTCATTGTATCGGACAGTCTCAGTTCCATTGAGGCTCTCCGTTCAGTGAAGCCTGGAAAGCACTCACCGTATTTCCTGGGGAAAATACGGGAACAATTGAGTGCTTTATCTGCAAAATCATACCAGATTACCTTGGTTTGGGTCCCCTCACATTGTTCCATACGGGGCAATGAGAGGGCGGACTCGTTAGCCAAGGTGGGCGCACTAGAAGGTGATATCTATGAAAGACCAATCTGCTTCAATGAATTTTTCAGTTGCTGTCGTCAGAAAACTCTAGCTAGCTGGCAGAATACATGGAATAGTGGAACTCTGGGACGATGGTTACACTCAATAATCCCACAGGTATCGACGAAAGCTTGGTTCCGGGGGTTGGACGTGAGCCGAGACTTTATTCGTGTAATGTCAAGGCTCATGTCTAATCATTATATGTTCAGCGCGCATCTCCGTCGTGTGGGGCTCGCTGAGAGTGGTGTCTGCGTTTGCGGTGAGGGTTATCATGACATCGAACATGTTGTTTGGACATGTGTCGAGTATTGTGATGCCAGGTCCCAACTCATAGGTTCCCTTCGGGCCCGAGGTATACCACCCTTCGTACCAGTCCGCGACGTCTTGGCAACTCGAAATCTTCCTTATATGACTCTCATCTATAACTTCTTGAAAACTATCAATGCTCAAATTTAGTGCTCTCCCTATCTCTTTCTCGTCTACAGCTCGACCGCACTCTTCTTTACGTTGCTGGAAGTATGGCCTGTGTAAACGATGCTTCGGAGCATGCACCTGCCTTGAACTGACTGAGTTGCTGGAAGCTATCCAAAAACGTCACATCAACGTCAGAACACACCAACGAAGCATCCCAATCCAGAATAATCTCTTCATTGCTACAAGCTGAAAAACATGAAGATTCATCGAACGCAAAATGTGTCTAAAAGATGTATGCCACAAACCAATGATGTATTCAAATTTCAATTCAATACTGTGTAGGTCCCACCCTCCCTATGTCCCCTTACTAACTGGGGAGTATGCCGCCCCGTAATACGGCATCCCTTTCTCTCTCCCTAACAACAAGACAATCGGCCACGTTAAGCTAAAGCAAATGAGCCTAATAAAAATTTTATTTGAAAAAAAAAAAAACAGCTAAATCCATAGAACAGAAAATCAGATCAAGAATACGCTCCAAATGATTACGTATGAGATTCGTCTGACGTAGATTGAAAAAATCCATGCTGTCTATCAGCATGTCAAAATACCACCCATTGATGGTTAAAACCGGGGGGAAATAAAATAACATTAATAATAATTAGAATCAATCAAGGTAAGAAACAACAATTGCAATTTTGTGATCAGAGAGTTCTCCGTGTGATAAACGATGTGGTTACTGTTGTTAGTGCCCAGTCCGATTCAATTTCTCGCCCTCACTCTGTACATAGTCCTAAATGTAGAGTAATTTGAGGATCCGTTTCGTGTCTTTCAGTGACAAACGCACAAGGATCGAGTCAACTGACCTTAGCAACGGGAAACGGAAAATTATTTCGTTCTTGAAACTGATAGGATATAGAAAATTTCAAGGTCGATTTCTTTTATTAAAACAAAGACTTTAATCTTCATTACTATTTATTTGGTTAAATATGAGTTTGGTTGGTTGAATTTAATCCTTTTCGTTTGTGGAATAAAATATTTCCTCATCAATACAAGGAAGATAAAGTGTGGCAGGGAGAGACAAGGAACTTGTTAGAACACTGCATGTATGTGATATTTAGATTGAAAACTTGTGCAGATCTCTAAAATGAACGGTTCGTTGGCTAGGTGTCTTGACGGTTATTATTACTACCTGGTGATATCCACATCTGCAAAAACTATGTATGTATAATGTTTTCACGCTTTAGTTTTGCTATGCAAAGATCCTATCTTAATTTTCGAATTATCTAGGATCAACATGAAAGTTATTTGTACTATAAATTATTGAAGTTGTCATTTGGATTATTTGATTCATCGAAAGTTTCGAAATTTATTGTAAATTGTATCGTTTCAATACTACCCGCTACGATTGATACTGCTTCTAAGTATTTTTTTCTGAAATAAGATCACATATTTTCTGCTCTGTTCGTATTATTTGAATGCATTAGCTTTACCTCCAAACAGTGGCTAATACTTGCGAATTCGATTTTAGTCCTTAATTCAATCAGAGAAAACATGCCATAATATCGTTTATCCCATTTTTTCAAATGTATTGCATTATGAACTCTATCGATAAGAACCATTGGCTCGTATAATGATAGGTGTTGAACAATATATTTACAAGGATTTTCAATACTTTTCATTGGAAAATGGTGAGCATATTGCAGGGCTCTAGATTTAATATCACAAGTCAAAACTATTCTATCGAGCTACTGGTAAATGTATTCAAGCTTGATATGCTTCTTGTCTGTTGCGTTACACGCTTCTCTGTACAGAAGAATAACAGGGTTGATTCGTAGCTTTCCGAGCAATCAAACTAACAATACTCGTAAGGGGATCAACCGACCAAACTAGTTGCTGATAGTACTGATACAATCGCTAGCCTTCACGTGTTGATTAACGTCCACGCTAGATTCCCACGTATTCTTTAGGTTATTGCTGCTGATGAAATTCAGCGTCTGCTGATCCAGATCTGATCCCATCGAGAACTTTCGAGAAAGTGGCAAGGTGCTGGGAGCGGTGTACGAAGGCGTCGGAGTCAATGCGGTCTTCGTCGAGTTAATGATCGAGGGATTCGAAGCACACAGCAGAGGAATCGTATCGGTACATATGCTGCCCTGGACCGTATCGTTGTCCGCGCCGATTCCACTGGGGGCATTTATGGAGTCGGCACAGTCGAGGGCAGATTTTTCCAGAGTTTCTTCCGTCATGCCACTGATAAAGGGACAGATATTGGACGAGCGGACTAGCATGCACCAATTCTGTAGAGTTGGAGAAAATGTATTTACTATCTGTTACATGGGGCTAGATTCATATTTACCAGAATATTTAAACATATGGCATAGATGACAGGCATAACGCACGAATGTACATTCTCCAAGGCAATAACACTCAAAAACCAACAAATCGAGTAAATTGGTTGGAAAAACAGACCCAATTTGATCGCTCGCTTGAATTCGGTGAAGTCCTGGATATCCGATGCCATGCTAGGCGTAGACAACTCTGCTAACGAGAGTTGTCCCAAGTCGATCCGTGTATCGTAGTAGTCGAGCGATTTTTTTATGCTGTGCATACTGAAACCATGGTTACTACTTTGCTGTGGCAAAGTGACAACAGATTGACGGCTCTCCATGGTTTGGGCGAGGTACTCCTGGCAGCACTTCTCCTTTGGTTCCAGTTGGGGATAACTGTTGCTACGCGTTGTCGGATTGATTCCCGTCGATTGCGTTGGTAACCTAGGATACATAATGTCGTTACACTTCGACGTGCTTTCGATCATGCTTTCGATACTTTCACACAGAATCTCTGTCTGCTTACTGGATATCTTCTTCAGTGCTATTGTACCCAAAACTGTGGTCAAAATGATGAGGAACGAAATCGGAATCATGAAACTAACAATCATTCCTTTTTGGATAGACATCCAGCAGTAACGACGAAGTTCGAACAGATCAATAGATGATGCATAGGAAAACTGGTATAGAAAGGAATGTTTCAGCATTGATTCAAGAAAAAAAAATACCTGAAGCAACTCACCAGAACATACACCGCTGGAACACCATAACCCATCAAGTAGCTATACTTCAGTTTTGGACCACATTCATTCACGATCAAATCGTAGATCACGTAAATATAAATGAAGCACCAGATACTAGTGCTTAAATGCAAATAATGTAGTAGGATCGCGATTAACTCACATTTAACTGTATTGCGGGTTGCCTGGACTCCCAATACAAATGAAAAGTTGGAAGCCACTAACATTAGTATCAAGTTCAAGCAAATTGGATAAAATGTATTGAAATGCCGAATTCGTCGGTTTCTCAAAAACAATATTATTCCCGTTAATATCTGGGGAGCCAAGGCGAAGACGGCACCTATCACAATTACATTTCCACCAAGGTCCTTCCGGAGCGTTCCGTTTGTCCCATAGTAGATATACATGATATTATCGATAAAGTCATGACCTTTCATGTCATTATTCAAACTGTCGAACGACCCGTCATCATCTACGCGTGCTTGAGGGTTTCTCCGTAACGACTTCGATGAATCTGTAACAATAACAAAAAACCATCCCTCGGAATTACGACCAATAAGCATAGGTGACAACAGTACTCACAAACTTTTATAATATTCTCGTCCCCGGGAAACCGGTTCCTTTTCATCGCACTTTTGTTCAGAAATGTGGCATATATCTGATCGGGATCCGGATAGATATCCGGAGGGCGTGTGATTTCATCTTCCACCAGTGGACCCGTTTGTTCCTCGGGCACCGCTGCCATCGCTGGACCATTCAGTCCCAGTCCAGCAAGACCACCGTTTTCGTACTCTTGGTTGAATGCATTTCGCGACGGATTATTGCCATCATAGTCGTAGTACATCGGTTCCACGATGTCCGCTGCCGGTCGGGTAAAGTTTATGAAGTCGTTAATGTAGCGTGTCTCGTAATGTCCAAATTTGGCACGGGCAGTGACTGCGTTGACTGGTTGAAAAAGAGAGAGTAATGAATTAACATTTCAAATTGCAGACAAAAAGACCCGTAGACTTAATTAAGCATGATCGAATATTCTCGATTACAAATAAAAATAAATGTAATACTCAGTTATTTATTACATTTTGTTTGATGGTGTTTGACCATTCTGTTTCAATAGACTTCATAGCTGAATGTACAAAGCAGTGTGTAAATGGTGCCTCGATTTTATTTACAGAATTATTCGATGACAACCCTATCGAGCTGTAGATTTCATATTTAATGACGAGTTACCTAAGATGATATTTAAGTAATTAGGATTAAATTAGGATAAGAAGTTTATGTAAAAGTGATGCTACGGCGAAGAAAAACTTATGTAAACTGCCTTAAGAAATAAACGTATTTATGAAAAAACCCTATCGGGCCAAAGCAGTTCGACAAAATTTACTGGGTTGTGTTGAAGAAGACAACCATACTCTTCTGTGATCACTGCGCTGCCCAAGTGACGGGCTTAGAACTAGACAACGGAGATAATAATTATTTTCCGATTTTGCTTGGTGAAAACTTAATCATTGATGACAGAGATGCCAGATGCACAGATTAATCTGTGTTTCACAGATTTTCAATTTTCTGCACAGATTTTAAAAATGACACAGATTTCTGAAAATGATCACAGTTTTTCACAGATTCTGAAATAAATCACTGATTTCCACAGATTTTTTAAATCGTATGCAGTTTAGCACCAGAGCGGTGGAGGAGGTGCGGTGCTCGAGAGCATGCTTATTTTTGAAAGATCGATGGTTAATTTCCGACACTGAAAAAATTCAAACTGAAAATTCAAATATTAATTCTTTAGTTGAAATTATTTCCAGTGGAAAATAAACCCAAATAACTTTCCGTCCGCCAAATTTTGAAATGGGCCGCAGTTTTAGATAAATTTAACTACTCGACACAAAATAACCACTCAAGTGTCAAATTTCAACCAAAAGTTAAAATTAATCGCAAAATGGTTCACAGACTAAGAATCCTTCCATTTCGGGGCTCGAACATACGACAACTGTCTTGTAAGACCAGTGCCTTATGCATTGGACCGCCAACCCGGGACGAGGTGGCTGCCGCTTACAAATCTTAGATATTCTTAGTTTTTATGGTTGGATTTTATCATCCAAATGAAATTTGTATGTAAATAATTAGTCTCTAGTTTCATCCGAAATTTTCAATTATATAGGACAGTTTTCAATCATACATATAATGGAAATACGTAAATTATAATTTTCTACCCATTAGTCATACCATCTGTAAACCAAATGAATCTATCGAATGGTTCGGTAATTTTATTATGCCTGTTTTCTTTTGGACTTAATTCAAGATTTGAATGGATTTGGATGTTTTTTCACAGAAACGAATGAAGAAAATTCGAACCAGTCGTGGCTATGGTTGAGAAAAAAAAAATGTCCCGGTTGACCGGAATTATCAGTGCCTTTCAGAACAGTACCCAATCCGTCGAGTCAACCAGAAAGTGCCCTCAAATGACATGTGTTGGCAGCAAGTGGACAAGTGATATGAAATTATTTTCTGCCTATAAGTAAACAAAAAGCTTTGAGTAGCTCTGATATTTGTTATGAAAATTTGTGCACCTGTATTTTAATTTATTTGACGAATCCAAGTTTTTTTTTCGTTTGGTCAATAAAAAGACACTTAGAAAAAATTTGAATAACTGTTTGTCAGTTAGTTTTCACGACAATCAGTATTTACAGAAGTTCGGTTATTGGAAGATAATTTTACCATAAGGAGTGTATTGATAAGTAGTTAGCAACATTCAAACAGTTATTACTCTGAAATGGATTAATTTTTTGCAGCGTGTTTTGCGGTAACTTGATTGTTTACATGTCAATTAGAGTGACTATAATCAGAGTGGCGACAGCTGTTCGTTTGGAATGACAGCTCCCAGTTCCAAACGAGCAAACGACCTGTCAATTCAATGTAAAGCTAATGGAATGTTTTGAATTGTTGCCAACATTACGGATGAGATGTCGTCACTCTGGTTATAGGCACTCTAATGTCAATAACAACTGAGCAATCGACTGGTTTCGGTACGGTTTATCGTTTCAATGATGAGTCGAATTGATCCGGAAACGCGAAAGAAAATTCTGCACACTTGGTGCTCAGAAAGTGGTGTCACGTACAACGAAATTGCAAAACGGGTGAAAGTGCACCACACCAGTTTCAAAAATACTATCGAGAAATCCGGTAAGACCCTTTCCCGGTAGGAAAACGGATCCCATCCAGCCCGGCCGGGACTTAAAAGTGGTTGAGTACATCAGGAAAAACCCATCGGCGTCGACGCGGGATTTGGCCAAGCAGTTCAACACCAGCATCGGGATGATTCAACGGATCAAAGTTCTGAACTCCCTGAAAACGTAAAATAAACAGAAGGTGCCTAAAAAGTCTCTGGTACAGCAAGTTCAGGCCAAAACTAGAGCGTGAAAACTGTATAACCGGATTCTACAGAATAAAGACGGATGCATCCTGATCGACGACGAAACCTACGCCAAGGAAGACTCTCGAGTGCTGCCCGTAATATTATACGAAATCGGTGTACCAGGACCTGGACGACGCTGACACCACGGTGGCGATGGAAAAGTTCGGGCAGAAGGTGTTGGTCTGGCAAGCAATTTATACCTGTGGTTTGCGGTCGTCGATTTTCTTCACGAAGGGCACAATTAACGCCAAGGTGTACGAGAAAGAATGTTTGAAGAAGAGAATGCTGCCACTGTACAGAAAGCATAAGGCTCCTCCTCTCTTCTGCCTACTACGCAAATTCCGTTCTACAGTGGTTGTCAAAAAATAGTGTACAATTCGTGGAAAAGGACATCAACCCATCGAACTGCCCGGATCTTCGGCCAATTGAAAGGTATTGGGCAATTGTCAAGCGGCACTTTCGGAAGGAAGGTACAGTGTCCCAAAACATGCAGGAGTTTAATAAAAAAAACTGGACAGCTGCCACCAAGAAAGTCACAAAAGTAACTGTGCAGAATTTAATGAAGAATGTCAAGTCCAAAGTGCGAGCGTTTCACAAAAACTAGGATTTTCTTCAATATAATCAGTGAAATGCATAAAAATGTAATTTTTCTACAATATATCGAAAACTGATGTCAAAATATGTTTTTTTTTCGCTTTTTTATTCAATAATCAATGTTGCTAACTACTTTTCGATACACTCCTTATTGACAGTACGATTTTTACCGCACTCGGTAACTATTAAGATTTAGCGTATGAATTGTATATCTATTTACAGATTTTTTAAATTTAAACTGTCGTAAAACCGATCGTCCGGTAAAAATTTGCATAATTTTTGTAAAATGAAATTCATGTACCGAAATATCAGTTATTTCTATTACCGAAAGTTTCAGTCAAAAGAATTACCGAACAAAGAAATCAAATATTAGTGTGTGGATTCTTCAGTTGTGGCCGTTTCTCTTCTAGTGCTCAGCTCAAACTCAGTTGTGTTCGGTATTAATATATTGTGATGATTTAGGCAGCTAATGAGGCATCGCCCCTAGTACCTTTAGTATGGCTAAAGTAGAAACACCTTCCGCTTTTGCCTTCGAAGCATCAGCTAAAAGTTCATGTTGTCCAGAACAATGCGGCATTTTTCATGCATAACGCAAAGCCTCCATATGTCGACCGATGCAGAACGATCAAAACCTTTGGCCGTGTTAGAGGAATCAACAGGGTGACATCAGTATGGCATACTGTGATTGGCTCTTGAAAAAATATGTCAATGCAAAACGATTTTTCAATGGTGTATCATTGAAATACCAATATTTAAGTTAAATGTTTCGATTGACAGTTAGATTATATACATCCACAGATCGCTGAGCTATTAACTCTAAAAATTATGACAAACGCGACTAGTTCCGAACTTAATTGACACCCGGCCTCGTATACATACTGAAGAGTAAGGCATTTTTGATGGCGGAAAGTCTTCATAATCAATCAAATAAACTAAATCGATTCACGTAAACTCTGGTATAATGATCACACTCCCATCTCATTACTTGTCACTAATTGTTTTCATTCGTTATCCGATACAGTATCAGATTCCGTTTTGTTATATTTTGACATTATTAATTATAGTAAAAAAAAAATGGTAAATTTCATTATAAAACGTTTCTCCAGTTGGCAATGATCGTTTCTATGTCACAGCCTCATCAAGAAATAAAATTATTTGCACTTAGTATCATGGTACTTTATATCGTTTTCGTGTGAACAGCACTTACTGCCGTTTGTTTTGCTGGGGCATGACCCATTTGAACGAAAATTGTGCCATATATTTCTCTGGTTTTTCGCTTCGGACACACATATAGCTGTCCTGTCGTACAACCGAGAGCATCCGAAAGTGGTAAGTTCGGTTTTGCTGACCTACTATCGAAAATTGCTATTTGATGTGTTCTGTGCAGTAATTAACATCAAATATACAGTCGAATTGTACTTCATGCTCCGTTTGGTGTGAACCAAACCCAACGAAAAGGAAAGGGAAATACAGCGGAAGAGCTTATTTCCGCCAGGAGTGATACTATTTCTGTCCCATTACTGAATCCTTTTTTCGGGCGATTGATGGGCAACTGTTTCATTCCTTTGATTGATCAAACTTTTTTCTACTTCTCCCTGTTCGGTTTCCTTGCCTGCGCATGTAGTTCTCATGTGAAGCTTTTAATGTCACATAAAAATATATTGATATTGGTCCGTTTCGAGGCAGGCCGACCTTATTATGCTTCTGCCAAACACAGGACGCAGACGAGTTGATTCTTTAATGTGATTCTCGAAATAGGAGCAATGTGGGACTTGATCAACATGAAGATGCACTTTGAATAATTTATAAGATTTGCGCAATATCTAGCGGTGTTCTCATTTTCATTTAGGATAATTTGGAATAATTATTCTGTCAAATGTAGAACGAAGCGATTCACTTACATTCGCAATTAAAGCATGTAAAGATAAGTCATATTATTAATTTCACAGAAACTTTAGCTGAAGCTTACATTGATACAGACGCAAAATTTAGTTTTACATTTTAATAGATGTAACATTGTGTCTTTAACGAAGAAATTACGGCATGCTTGAATTTACGTCAAGTGTAAATTTCATTTTTTATAAGAGTGTAGAACATTTATATTGTGATGAGTTTGCATAAATTACTGCAAAAACATATAATTAATCGTTGATAAATTTTTAATCTCTCAAGAATCAAGCCTCATGTTTTCATATTATACACTAATGTTTTGCAATTTTTATTTTATATACTCTTCTGTAATTGATATACGGCAAACTAATAAAATGACTGCCAAAACGGTAAGTTTAATTCATGTTTTGAATATCCCTCATACCAAATCCTACTTACGTTCGAATACAATAGTGAAGAAAAGGATGAGTAACAGGCTGCCACTCGCTGTGTACGTCGGTAGCTGGGATACAGCACGGATGCTTCGTTGTCTCGACATTGCCATCTTGGTTTCAAATAAAGGATCAGTAAACTTTTTCACTATCACGCTACAATGCTCGAGAGTCGTAAATATAGGTGCCACTTGCTCAAAATATAATTGAAACAATCAAACCTAATAACATTTACAGTCAATATTGACTGAAAAACAAACTGCAGATAGGAGATACTTGGCGAAGCGTAGATTTATGCCTAACAACATTTACACAATGGAAGACTATGCCTATTGTTTCCTTCATTTGTCAAAGGATACAGCACCTTTTAATTTTTATTTTAACATTGGTTTACAAACTTTCACGCAATTTAAAACATTTTACAAAACCACCGATGCCAAACTGTGTCTCGGTTCGACGCCAAAGTCAATCAAAATCACAAACTGGTCGAATCGAAGTTAGTCCCGTGTCCTTCGAGGATGCAGACAGTCTGGAGCGAAAAAGGAAAATTTTTCATGTTGATTTTCCTCCAATTTCACCGTGCCTGCACATATACAAACAAGCCGCAAGCCTCGTACCCTGCGGGCTCAATAGAAACGGTGGTTTTCAACGCCCACACCCAGTCGACCATTCAGTTTATAATGTGACAGCGGCAAACACGGCAGGATATTGTTATTATCTGCCACCTTTGGTGGTGTTGATATCATACCCAGCATGAGATGTTGATACTAACACAGTGTCACTTGAATGGGAGAATTTTCCTGGAAATACAGAAATACATGTTTACAATCGAACTAGTAATGTACTCAGCAGGACAGGTTTCTTGTTACGAGCTTCCGTGGATTTGGGATACAGCACTGCATCTCGATGTGCCAAAGTATTCGTGCAATTTGCGTATTGCAAGTTGCTTTCTCTCTTTATGCTTGAATCTAGATTGTACAAAATCCACGTGCTTCTGGACAAATGTTAGTAGTATAAATGTGAACGAGTAAATTTTGTGGAGTGCAATTGATAGGTTACTGAGTTTATTTTCCGTAACAATTTGCCTTTCTCGCGTAGAAAGGATATGCAATCATTGCACAGTAGTCCGAAATGTGAATTTAGTGAGACAAAAATATTTTCGATATTAAATATTAGTTTTCTTTTTAGTTGGTTCCTTCACAAAAGTTGTTAACAATAAACTGGCGCATCTTTTGATGTGAAAGCTCATTATGGTCATCATCCGGATCAGACTTCCAATTCCGCAATTACTGGGTAATATGTGCGAAAATTTACTACAAAACATGCACTTAATTTTTTCTGAGATAACTGCTTTCAGAATTTCAAACCATCATTTAAAGTCATATGGGTTATAATAGTTTATGTCCGAACAAAATGGAAAGTTTTTTGATAAAATGCAATATTAATATTTATGAAAGTATGAGTAATATGATATACACCCTCATTCTTGTTTACGTCCGTATCTGCAATACGACGAACGGGTACTTTCGAACGAATACGAATAAGCCATTCTTGTTTTCACTCGAATGAATTCGAACGCGACTCGTTTGCCACAACTATTCAAATATCAGTAAACTTCTTAAAATAAATGCTAAGCCTTGATGTAATCAGTCCAATTCATGTTATTAACCATATGCGAAACGCTAGAATGTATGCCATTTTAGTTTCAAACGAAACGTGTATTCGAACATCATTCGTACGAACGAAATGTCCCATTCCCGTTTACGGACGAATAGACGAAATGCCGTGGTTTCGATTCGTCAGTTTAATGTTGCGAATCAACCGTTCGAACACATTGAAAAAAGTTTAACCGATCTCTAACAAAATTATTTTCGAATCTAAAGGTGATTTGTAATCAAATCATAAATTTGTGTTTTGCATAAATCATTTAGAAAGCATAGCAGTATAGTAAAATGCTGTTTTTTTTCTGGGGAGCCTTTGAATATATGCGAGGTTCAAAGTTTTCACGCATCAATTTTGCATCTATTAAGTACTTTATGGAAAATACGCCATGGGTAAACATGCTTTATTTTATATTAAATGCATGATTTTACCAATGAAATAAATATGTAGGCTATCGAAAACATGACAAAATTGCAAGAAAAATGCAACATATTTTTCGCAGATACTACTGATCGGACTGCTATTTCAAATGCTTTTTTTTTACTTTGCACGAAGTTTAATTTGAAAATTTCATTTACCGACTTGAATAAAATTGGTCCTGAGTACGATATTTATTTATTATGTAGCATTCGTCACTTCCTTGATGCTTGCAATCTTCCTTAATAATCTACCTGCGCTACCGACCCTTCTTTTGCACAGGAATCGCGTACGTACACGTTCGTGTGAAAACAAGAATGGCTTGTTCGCATTCGTTCGAAAGCATGTGTTCGTCGTATGGTCGATACGGACGTAAGCAAACATGATGATACAAAATCAGTGAAAAAAACAAGTCAAATAACAAATGATATCAAAGATTTTTATTTACAACTCAAATCTGTACCAGCACTGATAGTTTAAAGTTGGATGGGCGTTGTTTTTATGCATGTTCGATGTTTAAAAGTGTGATTGATTCGAACGTAAACGGGAATACGAATTTGCTATACTTTCGAACGTATCGCATACGGCCGTAAACAAGAATGAGGGTGATAAGCAGGCTCGTTGTTTTGGGAGGAACCCTCAAATAAAAACAATAATGTTACTGAAGATTATTTTTGTACCTAATTTCCGTTGTGCCTTTTACCGGCGTTGTCATGTTATTTCTGTAACACATGATGATGTCATATATTCTGAGATCATTTTCATTCCTACTTTAAATGACGACAATTAACTGCATAGCCTGTTCGTGCAGAACGGGAAACATCTTATAAATTTATAGATCATATTAGTAGATGGTCATACAAATTTACTTTGGTTATAGTGGTTTCGGTTTCAGGTTTCGGAAGTAGTGGTCCGAGATTTCAAAAAATTTCAAAAATTTCAAAATTTCTCAGAGATAAATTAACGTTTGAGAACAGGAGGAAGTCAAATCAGATGACCAAGGGTGATGCCCAAGAAATTGAAACCTAAGCCCTTGATTTTAACCATGGTGACGATGTTTATTTGCTTCATGTCAGGCCATTTCACAGCGATTTCGGTCTTCAATCGCTTCAACAATGTACGCTTATACTGGCTTTTTTATGATTTGAGGTAGTCCTCTAAAAGTATACTATACCGATCCCGGAAAACCGACATTGTGATCTTTCCATCCTACGCTCTTCGAGGCACTCGTGCTGACTTCAGTCTATTGTTGGGTAATCATTCTGTTCTCTGGCGTATAATAATGGATTCAGCCAAACATGTACTCGAGGTGCGCTTGCGTTCGTCTTTCTAGTCCTAAATAAGTAGGTATGTACAGGATCCAGCGACAGGATATCTGTCTCATCTGCAGAATCTTGCTTAACTACAATGCTACAATTTAATGTATTATTATTGTCATTTTATTTACCCCGTTTTCATCCTTCATTTTATATGGTTTGTGCTCTCGAAACCTCAATCTCACGGTGGATCAACAGGATCAAAAACCCTATAACATTTCTCAAACTTATTTTCGTTCCTGTTTCTGATGTCGGGAGGGGCCAGGGCCTCTCCTTGAGTACGTGGCTGTTAACCGTTGAATCATGTGAAATAACATTTCAATGTACTGAATACTCTCATGTCAAAAAAAACTAATGATTCCTTCATGGATAGAATAGCACAATCAATTCAGTGTATTCCATGTCATATGATCATTTCATAATCTTTTCATAATTTTGACATATCTATTAGATTTTGCAAATATGTGACTCGTCAATATGTTAGAATTGGAATGCCAAAACTCTTGAAACTTACAAAAAGTAACACACAAACATAACAAATGAGTAACGGATGTAACACCTCGTCATGCTTGTACCTTTTAAAAATGTAACACATGTAACATTTTGTCACACCTGAAGCTTACAAAAAAGTTACGCATGTAACGATTTGTAACGCCTATTACTTACAAAAGAGTAACGCATGTAATGCTTCGTAACGCCTGGAACTTTTTTAAAGTAACGAATGTAACGTTTCGTAATACCACTGCCAGAGATGTCTATCTCCTCTGTGTGACGAAGAGCAAGCAAAATTTCTCCCCTCGCACTGACAACTTCAACGAGAGCTCTTCTCTTTCACATTTATACACCACTGTTGTGTAAGTGTGCACGCATCATGAGTGCGTTTGTTTATTTCCTTTTACCTCTTCCACTGAATCGCACCAAAGTGCTAGAGCATTAGCTAATAAATTCTCTGAGGAGGATGCAGATACTTTCACAGAGGTGTACACGCCGGTGAGCACTCTGCTGTATGGTTTTCGTAGATGAAGCGTGGACACGCAAAATCAGCAAAATAAAACAATTTATCGTAAAATTTTCGGTTTTCCTTGCAAATTTTTCATAGCAAGGCCAGATCTACTCTCTATTAATTGAAGTTCACAGAAGTGTTCGCTCACAATCACGCGCCAGTGGTCACTTGGGTGTATTTAGACGAGAGCGCGTGTGAGCGATTCATGCGAAGACAATGTGTTTCACTCGCGCCAGCTGCTTTAACCACAAGCACACACTCAAATGCTGTCTATTCGACACTGAGAAGAAGTGCGCTTTCCTCTTTGTGCGGTGCTTCGTTTTTCTCATCCTCGGTGTGGCAAAAATCTGACTCTAGCGTGTATAACTCTGGTGAAATGCCATCTCTGACCACTGCACTATGGTCTGAAACGGGAAATTAGCTTGACAAAAATATTTTCACTATAATATATTAGATTTTTGTAGTAGATGTCTTCACAAAAGTTTGTTATGAAATGGCGCTCCTTTTGATGAAAAATGTTACTAGAGTGGTCCTCATTTAGATTGAAATCTGAAATCTAACTTCTCTTATTGAACTCAAAAATGATTTTGTTGTACAATAAAGTTGTAGGAAATTTTATTTTGAGCAGCTTTGCTGCAAAACTCATCTCTCTAGCTTTTCATTTGATCGAGTTACATCAATTTCCCCGAGTTAAAGTAGGGTGGCTCCTGAAAAATCACTTTTTTTGTTCTAACTTTTTTGTGAAACGTTCTACGGAAAAGTTTTCTTCAGAAGAGTTGTTGTACTAATTATTGCGCATAATTTTGTTCAACCAAGCTTTTTCATATGAGCTACCAGTAAAAAGTTATGATTATTTTTTCATCAAAAACAAGTCAAGCTTCAAATATCAATATTCATTAGATGCCAGATCGATAAAAATGTATCCTATGCGGTTCCTGAAAGGTCATAATATAAGTAAAAATTTAAGAAAAAATTGGAAGAGTGTTATTTTTTTAACTTATTTAAATTAGTTTTAAAAATACCTTCAAAAAACTCAAAAACATTGCAAAAATCTTAAACGCCTTAACGTATCAACATACTTCCTTCTGCAAAATGATAGTATCAAATTAGTTCTACAAGTGTTCCATACATTGTCCATTTGAGAAATGAGACACACAAAAACTACAGCCGCAAATAGATTTGTTGTAATTTAAAGCACTTGCTGAAACCCAAGAAAATCATTAGTTTGTTAAAATGAGTAGAATGTATTTATTCGAACCAAAACTCATTGTGCATCGTTTTCCGGTTTTTACAGGCTATTCGGTACACAAGTGGGTGAGAAAGAAGGGCCAGTGTCATGGGCGTATATTTACAAACCACTTCGTTTTGTAATGTAAATTTCCATTCAATTGCCTGCTCCATATGTGCATGAAAATAAATGTAAAATCACAAAATATTTTTATCTGTGTAGTATTTTTTGTAACACCTTTAGCTTACCAAAAAGTAACGCATGTAACGCTTCGTAACATAATAACTCACAAAACAGTAACGCATGGAACGCTTCGTAACATAATAACTCACAAAAAACGCATGTAACGCTTTGTAACACCATTAGTTTACAAAAAAGTAACGCATGTAACGCATAGCACTTGCACGAAAGTGACGCCTATAACTTACAAAAATTTAACGCATGTAACGCTTCGTAGCATAATAACTCACAAAAACGTCTATTACTTAGAAAAAAGTAACGCTTCGTAACGTCTATTACTTACAAAAAAGTAAAGCATGTAACGCTTCGTAACATAACTTACAAAAAAGTAAAGCATGCAACGCTTTGTAACGTAATAACCCATAAAAAGTAACGCATGTAACGTTTCGTAACGTCTATAACTTATAAAAAGTAACGCTTCGTGACGCCTTTAACTTACAAAAGAGCGACGTATATAACACTTCGTAACACCGTAACCTCGCCCATGGGGTCAGAAAGTTTTCTAGCCCGAAGAGGCGAATGGCCTCAAGGTTGAAACATCTATAATCGGAACAAAACAATTTCCATACTACCTTTACTCAGGCGTTGACTCAGATAAGTCTCAAAAAACTTCGTAAGGTATATAACTTCGAAAAACTAAACTACTATTTAATGTATTTCATGTATTACAAATATTGTCATTTATTTATCCCCGGTTTCATCCTCCAATTGATATTGTTTTGTCACTGTTCTGCTTCGTAGTCATTTAGAGCGACGATGCAAAAGAGGGAAACATATTCTTAACTTAACATAACTGTTTACAAATTGAACAGGTTATGTTATCCTCTAGCGATATGAAAAAAAATTAAACATGTTTTTTTTATATGAATTGTAATAAAAGAGAAGTATAAGCTTTAATGAAATCATTTATAAAATGGGATAGGTTGCAATGGTGGCTGCGAGTAGGTTCAAGTCAAAAACACTCCCAACAGGCAGACGAAAATCACTCCCAACAAATTGTGAAGAACCAGGTTGTGGGAAACCACAATCAAGTTACTGACAGCCGAGTTGATAAAATGTGGTGTGGCGACGGATAATTATTGCAAATTATCACGAAGAGTTGTTGTTAAGGTGGCAAATCAGCAACGTCGAATAACCGAATATTTTTAGTAACAGCAAGAAAGATATGCATCTTTTACCACTCGATAGATCCGGGCAGTAAGGTGAATTCTTACGGTGGACTCCAGTCGCTTTATACCATTCCAAAACATCTTTGGCGTAGTGACAAAATGCCAAAACAGGACAGAATACTGAGAGAGTGTCATGACTGCGTAGGAATGGTAATAATCGCTTCTTTAGGAATGATAACATTTGCTTCTTTAGCTAGTGATGACCACAGCAGCATATTGCCTGCTAAACCGAATATTTTTCCGTTCCATGGCAGTATAAAAAGACATTCCGGGGAGTTGCTTGAAAACTTCCAACCCATAAGTTTCGTCGTTCATTATCATGAAGAAAAACTTTGTCAAATATTCGCGATACTGTTTACCATTACGGTTCGGTACAGTTTTCACCTTGAAATACTTCATACCTTGCCGGGGCTTGAAAGTATGCACGAAACTTGTAGACAGTTTCATTTTTCTAGCGAAAGTACGTATCGAAAGATTTGGCCTCTTCTGCAATATTTATTTCATCTTCTCGTCCTTTTAGTGGTTCCTTTAGGCCCGTTTTTGTTTCGCTTCCAGCCTTCCAGACTGTTATCAAACGTGTACCGAAAGATTTAAGAACCTTACGGCCTACGGCTTACGGTAAGTTACTGACAGATCCGGGTTTTCATAGCAACCGCACAGAATTTTTTCTCGCAATTGCTCTTCTTTCGCCGCCATCTTCGATCTAAAAGCTTGTAGCGCACCTAAAAATGATTTTACACAACGAACTGACATACGTTCATTGCGTTCATTAGTCTTTGAAATATTTCACGCGTTGATGAAGTATTTCCAAAGATTCACGAACTGAGGGGCATCGTGGAACATTTGACAAGTGATGAAATGGATCATATTGTTGTAGGACTCGTATTATAGGAGTTTCTCTGTTTCGTTTTCGCATAGGTCACTCGGCTTACGGTGCCGTCCATCCACGTTTGGCTCCTTCACACAGCGGTATGTTGAATCGAGATCGGTAATGGAATTTGAAGTTACTGACGAGTGGAAACGCATGCAGACCAAGACTATAACTACGATGGTGGTTACCTACATACATAAATACATTCGTCATAAGATTTTAATGAAGAAAAATATAATTAGTTTGTGGCAGACATTTTCGTTCCATTGCCAAGGATTTGTTTGTAGTGAACTCTAAATTCAGAATAATAATAATTTTTTATTGACATACGTTTAAGTACATTACATCCAAGATTACTTAAGAAAATCGTTGTTCTCGTCTAACAAAATATAGTCAATCGGAAATTTTTGGTTTTTCTAAAGACGCACTAGACAAAAAAAATCAATTTTGGCCGTTCGTAGACAATCACATCGAAAATAGTTTTATCGTTTGGATGATGATAAATTTTCATAATACCTACAAGACGGATTCTAGCCAACTTCCTGGAATATTCAGTTATGTTATTTGTATTCTAAAAAAATCTTGATTAACACTATAAAACGAAGCGATGCATAGTTTTAAAACTGTTTACCATCATTAAATTTATATTTCGTTAAAATACGCTTAAACTTAATTTGTAAAACAACAAACAAAATTATGTACATGTAAGAATTTATTGATACTGGAAATAGCCAGTATCAGCGTCTTTTGAACTTTTTCAGAGACATTCAATGAGTGAAGTTATAAATTGAAATATTCTAGTAAATTCAAGCACCTTGGCCGAGTCTTTTGAAAGGTTTACATTGGTTAGTTTTTTCACCGACAACGGCCTAATTATGTACGATAGCAATTCTAAGCTAACAATTAATCAAACAAAATAAGAACCAACAGCGACGTAGCATTGACCTTCAAATCACTATCAACTGGGTCGGGATTGGGAAAATACCAGCATCATGAAGGATGTCAGGAGGAAGAGACTTGCCGGGATCGACGCTAGCAACGCGTAACGTTCATCTGTAACAATGAAAGATAGAATTTTGAATTATTCAATTCGGGAGTCAGTCCATGCCGAAGGTCGGTACGTACCAGTCATGGCTTCACTCTTCTTGGTAACGGACCATCCCAAACTCCGCTGGACAGCCATTTTCCACTTGGTGTACCGAGCGTTCCGTTCCTCTTCGGTCGTGGTCGGTAGGAATGTCTCATGCGTGATCTGTAGCTGGTTGTCTCTGGTAAATTTGAAAAAAAAACAAAATGCGTTCGATAAACTGTTCCGAAACTATTCTGATCACTACTCTACTAACCGATTCTCGGGTTCCATATTGTAGAGATCGATTCCATTCGCTTGCGCTGCTGCCATTGCCGTACCGAGAGCGGTTGGATCGACGACTTCAGTTTTCACTGCAATCGCATAGAGCCACCAAAGCAGGAAGGGGATGAATTGAAATTCAAATTATTTCGTTGTCATATCAAACTAAATCGTTGAATGCCTTAACAAAGATGAGTTCAAGTACGATGGATAAAATTAAACGGGAGGACTTACGAACTGGAATTCCGCTTAGATCCGCCTGTAGCTGCATCAACAGCGTGTTGTTGGTCATAATCCCGTCCGCATGTAGCTTGGTAAGGTTGATGCTGGTGTAGATGAATAAAAAAAAACAAGGAAATTGATCGTCGGAGAACCTTTCGTTTAGATTCGTTACACGCGAGCTTACCCGCAGTCTTTTTTCATCGCTTCGATAATGTCACGTGTTTGGAAGCAGACAGCCTCTAGCGCAGCACGAATGATGTGATGTTTGGTGGTGAAGCTGGTCAGGCCGCAAATAATACTGAAACGAATAGTTTGGTTGTTGTAATATTAGTGCCTAGTTTTACAGTGTATTACATGATCGCGGTTGAAGCATTTTTCGATCCGCTATATTGAACTTGTGATCGCTTGACGCGCAATTAGCAGGTATGCGCGATGTCTAGTTTCTAGATATATCCGAAATTCGCAACCCAAGTAAAAATCTTTAGTTCAACGACATAGACAACAAGAGTTGAGATCAAATCTGGTATCTGTACTCATTAGCCAGGGTACATTTGATATTCTCAATGACAGCCGCTTAACGTTGCACATCTACTTATCTGTGGAAGCTGCAAACCCATCGTCATTGCACTTGACTTTGCAATCGATCAGAAGGGGCGGGTGCATTCCGACGCGATCGCAATGCAGGTAAGATTAGTAAAATTGTTTTCGCATTCGTCTGCTTGGATAGCAGAACTGCTATAAATAATCGCGTTATTAGACGACGGTCTATACTTTATAGCGTGGCTAGCCGGTTTGACACGACAGACGCTCAACGGCATCATTTGAAAGTTAAGTAATTGAAACCAGTTGTTCGAATTGAGATAAACATACACTCATCTGTCTAGGTGGTTGGATGATATAGCAAGACACTTAGTGGGTTAAGCTTCAATAAATAAGTAGAATTGCTAGTGGGACAAATTTACGATATATGATCATGAACTTGGTAAGTTCTAAACCATTTTCAGAGCACTGCAGACTGCTTTCTGTTGACACTGTGAACGTGCTAGACATTGAGGAATCTCATAGCCGGTTGCTTCTGGAAACATATCTTTGTAATTAGGTTTAGCAAGATAATATCCCAAATGAACTTGTAATAAATTAAATTCCTGTTTTACACGTATCTACATTCGAATGAACACGTAAGCAAACCACCGTCAAATGTTGTTCATTCAGTGAATTTTGAGAGGTTATGTCATGTCCATTCAAAATCTAATGGAGCACTCCACTCCACTTGTAAGGTAGATGTAAACAAATACGATTAATTTTTTTTAATTAATTTTGGTTTGTGTTAAGACTCTAATGAAGTTTTGAGCTTAGTTTTTTACTTTTCAGCAGTTCGACAAACTGAGCAAATGTCTATGTGTGTATGTGTGTGTGACAAATATTGTCACTCATTTTGCTCGGAAATGGATGAACCGATTTTTACAAACTTAGATTCAAATGAAAGTTCCTATGATCCCACACAAGGTTCCTGAATTTCATTTGAACGGCTGAAAGCAAAAATCGGATAAGTGCAAGTGGAATGTAATGCCAAGACTTTGCTTTGCTTATGAAATTGAATTTGACATTTTTACACTAAATACCCTACCTCCAGGGGTTTGATCCGAATAAAAATTAGAATATTCTTATGACATCAGTAGAATCGAAGATGGTTCAGTCCTCCGAGAAAAGTGAGTGGCATTATTTTCACATTTTTGGTAAATATCACCTTGTAATTCCAGAACCGGAAGTCAGATCCAAATGAACGGTTGAAAGCAAAAATCGGATAAGTGCAACTTAGTTTGGAAAATCCGTTTAAGTATTTTTGAATGCAAAAATCGGATAAAAACATTGAGAGCAAAAACCGAACATGGATTTTGCAATGCAAGAATCGTTTAAAAACATCTTTTCTGCAAGAACCGGATAAAATAACTTTGAATGCAAAAACCGGACAAAAACTTAACCGGTTCTTCCAAAACAAATGTATCTATCCGGTTTTTGCATTCAAAGTTTTTACCGACTGTCGCTGTGGACGAAGCATGGTTCGCTTGTTTGTTAACGGCAACTTGATCTATGCTGCAAGGTTATTTTGTTCGGTTCTTGCAGAAAAGATGTTTTTAAAAGACTCATGCATTGCACAATCCATGTCCGGTTTTTGCTCTCAATGTTTTTATCCGATTTTTGCATTCAAAAACACTTAAACGGGTTTTCCAAACTAAGTTGCACTTATCCGATTTTTGCTTTCAGCCGTTCAAATGAAATTCAGGAACCTTGTGTGGAATCACAGGAACTTTCATTTGAATCTAAGTTTGTAAAAATCGGTTCATCCATTTCCGAGCAAAATGAGTGACAATATTTGTCACACACACATACACACATAGACATTTGCTCAGTTTGTCGAACTACTGAAAAGTAAAAAATTAAGCTCAAAACTGCATTAGAGTCTTAACACAAACCAAAATTAATTAAAAAAAATTAATCGTATTTGCTTTCAGTCGTTCATTTGGATATGACTTCCGGTTCTGGAATTACAAGGTGATATGTACCAAAAATGTAAAAATAATGCCACTCACTTTTCTCGGAGTTGACTGAACGATCTTCGATTCTACTGATGTCATAAGAATATTCTAATTGTTATTCGGATCAAACCCCTGGTTTCGGAGGTAGGGTATTTAGTGTTAAAATGTCAAATTTAATTTCATAAGCTACCTCTTTATCATTTAGGGGTTAGCCTATGTTTGTGCTTAGGGCACATAACCGTTTTTACTTTTCTTTACGTTTCGTCTTAGACTCGTCAGTGCAGAGCAGTTCAAATTGAACTGCTTATTGCAAACTTAAACAGTTCAACTTGAACCGCTAAGCAGACGTAAAGTTAATGCTATTTGCAAAACACTTATATATTTGGTACCGAAGTACCACGTCTTTCCTGACGTGCCGAACGAAAACGTTGTTTTCGGCTTATTCTGGCCGATGCAGGTATGGTAACCCCTAAATGACCATACCTGCATCGGCCAGAATAAGCCGAAAACAACGTTTTCGTTCGGCACGTCAGGAAAGACGTGGTACTTCGGTACCAAATATATAAGTGTTTTGCAAATAGCATTAACTTTACGTCTGCTTAGCGGTTCAAGTTGAACTGTTTAAGTTTGCAATAAGCAGTTCAATTTGAACTGCTCTGCACTGACGAGTCTAAGACGAAACGTAAAGAAAAGTAAAAACGGTTATGTGCCCTAAGCACAAACATAGGCTAACCCCTAAATGACCATACCTGCATCGGCCAGAATAAGCCGAAAACAACGTTTTCGTTCGGCACGTCAGGAAAGACGTGGTACTTCGGTACCAAATATATAAGTGTTTTGCAAATAGCATTAACTTTACGTCTGCTTAGCGGTTCAAGTTGAACTGTTTAAGTTTGCAATAAGCAGTTCAATTTGAACTGCTCTGCACTGACGAGTCTAAGACGAAACGTAAAGAAAAGTACCTCTTTATATTGGCTAGTGAATTTCTCTTATTTGCGGTCCATGAGAGTCTGTAACCAAATAAACCATTGATAGTCCCATAAAAGATTTGGTGAATTTATCCAAGTCCAACACCGATACATTTTTTTTTCCAAAATTCAAATCGCCATTGAAAATCTTGAAAAAGTTTGTAGGATTTATTAGTATATGGTAGAATGAACCGAATGTGACTATGCCGATATCCAGCTTTCGGTTCCGGAAATACCGACAATAGTAATCAAATGTGACAAAATGGAGCTTACTTCACTTTCTCACATACGATTGAATAGATTTTCAGTGACTTAAATTCACATGTAGTATATGAATGTAGTAGTGTTATGCAACAGAAATCTTCAAAACTTTTTTCTAAACTTTTTGAAATTGTAGTATTTCGGGGAATTTATGCTGTAATATATAGGAAAAAATGAATAATATGACAGAGGTAGCATAACCCCACTAGGAGGATTAAAACAGGTTTTTTCACACTCAACATGATGTTCTATCTCGCTGAAATTATAAGATTCCGTTATCCAGTAACCCTGTTCCGAAAATGCCAATTAAGACTCGATTAATTATTGGATTATTGTTTTAGAATATTTCAAGTTATTCGATTAGTTTAATAATCGAATGTTAGTTCAAAACTAATCGATTAAACATTACTCGATTATCTAGGTTTTTAACTGATTGCTCGATTAATCGATCGATGTTACGATATCCCTAGTTGTTACGTCAAAGCTCTACTGTCCTTTTAATAAATAAATTATTCGTCTTGCGATTAATTCTAACAGTTGGTAAAATTTTCTAGAACATTTGCTGTGGTTGAGTTTCAACGTTTTGGAAATTATGATTATTTGCTCGTCAGTAAGCCGATTAACTGGGCCTTATATAGCCAATATTTTGGTTTTGAAAATTACGATGTGCAAGCGGTCCTGTTAAATAAACACTCTACCAATCAGCAAGGAATTTCCATTGTGAAATTACATAATGCGAAAAATAATATCTGATATTGCAATTCGAGAGACATAGGCCTTCACTAAGCAGAATATTACGCACCGGCTTGATTTTTTTTGTTAAGAACCGAATCAGCCCACCTTGGAAAAACAATGCAACGTTCACAACGCATTGTTGACATCCCTGTAATTAGATCCCCGGACAGTTACATACGCGTTAGACAAAGTATGTAATATGAAATGCAGGAAATTTTAAGCAGCAACTCTCTTACATCGTTGAATATTTTCTTGCTTGTAGATTTCTACAAATTTCCGCGATTTTTGGTGACTTTTTGCCTTTCTCTTCAGAAAGGTATTAGAATTGCTGGAAAATCCGACTTTCGAACAGAGCCTCGGAGACCCATAGTGTTATATACCATTCGACTCAGTTCGACGAGATCGGAAAATGTGTGTGCACTTTTCAAAGCTATTTTTACCGGTCAATTTTCTCAGAAATGGCTCAACCGATTTTAACAAACTTAGGCTCGTTTGAAAGCTACTATCGGACCATTGATCAAGTTCGAAGACCAAATGGCTGTGACTTTTGGTTCCGGAGTTATAATGATATATGTGACGTAACCGACAAAACACGTTGATTTTTACCGCTTTTATATATATAAGGGTGCCAAAATTTTGGGATCACCTCTATTTTCGTAAAGCTCTAGTGCTCAAAAGTTTAAACACCTCGAAAAAAGCCCTCATGCAAAATTTGAGCTAAATCGGACATGCGGAAGGGGTGCTGCCCGGTGGTAAAGGCTTGACAATTTTCGATCTTGAAAAAGCACCATAGGGGGAAGTACTGGAAATTTCCAAAACCGAAAATTTTTTTTGATGCCAAAAGTCTCAAAACTGCATGAAACGTCGAAATTTAGCGTGACCTCAAAAAAAACTTTTGTTGAAAACATCAACTTTCTGGGACTTTTTGATATTTTCTAGTCCCAAAATGTCGATTTAAAAAAAAAATTTTTTTCGAGGTGACACTAAATCTCGACGTTTCATGCAATTCTAAGCCTTTCGGTATCAAACAATATTTTTCTATTATATATATAGATGTAGTCGAAATCAGTTTGTTTGACCAGAAACTAAATGAAATACAATTTGTTACCAAAATTAGAAGAATTTGACCGTTCTGTTTGGATCGTCATTTCTAAGTTATGGTTTGTAATTTTTTCGAAACCGGGAACTAGGAACCGATATATCGGAAATCACTACCGTTTTTTACATCTCTGGAATATCACAAGTTATCGATTATTGAATGACACTATTTCAACATTGTTTCACGTCACTATTTTCAATTTTCTGACCATTATTTCGAAATTGATGTCCACTCACCGACCATAAACTTTCGTATCCTATAATTTTGAGCAATCCGTACAACCACACCGGTTAAAATAAAATTTCCGTTGTTTGACTAACTGTAGATTGCGCGCATCAAAGATCGCGTTCAAAGTCTGGAAGCTCTGTTAATCGAATAACCTCATCTACACTGTATCACACTGTTAAGGATCGTAAATCAAATAGTCAATCTACCACATTTGTCTCCGAATATGAAAATACACAGTAAAACTAAAAACTCCCCATGCAACATGACCATTCAACAGCTGCTGACTGGTACTTTTATGCGCGTAAAAAATTCCACTTCTACTGTGTCAAAGCCAATTCCTGCCAATAGCAGTCGATGAAGTGTGAAGTGATTCCGCAGTTGCGCTGCTGTAAACGTCATCGCTTCGAGCGATAAGTTGTTATTGGGGAACCTAATTATTCACAGGACACCCACAGGTTATCAGTTCTATTAGTTGCTGTTGTTTAAACACTGTCAAGCCGTAGCCCCAAGTGTTGCTCGACAATCGTTTTTTTGTCAGATTGTGATGCGGCATTTATTGCAAAAAAAAAAGAGAAAAAAAACTCGTGGAAAATAAGTTACAGCGCTGCTAGTGAACTTTATTAGAGTTCAGTGAAGCAAATATTTGACAGATCGCGGTATTTTTCTTTTGTGTTTCACTTGATAACACCTATAATAAAGTGGCGGCTTATCGTGTCGTATATAGTTACGAGAATTACCCGAATAATCTTCCCGGCTGCCGTCAAACGAGATGGCATCTTTATGAACGTTGCATGATTTACGGTATATTTGTAGAAGTAATAAATTGCGAAGCGTGGAATTGTTTCCGACCCAATGTCCTGTTAGATTAACGTATATTTATAAGAAAATCACAAATTGAGTAGTAAGGTAGAATCGAATTCTTTTTCGACATCTGATTGTCTGTGGCGATTGTTTTTGTCTGTTTTTTAACCAGTTTCAATGTTTTGATTTTGATTGAAGTGTAGTGCTAAAACTTAATCACTAGAGCGACACATCGAAACAATTAACATCTTCATGTGATTAGCTTGTCAATGTAGTTGCGAGGGTAAAGTACAGTATTCTGTTTGATGTTTAAAAAAAACTAATTAGCGCCGGAGATAACCTGTTTGAGAATGTTTTCAATGTTTCCGGTTACTCGAATCATGCGCCCAACTAGAATAGTGACCAGAGTTTCGCAGTTGGAATAATCTTATTGGATACTTGTTAACAGAAAAATATTCATCTGGTATAAGTTAAAATTTCAAAGCACCTCAATGTTGTTATGTTATTACTAGACTGACGTTCTAAGCATCAAGAATGGAGTTATCCAATCAACTTACAAGTTGAGATAAACTGAAAATGTGATAGCATCAATTCTTTGCCCAACAGACACACAAATCGGTTCAGTTCACCGATGAGTGAGTTTTAGAGAAAGTGAAGTTTGATTTTCAAATCAAACATCTAGCATGTGTCACGATGTTTGGTTTGTTGACTTACAACTGTTTGAAAATGCCACCTATTTTCAAGGATTCTGGCTCATAAGCCATGTATAGGTATCTAGGTATTTCCAAGGTTCAATCGCTTCCAAATGGGCATTTTCTATAGAAGTATGTAGCACCATGTCATAAGTCAAATAGGACCCAACGATGGCTGATGGAAAACATGGGGAGTTTTGGTCAAAAAATTGACGGTCCGTCCCCTTCTGTCACCGTCACCGGAACGTCAGCGTCTGTCAAAATTAGCTAAATACTTTTTTTACCGGAACATTTACACGTGACGGAGGTTGACTCTGACCAAAGACATCATATTAACAAGATATCCAGCTCTCACATTTCCCGAACAAATCACACATAAACAACCTCTTTTTTCCGAGCATGACGCCCTCAGGTGAGTCCGCATCGAATCTCGTACATAGAAGTAGGAAAGAGAAATGTCAAACTCGTGCGCACCAAATCCATGCAATTGACATGATATGTTGAATGTGATGCCGTGCGATGGCGTTGCTGAGCTGAAGATTGATTTCGTTCCAAGCTGACAGGTAGGTCATTTTGCTCTGACGGAAGGTGACGTACCGTTAGATCGTACTTTAGGCGTAGGTGAAAATTGAGAACACATTGAGTACATTTGTTTGAAAGTACATATTTAAAACAATTGAACTCAAAAATGTAGACAATATTGCTTGGAGTTGTTGAACATGGGACTCCAATGAATTACAAATCATATCTGATGCCAGGAACACAGACGCCAGACGGGTGTCTCCAAATGACGTTGTGTTTCTATATGATTCTGTGACATTTTCATGAATATATTAGACGTTTTTCTGAATACGATTGGTTAAAAATTGGTACGAATAATCGGTTGCGGTTATTTCTATTTTATCATTTTAGTTTTCAAATAAAAAAATCTGACGGTTAAAAGCGCTAACAATCTAGTAAATCTAAAAATTTAGTAATGGCACTCGTCAATCAACTGGATTGAGAGAACTAATCTAGATTTTTATTCAAGAGTTGAGTTTCAACGGAATCATTGCGTGGATAGTACTACAATCCTACTGGCACTGAGAATCCTTCCCGGTTAGGGTTCGAATATCTATCCATCTACAAAATCCATTAAACCAAATAACATATTTCTAAACGAGGTCAACTAAATTACCCCTAAATGACCATACCTGAATCGGCCAGTATTAGCCGAAAATAACGTTTTCGTTTGGCACATCAGCAAAGACATAAGTGTTTTGCAAATAGCATTAACTTTACGTCTGCTTAGCGGTTCAAGTTGAACTGTTTAGGTTTGCATTAAGCAGTTCAATTTGAACTGCTCTGAACTGACGAGTCAAAGACGAAACGTAAAGAAAAGAGAAAAAAAAACTGAATTAAGTTTCCTGTGAATGCACTGCTAGTGAGCTCAGCTTGCTTCAATATCCAAATCAAAGCTTAAATGTTACTTCAACTTCAATAGCAATTGAACGTCAAATGACTAGTCTCAAATTGTTCTAGAACACTGTATTGCAGAGTTGACATTTATTTCATATATCTACCAAAAACTGAGGTAAATAGTGATTCAAAGAAGTTTAAATAATATTACAAGGGTCAGTCCTATGGGTTTGTTCTAACTACACTTTCACTGTAGGACTACGTGTCAAAGTGAGTGCTAAAATCTGTTCTGAATATTTTGGCAGCAGTACTTTTTTGTGTGTTGCATATAAGGTTATTTGTATTTAAGCAAAATATTTTTTCGAAAACATTTTTTTTGAGAATTTTTGATGCCCTTAAAAAGACCGTTTAGTTTGTTGGTGTTGATGATGAAATGTGCTACATTTTCTTCGACTGCGAGGAAGAATTTCGATGAGAATATCTCGTGCGAGGCGACCGACGCTCAAAGCAAATCCACAAATGGTCTACTTCCTGATGTGCATATTAACCTTCTCTACGACATTAACGAACCGCACAGCAACAATGCGAAACGGTTGATACCCTATTCTAGTTTTATGAAAAAGGTTTCTTTAATGCGAATGCAGGCACTGAAAAGCGGAGTTCCTGTGAAAATCGTAAACTCATTTCATGCATACAAAAATGCCGTTTCTGTTGGGAGAAATCGTGATAATGGTTTGGAAAACAGGAAAAATTAGACATTGCGACCAAAATTCGACCACTGTCGTCACTATGCTTATAGACACTCTTTAAACTTTTATACAGTGATGGCACTTCACTAAAGTGATAAACCAGTGTGTAAGTTTCATGCGTCCACTGAGGATGCAGCCGGCGAACACCGCACAAAAAGGAAAGCGCACTTCTTCTCAGTGTCGACTAGACAGGCTTTGAGTGTGCGCTTGTGTTTAAAGAAACTGGTACGAGTAAATCACATTCTCTTCACATGGATTATTCTCACACGCTCTCACCTAAATACATCCACTGGCGCGTGCTGGTGAGTGAGTTACTTTTTAAATTTATAGAAGGTAGCCTGTTTCTTTTTCTTGGAATATGCGTTACCATGCTTCTCTTATGCGAGCCGTACACCAGAGTGCTCACCGGCATGTACACTTCGGTGAAAATATTTGCGTCCGGCTTAGAGAAATTGAGAGATTAAATTCTTACTGTTTTCATTCTTAGACAAATGACAGCATCGAAATTAACAACCTTTTTCAACTATCTGATTATGAGAAAATCAATCTGTTTATGAAAATGATTCAATGAATTTTTAGTTTTGATGGCCAAAGTAAAGAGCAACAATTGCGATTTTGAGACTAACGGGTTTTCCGTGTGCGTTTGTTTTCTTTTTGCCGAAAGCAAATCTGCGAAGAATTTTCATTATGACCTGAGCGACACTGACAGATTCTCTGTGTTTACTTTCTTTTTCGATTATTACCGTACAACAAACGTTTTCTTCAACTATTTGCACTTTTGCAGATAATAATAACTAAAACTATCATATTTTAATCAGCACTGGAGAAGTGACAAATTTGAACAGAAATTGCGGGTTTGTGTTTGATATTGAAAAACCTGTTCACTCAAAACATATCAATTCTCAACTGTTGTTAAAATGCTCGTAACTTTCATCTTTCGTAGCTCGTATCGTACATAATTATTTTGTGATCGGATGAAACGATAATTCTTTTTTAGGCATGACAAATTTGCAGTATGAGTTGGGATGGAATCAGAAACGGTTGCTTATATTCAGCAGTTACCTTTGGCCATTAATTTTTTTTAATTTTGCAATTTGCTGAGATGGAAGCATAACCTGTTTGATCACGGCTCGATCTAAAATAAGCAAAAACTTACCCCCGGGCATCTTTTCTCCAATACGGCGCGTAAAGTCCAGTGAAGGCAGGTACAAAGTAGACATCCCCAGTAGAAGAGACACTTCCGGCAATCTGCAGTGAGTTACATCACAATGACCCTAAGCTTCATGGTTTAGTACTTACGAACAGAAATCTCTTACCTGTTCCGAATCGACTGGAATGTCCTTCAGCAAATTTAGGTTATCCCGAAGCCACTTCATTGCGAAGCCAGCAACGGCGACGGAACCCTCCAGGGCATAGACCGCCGGCTTGTTGGGTCCCATTTTGTAAGCTATGGTTGTCACCAGACCGTGTGTGGAATGTACACACTAAAAAAAAAAACAAGTAATAACTATAATTATCCTCGACATTTTTCAGCTTAAAAATGCTTACTCTTGTTCCCGTATTGTACAGTAGGAAGCATCCTTTGCGATATGTGTTCTTCGCTTGTCCCTCTCTTATGCAACGTTGACCGATCAGGCTGGCCTGTTGATTGCCAAGAATGGCGCTTATCGGAATACCATCCAGTACACCACCGTCCTTCATTTTACCGTAGATTTCCGAGGAACTGCGAATCTCTGGTAGCATATCCACGTGGAGTGAGAACGTTTTGATCAAAAGAGGATCCCAGTGCAACGTTTCGATGTTCATCAGAAATGTGCGTGAAGCGTTCGTGACGTCAGTGGCAAAAACGCCGCCATCCTTACCCCCTGTTAGGTTCTGTTTAAGCGAGTTAAAATGTTTAGTGTCTAGCAAAGCTCAACGCAATACACACTTACCCATAATAACCACGTATCGATTGTTCCGGCGTAACATCTTTTCTCCCGGCAGGCCCGCCGTACCGTGAGAACATTTTCCTTTAACCAATTGAGTTTAAGAGCGGAGAAGTACGGTGAAACCGGTAGCCCCGAAATGGATCGGAAATGATTATGGTTTTGCTCTGGAAGACGCGCCAGAACTTTATCTACGGTGGAATTTGTCCTGATATCGTCCCAAACTGTGAACAGGTACACATCAATCAAAACATAAATTAATTCAATCTACACTCAATTTATCTTATCGTAACGAGGTAAGCTTTCCACGGGCGGAATAAAAATATCGTACCGATTGCATTGTACAGCGGTTCTCCGGTGTTCTTATCCCACACGACCGTAGTCTCGCGTTGATTCGTAATACCGATCGATGCGATATCGCTTATCTGATAACCGAGCTGTTTGAGCTTCTGGCAGGCTTCGAACGCACACAAACGGACCGCTTCCAGAATCTCGACCGGGTTCTGCTCCGCCCAGCCCTCGTGCGGCACTATCTGAGTGATGCTAAGCTCGTGCGAGCAGAGCTCGGTAAAATCTGGAACCCTGAACACCTGCGTTGTGTAAGTGAAATTAAATTAGTAATCCAATTTCCGTAGTGTAGGTCACACCCATTTTTATCGGTACATTCAACTAACAAGCTTCCTTTTCTAAATCAATGACAATATGACTATGAAAACGTTCATTCAAAGATACTGCTAAACCTTCGATTTCGAACAATTTCAAACAACAAACGTATTGCATTCAAGTTCAACAGATAATTCCAATTGGATATTTGAAGGTTCTGCATTTGGCGTCATTCAACCTACCGCAAATCTGGCTATACTGGTGCCCTCGTCGATGACACCGACCAGCCTACTACGCTGTGTTTCCGAGCCCATCGTGCGTTCGTTTGATCACAGCCTCCTTTTGCCTAAATATCACCAAAATCCCTCCGGTCAGCAGCCGTCCGCCTACTCAGCTGATGCACACCCGTTTCGAATGCAGTTTTTCACTCACAATAGCAATGCCAGATGCACTGGTAGGGGATGTTTTGATCGTGCCACGTTTTTTTATTTACATGCGTTGCATAATTTTCGCTTCAGCTTGGAACTGCAGTGTGCGTTTTCGTTTGCATCTGTGAATAAAAGAAAAGAAAAATGTTTATAGAAGTACTTCATGAGCAAATTGACTACACTGATTGAGCATCAATGCTAATTTCACATCCAAATATTTACACCACTTGCACTGATCCAAATCGTTCGGAGGCAGGTCCTGTACTGACTTGTCTGACATGAATTACTATAGACTGAACACTTGCTGTATCCGGCTGCCAGTATCAAGCAGGCATTCCTTGTTGACATCGGCGATAATGAACGATGTAATAAGCGATAAGAGTTACCTGTTTGTTCAGAATTGTGAACCACATTTGATCGATTCTTAAAAATAGAAACTTTTCGTTATTTCAAGCACACACAAAATTTCACATGGATTGACTGACTCTCTGTTTGTCGTCCACTCTGCTATCTGGGAAGCCTCGTTATGGTATGAGAATAGTTCTTTGGCTTAACGTGAACGGAACGCCACACGTAGATGTTATATCGATTCCCAAAATTAACATTTTTGGATGTGACGTAAAAAACATATATTTAGTAGCAAGTGTGAAATAGTTTTCTAAAGCGATTACTATTGTATTTCTTGAAATTTTTGAAGGCGCCATTCAGACCTGCCAATTTCGAGTATCATCTTCTTTAAAATCACCAAGGAAACTGAACCGTCACCATTACTTGCTCATGCGTAGCTCAACTGACGGGAACTGCCGAAATTCAACCACGATTGCATCGCAAAAGTAAATGCCATTCACGCTGGGCGAGCCTCCTTCGTAGCGTCCAATCAGAACAAAGGAAAACGTTGACGTCACTGTTCAATCGCCGGGGACTTGCATACAAGGCAGCAATCTTGAGTGAGTGAGACGATGCACAATGCAATCAATGCACGTAATGCGTGAGAGAAACTCGGTCGATATTTCTGAATTTTAAACGTGATGACTTGATCGGACATCACCGTCACCGGCTTCAGCGATAAGATTGCATTGTAATAAGTTGAAGGCAAAGTCGAAATCGAAACAGTTCAAAGTCTACTTTTTTGTACTGTTAATGCGTTCCGTAGGAGATAACACAACACATAAGAGTTCGCTTATGTCAAAGCAAATCAAATTCGCTTGGTACTGTCGTCTGCTCATTTGGGAATGACACTAACAGCAAATATTTTTTCCCAGACGAACAACAGTCGTCGGAGGGTTCTTCCATCCACTTGTCTTTTTTTTTATTCAATAATATAATTATTTTTTAAGGCACACTGCTTTAGCTCTAAGGTGCCAAGGACTTTCCATCCACTTTGATTAGAACAGGAAGTTAGAGTAGAATATGCTATCTCTGTTCAATGCATTGGTTTCAAAGAAAAGATTGAAATTGATGAATTGGTGGCGACAGATCGAGGGAAACCTTTGTAGATCAACGGATTTCAGAAAATTCTACGAAACTATGGATTCATAGATCAAATCTACGAAAATTCGAAATTTTCATTGGAAATCTACGAATTCAACCATCAACACAGAGAAGTATCAATCGTGAGATGGCACTGAAAGTTTTGGCATGATTCTTGAGGACTTTTTTTTAGTTCTTATTGGATTCACAATTATAAATCCTAGACTATTTCCTATTGTCTGTTAGGTACAGATCGAGTGAATCATATTTCCTAAAAATACTTGAACTGATTCTACAACAATTTCTTATATAATACTTATATAAAGATTATGAATTGTAAAAGATTGCTTTCACTAAACGATCTATAACATTTATACAATTCACAGTCATCTGTCGATAAACTACCGGATTTGGGTAAATCCTATAACATATTACAAAACATTTGATATCTTTTAAATGACATTGCGACATCGTCCGTAAACTATGAAATATCATTACGTTTTTCTCAATCAGTAAAAATAAAATTTTTACCAATTCATTGTGAATCAAATTATGAAATATTAATAACATCATCGCTAAGAATCATATCTGTAACATTGATTTTTTTCCGAAGTAAAGCACGGAAGAAACCGTTCGTTTAATTCCTGTAATTTCCTAATGATAAGCATATTTTTCAGTATATTCACAGGATTGCACAAAGGAACCTGATACATTTATTATGTAAATTGACAAAAGATGCGAGATGCTAGACGAAAAAACTAACCAGCAATAAAAAGAAGAAGAAAATGAAGGTTTACAACCATTTATTTTTTAAAAACAATATTTTACGCATATATATTTACAATACGTAATTTTCAAGCCTTTCTAAGAAACTTTTTTATCAACCGCAGACCAAAACGTCATTCGCAATAAATGGAGGGGCTTCTCCACAACCTGTAACGGATTCGTCTTGGGATAATAACGACAATTTAGCTTGTTTACCACGCCGTCCAGGAGGAAGTGAATTTCGTCGCTCATCATCATGCTACTTAGAGAAATCTCACCACTGCTCGAGCATCTTGTTCGCGAACGATAAACGAGCCCCACAATCCGCCAGATTCAACTGCTATATTCAACTTTATATGGATAAAACAAAGAGAAATTTGAAGAGGAACCGCATGTTTTTTACCCGTACGCGCGGGACTCTTCACAACAGCAGATCGAAATCATCCAACAATCATTGGTGTCTGGGCAGTCCGAACGTGGCCCGGAGGGCTTCACAGTATAACGCGAAGGCACCGGTATTATCGGTTGTTTTTTTTTAACTCACGAATATTGACGTACGACGGTTTCTTCAAAAACGAGTTATAAATAGAAACGCGGTGAGCGACACTCCAGTGCTCCATGATGGAAAACTACTAGTCGAAAATAGACCTGCATTCTTCTATTTTCGTATGCCATATTCGGTCTCTACCTCTTTTGTTTGGTTCCTGTTCAGGAGAATAAAATGTGTCAGGTTTCTTTGCACAACCTTGTATTTTTTATGCAAACTAGAGTCTATATTTCAGCTCTCAAACAAAATGGCTGGTGATTTAATAGTTTTCTGAGTCCGGACCGCTGACGATGATCGATGATATAAATTGCATTTATTTTATTGGTTTTCCTAATTATAGACAGTAAGTAATTGTCCATGTAACCACGACCAGAGATGTCCATCTTCTCTGTGTGACGAAGAGCAAGTATAATATCTCCCCTCGCACTGACAACATCAACGAGAGCTCTTCTTTTTCACACATATACACCTCTGTTATATAAAGTGTGCACGCATCATGAGAGCGAGTATTTATTCTCTTTCAACTCTAGCACTGGATCACACAAAATTGATTAAATTTAACGAAGCTAAGCTGACAAAGGCGATTATTAGACACTTGTAGGACTTTACTGGTGAACCAGGAATTGTGAATAAAATCTACTTTATCGACGGTAGCAATTTGAACTACATTATAAATGACATGATGCAATGTAAACACACAATGGTTTACAAATAAAACTCAAGTGTGGGAGAAATATTTAATATGCAACATGAATACACGAATAAAGCTATCAGTACTGTTTTATATTGTATGTTTCCATCACTCAAATCTGAATAAATGTTTTTCTTTGTTTGGATCCGAATCCATGATGACTGTGGCTCACTGACTTTTTAACTCACACCTTTCACATGGAACTGTAAATGAATCTTACTTATCTTATTATCAATCTAATAGCAATCATATCAGCAAACACTTGATAGATAAATAATTGAAAATGAAACCGAACATTTTTAAACTTCATTGTGTCATATTATACTATTATACCATTTTCTTGTTTCCGGTATTGTCTAACTGTCAAAGTGGTAATCCATTTTACTGCTTTATTATTAAATATTTTTAATTTAAGTGCTCCTTAAATTGAATGAGTTTTGAGCCAATTTTATCGAAAACGGTAATACTTTACATTTGACGATGTTCATACGAGGTATACCGGTATGAAGTGAGCGTTAGGATACAAATGTGTCGATAATTAACATTTGGTGTGAATAACTCTAATTTTTTTTGTTTTGTTTGTATAACATCTGCCTAACATATTAAGTATACTGACACGAATGCCACAAAGATGGTAAAGTGTCATTAATATTAAAAAAAAAATATTAAGTATAGAACAGCTGATTGAATAAACAACATCATATTTTTCATCATTTTTGATTCGAAAGTTTTGATTTGCGGAAAGTATTGTGTTTTGTTTTTATTTGAAGAAAAGTGCTACATAGTCGCATGGAATGCTTATTGATGCATATGGTGCTCATGTTTCATCAAAAGCTACCATAGTTTAAACGGTTCAGAGATAATGATTTTGATGCGAGAAATGAAGAACGTGGAAGACCAAAATCTTGAAGACGTAAAATTGCAAGCAATATTGTATTAGCATGATGCTTCTAGTCAAAAACCAATGATAGCGATGTTAAAAGTAGCACAACAAACAATTTCTGATCGCTTAAAATCTTCGAGACAAGAAAAAAAGTTCGAAAAATGGGTGCCACATAAATTGAACGAAAGGCAGTTGGAAAACCGAAAAATCACTTGTAAAATATTTCTTCAACGACTCGAAAGAAAATCAGTTTTGCATCGAATTGTTACATACCTATTTTAAGACTAACGATGAAAAATGTACTAAGCCGAATAATGCATGGCTTATTCTGAAACAAACACCAACATCGACTGGAAATTAGTGTTTGGAAGGATCAGAAAGGTGTAGTGTGTCATAAGCTTCTGAAACCTAGTGAAATTGTTAATACTAATCGCTACAGACAACAAATTAACAGTTAGAACCATCGACCAGAATAAACCTGAATTTACGGCAAAGTTATTTTGTTACATGACAATACAAGTGTAAGATTATAGTGTATAAAATGATTAAGAGTATATTTGTTAATTTACTTTCAGGCGATGATTATCACCTTGTACCGTTCAGCAAAAATAAACATTGAACTCTTCACTTTCGCAAGTTTTCATTGACCTCACTTTCATCCGTTTACTTTGATCATTAAAAAACTTAAACAAAAGTATTCTGCAATCAATTGCTGATTTTTTCAAATGGCTTTTGAACTCTTCCAATTTTCCATCGACTTCCAGCTACTTTCTGCCACAGCTCTGCTTGGAAAGTATCAAAACATTACTTAAAAGCGTCCCAATTTCCGAAGTTTCTGTGAACTCTGTAATTTGGTTGTTTAGAGCGACAAGTTGAGGAATACATAGTATGTCATATGGATGGTTTTCTGTTAGATAAAAGTGCTGCTGCTAGTATCTACTATCGTAAAATGAGAATCTTACAATCTTACATCATTTTTGTTCTGACAGTCAGACTTTATCGAAAGCATTTGGTTCGAATGATTTTCGGTCGAATCTAGTGCTCGCATGTTGAACTCAAATTGATGACTCCACCATTTCGAAAGCTGTTTACTTCTTATTGGTCTGAAAGAGTTCACGAATCGGTAAGACCAACGATTTCGTTGGGTTTGAAGTAACCTTACCATCGTCAACTATTCGGATAAAGCACAAGAATCGTTTTTAAGCTGTATCCAAACAAAAGAAATTTTACACAGATCTAATTCATTCTCGGCCCCTGTTGGGTACTAACGTGAAATTTTGAATGTGCCTCTTTTGCTGCTTTTAAGTATTTTCAATTCTTACGTTCCAAAAAAATAAATATGTCTAGCAAAACCCGCTCTTTGTAACCCTTAACCCTTCTTCACGACCATAAGATGTCCAGGACGAAATATGTCAGTACAACACAATATTTTAGTTATTGTGGGTGTAAAGTAAGATCCTCAGCAAAAAGTAAAGAAACACATCGATTTGATAATAATTGAACAGTTGATAACGATTTTTATAGAAGGGAAATATATTTCCCCATGAGCGTTAAGGGGTTAAACTGTAATGATAATTCAAACGTATTTAGCTATTGGCACAGCTCAGTCCAGCAACTAATCAGTTCGAGTACCAAAGTGCCAAAGTACGTATGTTCAGTAGCGCGATGTCATGTGCCATCAATTTTGTTTGCCCGTTAATGTGCAGCATTTATTTGACATTTATCAGATAAACCGTGTACAACGTTAATACCGGAATTGGGTGGTCGAATCAAACGTTGTTTAAGTTTTCAACAACGTTGTTAGCGATTAAACGTTATCAAATTATTTAACTATTTACAGTCATCTATTCATTCTTCAACTAATATTTAAAGTAGGTGTGTGTCATATATGATTACCGTATTGGATCAAATGATAGGTTGAAGGCTGTGTCACCATATTTATGGTTTCACTTTATCACGAAAGAAAACAGATTTTCAGACTGAAACTTGGAACAAACGTATTCATAAACCTGTATAAACTTTTAATTCGCTGTACTGCTATCACCTACTCAGCTGTTTACCTCAATATTGCACTATTTTCCACTTCGTTTCCGAATGGCTCTTATCTTTTATAGAATTTTCGAAACTATGAAGATTGAACTCACATTATCTCTCCATTTAGTTTGAGTCACATTCATTTTTTTATATAAAGAGAAACATTAGAAAAAAATGAAATTAGAAAATCTGTTTGCAGCGATTTCGAACAGTGTTTTAGCTTTTACTGAAATTTGGTGAAGCACTTGTAATCTAATGTCACCTATCGATTTTGCAATGCACCACATCGCCATTTCACATATACTTATAAACAGTCACGTACCCTGAGGGAGGGCCTGAGGGGCCCTGGCCCCTCCCGAAATCAAAACCATATAAGTATTTAGAATGTCTCAGATATGTGTTACAGAAATAACAAGAGAGTAAACGTAATGAAATGTAATACAATATCAGTTCCAGTGGAAAAGTATATGTTAAAAACAGCCGTAAAAGGCACACCGAGAATTAGGTATATAAGCAATTTTCAGTAACATTTTTGTTTTAATCTTTGGACCCCTCCCGAAATGAAATCCTGGGTACGAGCCTGCTTATAAATATCTGCTTAGTTCCAGATAGAGACGTTGAAAAGCACTAGAAATAAGTGTTTTAGCTGTGCTGGTTTATTTAGCGTTTGCTTATCGTTTTGGCGTGAATACGTCTTACTTTAATATGAGGCGCCATTTCAAAATTTGCCCTGTGGAAGAATGGGTAGAACTTAATCGTGAACATCTCTTGTTGTACTTAACGCATCAACATAATTCTTTCTCTATGCCATCAAAAATATGGTCAGCAATATATGATTAAATTTTAAACAGTGTACCTAAGATAATAAATCAACGTAAATATTTCATAAGGTCTTGTAAACGAATGACAGATTCTCTTTGTTTACTTTCTTTTCTGTTAATAACACCTAAATTTCCACGTTTACATACAAAGTATTCATGTAGAATGAAAGAAAATGATTCCAGCTTTGTAACAGTATCGGATATGTAACGAATAATTGCATAATAACGTAGATATAGCCGAAAGAGAAAGTAAACAAAGAGAATCTGTCAATTGTTTCTAGGTCCTTTTGAAATGCTCACGTCAAAATGACTGGAAATTTATGTTTTTTCAAATTTTATGGAAAACTCACACTTGCTTGATTTTCTTGTATGAACAGACGCAGCACAAACAGACCTTCTCACGTGCTTTATTCGAATGTCGTTACGCTTTTCGAATCTCATGGCGAATCAAAAATATGGTCAGCAATTTATTATAAAATTTTCAACAGTGTAAGAGCAAATTCAGCAGCTGCAAGATTCATATGGGTGGTCTATAATATAAGTGAAACTGAAACAAACGTATCCCCAGCAATCCGTTTTAGTTTTATTTATTCGACCAGTTCTACTGTCGAATTTAAAACTGGTATACATTGCCGTTCTATTTTTTCTATATTTGAAACACAGATAAAACCCCACTGGGGCTGCCAGTTTATTTTGTTATAATTTCTAGATTTAAATTTTAAAACTGACATAAATTATGCATCTAGAACTAGAACAATCCTGTACATGCCCTAAGATAACCATAAATGACTGAAAAATTTTGTTATCTCGAATTTTTTAAAAAAAACTAACGCTTGCTTGATTTTCTCGTACGCAAAAACTGACCTTCTCAGGCCGTGCTTTTGTCGAATGTCGTGACGCTTTTCGAGTCTCATGCAGAGTTGCCAAGTTATTTTTTCAAAAATCTGTCTCTGACTCAAAAAATTATCTGGATTTGTCTGGGTTTACTATATACAAGGAATCGACCGGGCCTCATTTTCAGTGACCTATCATTTCTAGATAGGTGGTCACTGATAGGTATAGAGGCCAAAACCCGCAAAGAACTGGAAAATCTGACAAAATTAGTAAAATCTGGTAATATTTAAAAAAATCTGGCAAAAGATCTGATTCGTTAGAGCGTCTGACGAAGCGAAAAAAATCTGGCATTTGCCAGATAAATCTGGCGACCTGGCAACGCTGATCTCATGGCGAACAGTCGGATTAAGCAGGCATCAGCAGATTATTAGTGATCGCATTAAGATTCTGAGTATTTTTATTTCAAGTTTCTGAACATTTCTGGAGCTGATTTCTTGATTAGATTTTGGAACTGAATTCTGATTCAGAATTCTGGAACAAAATGACTCTTGGATCTGGATTCAGGAACAAAATTTTAGATCTGAACTCCGAACCTGAACTTTGGAACTGATATCTTAGCCAGAATTTAATTTTTCTGTAAATCGACAAAAAACATTGTTGTACTTTTTACTAATTTGTTCCCTGGTGGCACAATATGTTAGTCGTCAGTCGAACTTTAGTATATAAACTACTACTACTACTCGTTTCGTTTACTAGCGAAGTAGTAAATGTTGAAAAATTCACGCAAACAAACAATTATTACGATCAATTATCGATTTTCAGAAGTGTGAAAAAATCATCTAAATGTTTTTCACATTCACGTCCTCCAGTTATGTGTGTGGCATAACCTGCTACCCTGAATTAAAATGAGTATCAATGCAACCCCATCTCCAAAACCTTAACTTTTTAATAATTACTTCATACAATAGTATAAGCAAAATCACGTATTACGCTTGATTACTACAAAATTTCAAGTGTGTAGATGTAAATTTACTTGAACAGAACTCATTTTCAGAATTAAGGATCTGAACTCAGTTCCAAAATTTAGTTACGATTTTAATTCCAGCATGCAGGTACTTCAAACTGAGCCTGAGTTCTGGAAATGAATTCTGAAACTGAATTTAGGAATTAAATTCTAAAAAAAGGAATTGAAAACTGAATTCAGGAAGTAAATTCTGGAAGTTCAGGAAATAAATTATGGTTCAGAAGACAGTTTCAAAAGACTGAATCGGAGTTCAGATCTTAAATTTTGTTCCAGAATCCAAATTTTGTATTCTGGAACTAAAATGTGATACTCAATTCCAAACCTTAAACTATGTTCAGAATTCAGGTAGACCAGAATTCACGTTCTGATGTCAGTATCGAAATTCAGTTATAGACTTCAGTTCCAGAATCCAACCCGAATGAGGGTTTACATCACGCAAACGACTACTTCAAAACCGAGTACGAAAAAGGCAAGCGAGGTGAGTTTTCCTCATTGTTTTCGAAAGTTTGAGAAAATAAAATTTCTGAGTTATCACTGGTTATGTCACACAATTGAAAGTTTAATCATAAATTGCTAATCATGTTCCTAATACCATGGAGAAAGAATTATGTTGTTGGGTTTAGTACAACTCGAGACATTCATGATTAAGTCCTACCCATTCTTTCACGGGGCGAATTTTGAAAAGGCGCTCCATAGTAAACTACGACGATTGACGTCAAAAGAAAAAATTTCTCTTTCGTCAGGTATTAAGTTGAATACTCTAAATGTAATCGCTCGCTGGGAATTTGTCGTCAAAATAAATATTGACAGTTGGCTTATTAGCTGTTATCAGAAATAAATGCGTAATGCTCTTAGTTTTGATGTGGAACACATCTTTATTTTCTATATAGGGGTGCAAATAAGAAACTCAAGGAAAAATACACGTAGAAATGTGGTCAGGTTTTAAACACTTACAGCTCAGTCTATTTTGTATCAATTATTGATATTATTTCATCATTTAATTGGAAATATTTCTAAGCTTCGATTTGAATGTACGTATTTTTAATTATAAATGAAATATATAAATGATTGAAATTTTGATTAGTTGCGAGAATGATTGAAAATTCGATTAGTAGCGAGCAGTGTCCTATTTTGTCTACTAAAAATCTCCGACATACCAGATTTCCCTGCCATAGACGACAATTTTGAAAGAGTAAGTGATATATCAAAGGAAAAGCTTCGCTTTGATTGGTCAATCGATGCAGAAGCGAAGCTGTTGGAAGCACGCGAATCTATAAATATAAGCCAAATTATAGCTAACGTTTCAGTCCTATGCGTAGCATGCTAGAGGTAGGGTTTTGGTTGTTGCTAGACAGCAAGACAATAAGTGCCATAAAACGATTTGAAGTTTTAAGTGCCATATAACGATTTGAAGTTTTAATTGTTGTGTCATGCAAATCACAGAATGGTAGAGAAACTTAACCCTATAAAAATAACTGCTTGCATACAAAACTTGAACACAAGCTTTGCGAAGAGAAGCTTAAATATCGAAATCCGTATCGCAAGTATGTACAAAGATATAATTACATACATTTGGGATATTGGGTTGGCGGTTCAAAGCATAGGACGCTGGTCTTACAAGCTGTTGGAACCGGCCCTCCACATGGTAGCCATCTTGAATGAGGACGGGAGAATCACTTGATTTAAGGACGTACGACTTACCACCTCAAGCTTCAGCAATCGCGACTGTAATCCCCCAGTTTGAACCCTGGCGGTTGTCCCGACGCGCCAGTCTAGATATGGTTTTCATTACGCACATCTAACGTTCTGATTCTAACGGTCCAAACATCGGCGGTCGTCCCGACGCGCCAAACTGCCTCATCTGGGTGGTTTTCATTACACACCGCAGAATAAAACATGGCGGTTGTCCCAAACACGCCTGCTCTCTACTTTCGGTAGTCAATCATGCAATTTGGATTCTTATTTCCAAATATTCCTTATGTCAAGTGATTCCACACACAAGCCAGTTGTCGTATGTTCAAGCTTCGACCTGGAAGGATTCTTATACCGTTTTCGTTTATTGATCAGAGCAGCCCGAAAGCTGACCCAGAGTCGCCCAAACAACGTTTGATATGTTTGTTTTAGCAACCTGAGGTCGCTCTAGATCGGACTCCAATCGCGTAGTTTCGCTCTGAAAATTTTTCCGGGTCGCACCACGCATCCAGCCGAGTTTGTTTATTTTTTCTTTTTTTCATGAGTTGTTGTATAGGGCGCGTACCACGTGTTCATTTTACTCGGAGTCAGAGTAGCCCGCGTCTAGGTTCAAAAACGAAAACGGTATTAGTGTCAGTAGGATCCATAGTACTAGCCATGCAATGATTCTGTACACTAAGAATCGGCTGCGAAGTCTGTTAAAACAGAAAGGCCAAATTCCACAAAAGGAATGTAATGCCAAGACTTGGCTTTTTTTGGGATATTGGTGTGATTTCGTCGCCTGTAAAACAAATACAAATCAAGACAAACAAAGTTCGGTGTTGGTTCCTAATCAAGATCAATCTAAGCAGACTCTCGTGCAATTGCGGATTCGAAAGTGTGACGATTGATTGAACTGTTTGATTGTAGACCATTAAAAATTTTGGTTGCCTTGTTCCACATCAATGGCTTGAACAACCCTATGGGGCTGATCCTTGTAGTTTTTTACCTAAAATTCTTGTTTCTGCGGAAACAGTGCTGCTTGACAGTAACCGCAGCGTCGCTTCAAAATTTTGCACACACGCTCATGCCAATCGAAACCGTTTTCATTCTACCAGTGTGACAAAGATAACTAACGTTCACTATCTCACCGTTTAGGACAGTCTCTTACTAGTAGCTGTCTCTTTCTAGCCGCTGCAATATTCTCTAGGTATCACTCGCTCTCTACTTTACTTTTACGTTTTCTGTTGAACCATTGCTAGTCGCACAATCATATCGCTGTGTATCACTCGTGGAGTGCAGCAATAATTTTTTTCTCTTTCGCCCTTTCCTGTGGCAAAAATTGTCCTCGCGGATTTCTTCGGCACGGTACGTTGCGGATTACCGTAAAACTCGCGTAACCCTCTACTAGTAGTGTCCCGACGGGTCTAAGTCACGATAGTTCGGGCGTGTTACTATCCCGGAAGTGAGTGTGAGTCCGGTTTTACCGGAGACGAACATTGTGCTCAGTGTGACGTCGCACACCATTTTTCTTTTCGCGTTCGCAATCACATCGCTGGCGGAAGAAATATTTGTTCGCACATTCCACTGTGAGAGCTAGCAAAATTGGTGAATTAGTTCGAGCCTGCAGATCGGCTGTTAATCGTAAAGTAGGAGCAAAATCGAAAAACATCAGCCATTAGTCGAGATCGTGTAGTTTTGGAACATTTTTTGGTTTAAATTTTTTTCGATCTTTTGTTCAGTAACGAGTTAAGCTGGTCGGCCAGAGAAGGAGCGGAAGCTTGCTGCGAAGAAGAGTAGCAGTAGCAGGATAGTTGATTAGACAGGTAAAACGAAAACGTTTCGTCGTGCGGGGCGATTCCCCGTATGTCTCGTTCACTCGCGATGGATTCACTATTCCGTTCGTTGAAAGTATAGTATGGTTGTGTGCGTAATCGCTTGTGCATTTTCGGAAACTGTGAAGTGTTTGAAAGTTAAATGATTAAAAAAAAGTTGGAAAAGCAAGGCAGCGAGGAATGTCAAAATTTAATCGATTGCACTCAGTAGCATAGTTGCCAGAATCGCATATATGAAAGTTCCAATACGAGAAAAGAAAAGTTACCTGTGTGATAAGTGCTACATGCTTAACGTTAATAATTAAATATTTGTTACTCGGTTATAGCTTATTTCTCTGAATTTCGCGCACTGTTCACATGTAAAATTACTATTTTAAAACGAAATCCCGTAATTCGGTGCTCTTATAAAACTGATCATAATACCCAATTCTGAAATCGATTGGTCATCCGTAGTTTATGTGGACAGGTGGTTTCATTGATGAACGGTTGCTCAAGTCTGGCAACTATGCTACGCAGAACGACATTGGGAATAGTCATGTGTCAAAATGCAGAACAATCATCAGTTTGTTGAAGAGTATCTCGTTTACCGTCCTAAATCTAAGAAAATTTGTCTTCAAAAATCTTGAGAGCAGCATCTAGGGAACAATTGTTTAGTAAGATATTTTTTGTGTACGTGACTCAAAATTTCATTGCTGCAAGATATTAAAAGATATTTTCCTCTGGATATCGTGTCAAGTTAAAGTGAATTTTCTTTTTTTGCCCGAAAAAAATGCAGTCGTGTACAGTCGTGGTTTAGTCAGACAGCAACCAAATTGAAATTATTACTCTAGAAATTTTAGAACAGTTTAAAAAAAATGTGGAAGCGAATCAATATAACAATTTCCAAATACCCAAGTGAAAAAAAACGCATTTGATCGTCTCCAATTCTCATTGTCCGGTGCGCAGATTAATACCTTCTTGCAATGTAAAACGACGAAAAAGTCTGTAACAGAGTGTAAGGAATGGACGAAGGGCGAACGAAAAGTTACACACATGAGGAATTAAAAAAGAGAAAAATAGGAAACCGACGTGCTGCTACAGTCTGTCTATCTTGAAACAGCAGTGAATTGCTATCTGTAAGGTGGTCAAAATGTTTTCGGCATGTTTACCTGAATTATATCACGTTGAATAGGAATTACCATTTAATTCTGACGTCGTCACGAGCAAATAACGTGTATATCCAATGATCCAATAGAACTTAACATTTATAATCATTAATAAATTTGTCGACAAGTTGAAAATTTGAAACAAAAATCGTTTCTTCGAAGTCTAGAAATCTAACCTAAATATCTAGAAAAAAAATCTAATTCGATACGTTTATAGAAGTTTCGACAGAATTTTAATAGAAATATTATCGTTTGTTTGAGATTGGAATATTTCGTTTTAAAAATGTTTACAGTTTGAATTTTCAAGTCAAAATAACTTACCACTTGGATTCGGCAAACATCACTTTCAATTGTTCACGATTGATGTATTTTCATTGAACCAATTTAACTCAGAAACACTTGTGAAAACTTCAAACATTCACTTTCACTAAAAACAATGTTGTCGCAGACTAGGAAACGTCGCTCTGAACATGCGTAATCATAACTGCAGAACGATGCGAAATAATTCTCACAGATATACCGCTGGGTGCTGTACCCCGAGGTAGCATTTTGCCTACCTCTCGCCAAGAGTCAAATTCAGCCAACTGTAGAAAACTAAAATCTGACTGAACAAAGGAACTATGCAGGCATGAAATGGCTAAAAATGTTATTTCCTATTTTTAGGAAATAATTAGTAAATTCTAAATCTGCTGTTTGAGTGTTATCTATCTGTGTAGTCCTAAATGAATTAATCTCAATTATGATACCGGTATGGAACATCAAAATTAGCTATATGCAATTCTTATTGAAAATAAATTGTGGAAGCGGTATATATTTCTTCACATGCTGTGGGCAGTTTTTATGTCTGACACGTTTTAATGGAGCGGAAAATAAAAAAAAAACTAGTTAACACTATTTTCTCTAGTACTGGTAACTAAGGTAACTGATTTGAATTTACTAGTTTTTTTACTTAATCGTCAAGTATTTCAGTAGTATTTTAACTAACAAAAAGTTTTCATGTTTCCGATTCTTATTAGATAATCGATTCTATGGAACCTATTTACACCACCAGGTAAAATCGTTTCACTCGGGTAGACTCTCCACGCGTAACTTGTTTTAGCCAGATTTGCTAGGGTTACCTTCTTACACAAGTTTGACTAAAATCGCCTTCTTACGCAGTCTTCCGGAGCTCGATTCTAATTGTTCAGCAACAGTTCGTTGGAGATATTGATATGACTTTAATTTAGAACCAAACTTTTTCACTTTTCCTGTAACGTTCTACGGTAACGGTATTCACAATTAACTCAGCATTTCTATTCATCTCATATACCAATACTATGAGTTAGAGTTAGAGTTTGCTTTGAGCCTAAGAATTCGGGGAAATTCGCTTCGAGTTTTAGCATTGCAATAGCAGCAGTATTTATCGAACTTTATTTTCTACGGCAATTATCGAACTTTATTTTCTACGGTAGACATTATACTCGATTTAACACAATTCGTTGACGATATATAGGCTCGTTTGAAGGCCATCAGAAGGCTAATAGGTATGAAGGCTTCAAAACTTTTATCCAAAAAATCCATTTGCTAGGTCTTGTTAGTTGACGGACAAACAAACTAACTTCAACATTACTGATTTTCAACTTCGGATGCCCCGGAAGTAGGGTTCCTATAGTACCAGCGATTGCTATTCAATTCGAAGGCGTTCCGCTATTAGTAAGCTAATTTCAATTATGTCTGATTATAACTGACGCGATGTCAAACGGTTTCCAGTCGGATGCCGTTTACACGGATCTGTCCACGATTTTCAATAAAATTAATCATGATGCTTCATTGAAACCAATCGTATCCTAAGAATCATCATTTAGCAGTCAAAATTACGTTCTCGAAGAGCTTTCCCCAGTATCATCCGGAGTTGCGCACGGAAGTCATCGTGGTTCCTTGATATTCTTATTCTTCTTCAATAATGTCAGTTTTGCTTGTCTTCATCTTTCTGATAATATCAAGATCTTCTTCAGTATCCGCCACTGAAACGTCACATTGGACTGATTTGCATAGATTGAGTGTAGGTTGACGAGAAAAATGTTCCATTTCAATCCGAATACTTTTTTGAAGAATCCATGGCTATTACTAAGATCCTAGTTTTTGTGATTATATGCTACACGCAGAGAAAAATATTGTACAAGTAACATAATTTTGGTTTCTCGCAACGATTTATTTTATTGAAATAGTGAAAAAAATTTTTATTCAATATAGCAAATATTGTTGCTTGAAACTACAAAATTCGATATTTAGTTTGTCCAAGTGAATTAGTTTGTTTCAATAAATGTTTAGATAAAAATAACAAATATTTTACTTGTGCATTCCTGTCAGTTTCTTGACAAACAATTCCATAATAAATTTAACTTGCAATATCAGTTTAAAATGAACTAACTTTAGATGAAGGATCCTAGGCTTTGGATGATGAGCTACAGGGCGCAAACCCCCCTTTGGCGGATGGGGGTGGGAGTCAATTTATACTTCGTATTGCAGGGTGGCAAGTGACCGGGAAAAAGTCGGGAATTCAGTTTTTTACCGGGAATTTTAGTGCAAAATGTCCTAATCCTAATCTTAGTAACGATTTTCAGCGTCATGATTTTCCTGATACAACAAATGAAAAGATGAAGGCCATTTTGTATATGAAGTAGAAGTTCAATACAAGTTTTGAAACTTCTTATTGTCCCTCACAGGTTCAATGGTGCACAATCCATTGAAAATATAGCCAACACCGCAGCAATTTTAAATCAATAAGAGCTTTCTTAGTTGTCATCAATAACAGCATAATCAATGCTCATAAAAAATAAGGATAATTTGGATGCTTCTGTTGGATTTCTATTAAATCTCGACAAATATTTGAAAAGATTCCAAGTGCAAATGACAGTTTCTCTTTGTTTATTTTCTCTTTAAATTATAATGTTCTACAGCAGATCGAAAGTTGACAGTTTCAGTCGTTATTCTATACAAAGTGTAAGATAGAAGGATTGCCTATAGGACTGTAATAATCGAAAAAGAGAGTAAGGAAAAAGGAACTGTCATTTGCACTTGGGACCTTTTCTAGTGTTTTTCTTCAAATTTAAGAATAAGTACGCATAATGGTAAAAGTAGCATCAGGTAACATGTTTAATAATTTTTTTGAGAATTCTTAGGAGCTGTGTTTTACGAGGGAAAATACGATACGACGTTATTCAGAATAAGGGCGAATGATTCCCCTAATTTCACCAAAATTTGTCTCAGTAATGTCAAATTGTGAGAATACTTTATCCACCGTTTGCAAGGAAAGGAGTATTTGATTTCCTTCTTTGACAGTTGAAATTAGTTTTTCAGAGTTCATAAAAGCCTGTTAAGTAAATCTTTGTTTAATTTTTTTTGAAGATTATCTGCTATGATGAGGATATTGATGTCGACGAAGGAGCAGTCGAAGATTGTCGATGATAGAAGAATCAAATTTATATCATCTCAGTCACTAGAGGCATAGATTGTTGTTTTTCCAAAGTGACAAGCGTACATTTTAAGAATTCTAGAAGGATTTTGTTCTCGCCAAAACCCAACTCTGGAAGATTATCGTATATGATGTTAGTAGTCGCGTTTCGTCCTCATGTGTACCTCGTGCACTGAACAACTGGTCGAAAAGGCTCTGTGAAAACACATTCAGGAGAGACTTCAGTGGCTTATGCTTATGGCAGTTGAAAACAAATTGCTGTCTCAGTTGCAACGTCGAAACGGTTTTGATATCATACCGTATAAGCAGTGCACAACCCGTAAATTTTGTCACGAGACGCCACTGGTTGTTAGAAGTAATCGGGTTTGAGATAGGAGTGTTGTGCTTTAGTTCATTCATTTTTAATTTTTAACCTTATACTATACCAGGCTAAAACAGTATTGGAATATACTAGAGATGCTCAGTCCGCGTACGATCCAAAAGAACTCTAGTTTATAAGAAATAAAACTGACACAGTTCATTCCAACAATAAACTTTGTTTTATCGTTTTACAAATTAGATCATAGACAAAAGGAATCAAATCAAAACATAAAGATAAATTAGAATTGAATTAGCATAGATATTGCCAATAAAATTAACTCAACTTTTGTTGATAAACAATAAATAGGCAGTTGATTACAACAATAAAATCAGCTGGAACGGTATTGGTTTTTCGTTTGGCTAGACCGAAATTTTGATTCACATCAAACAGAGATCATCGTTGATGTTGATGGGAGAAATTGGTTTCAAACAATCATATTCTAACTAGAAATTACCATGAATGAAATTTAAAAATCTACTAACTGTTTTGTTCTTTCAAACAAGCTCCATTTTTCTGTGTGTAGAAGTAAATTCTAGTTTGTTTTTCGAGTAGAGATGTGTGATTCGATGGAAAAATTGTGAACTCCTATGTTGTATTCGAATAGACTGACTCATGAAGTCTCTTCTGCGTGTCAAACTAGTGATGGGATTAGTGACCAAGGAGCTTGGACTCCCGATTTGACAGGAAAGTCGGTGAGATAGTTCTAAGTCAGAAAAGTCGGTGAGATAGTTCTAATTTTCATTTCACTTCATGGTGAAAACCAACTTTCCTTTCCTGGTCTTATTTTATACGCTTGGAACGAATCCTAGATCTCCTTCCGACACTAAATTTCTAACTCCGCGATACCTATGGAAGAGAATGAGGGGTCGTCGTCCTTCCGGAAAGTAGGTAAAGCATCAACATTTTCTTTCCTCCTTATCCTTTCATGTGAACGATGGAGTTGGAGCGACCAGCAATGGTGGCGATACCATTTCTTCTGAGATGTTTAGTCTGAGTTGGGATGGTATCAATCCTCAATACTACTTCCTAAGCAACTCTTAGTTGTCAATCAGCAGAAAACATTATGGTATCGGTCACAACGTAACGCAACTACGAGACGTTCTCAGTTGCATAAATGTTGGCAAATTACATGTTAGATTATGCGAAGTTCTGTAATCGGAATAACCCAAATCACACGAAAAATTCTCAGCCTACTGAATGGCAAAATTCAATATTTTTATTTGTGCAATTTGACATTTCAGTTTCAAGTTTTACGATAATTGAGTTTGTTATGTCGACCGTCCCACGACGAAAGGGCCTAACTGCAAATGACAGTTTCTCTTTGTTTACTTTTTCTTGTACGATTTACCGAACTGATTTTATATTTGACGCTTTACCCTTCGCAAAATTTTCAAGGTAAAACTACAAGCTTTCGATTTATATTGGAAACTTCGGAAGATTTGCAATAATGGCTCCGATATGATCAAAAGAGAACGTAAACAAAGAGATGCTCTCATTTGCAGTTAGGCCCTTTTGTCGTGGGACTATCGATTTTAAGTCAAATCTTCGACCAGAATACTGCTTGAAAACCCCGTTTTTAATTCACATAATTGTGTAATGAAAAATTTCTCATCCATTTTTATATAAAAAAAAATCTACAAATTTGAATAGTGTTTTGAAAATTTCGTATCAATTTTTGTGTCATCACAAATAGAAAGGCATGACATTTGAAATTCTTATCACTCCGTAACCGTAAGTCTGATCCGGATAGAAACCAAAATTACTCTAGGACCTTTCATTTGAATCTAAGTTAGTGTCAATGGTCTCTATGACAAACCGAGTGTTAGCTTTCCGAACCTCAATCGCGACTGATTAGTGTAAAAATGTCAATTTCACATAAATTAATTGGATTTGATAATTTTCATAGTCGTTATAACCAAATATACTTATTGCAATTTTACCGGAATTCGGTTTTCGATTCCGGAAGTTACCCAAAAATGTTTATTTGGAACGCGCTACGCTTTCTTAAAGATGGCTTTTCAAAATTTTCGGATCAAATAAAAAGGTGTACAATCCCTTAGGTGAAATTAACTGACTTCGACTACAACGGTCTCCGAGTTCCGTTTTTGAAAATGTCGGAAATAAAGGAGCTTAGTCGTTTTCTCCAAGTAGGCAAAACTAAATTTATTCATACACGAAAATTCAAATTAAATAAACAAAAATTCAAATTCAAAAACTTATGGTCCCATACAAAATTGGTGAGCTTTATGCTTTTTCGACTTCCGATTCTAGAATTATAGGGTGATGAGTTTTTAAATTTCAAACTGTTATACACGATGACTATACCAATCGTAAAAAATCTTCAAAGTTGAGCTCAAATTTATTCCAATTTATTCGTCATTAATTCATGGTCATACTGCTTTATCCCATTTGTTGCCAGAGGAGAGAGGAAAACAAAATCTCAAATCTGAGGGTGAAAATAATCTTGCCACGCGACGTGTAGTGATGGTTGGCGGAGATGTTGCCTTAGAGATATCACTATAATTGAAAGGCGTGGCGCCCGAGCACAGCTGAACATGCTTTGTTCTTCTGTTCATTAAGGCTGTTTCTTCGTGTGTTTCACATGCCGGGTAGTTTGATTGGCAAAACGCTTCCCCCGGATAGGAGCTAGCTATGAGTTCGAGTCCAGTCTCTGCGATGTTTATTTCATAGTATTCGCTTGTCATTTTTTCAACCTGTTTTCTTCGTAAGATATTGATGATTTAAGAACCGTTTTGAGTTATGCTGGTCGCTGAATACCGGTTCCGGAAGTACCGTATATAATGATCAAAACATCTTAAGGTTTGACTAAATGCATCTTATGGAATGCCTTATCGATTTTCACATGTTTAGTATCAAAAGATTAATGGTTTCATATAATTTTTCATTTCGATCCGATTTGCAGTTCCGAAATTTCAAATCATCACTTAAAACAATTGTGCGAAAAACTGATTTTTTTTCTAAATTGGGTTGAAATCTGTTTCAATATTCATTCATATTAATTGATGGTTGAATAAACCGTGTTCCATTATACGCATCCCCAGTGTGAAAAAATGTAGAAGAAACAAGAAATTTTTATTACTTATAATCAAACTGAATCCCTTTATAAATTATTAAAATAATTTGAAAACTTACAACACCGATAAATATTTTTGCAAAAACATGAGGATTGATAAAAAAAAGCCATCACAATTACTGGTAGCTATGCTGAAGAAAACATTTTACTACTTATAACTGTTAACCCATTATTCGGTACTGTTACTAAAAGGTTGTAAACAATCAGTTTTTTTATTCTAACTTTTTTCACATTAATTCTAGAGAAACTTCGGCATATTACATATCTATTAGAAATAATGATATTCAAAGGCATGTGGACTTTCTGAAGAAGAACGAAGGTCTCGTAACATGGACTCTGCACTTTATTGTAGAAATACGAAAAATCATGGAAAACAACCAGAAATTGCGATGGCTACAATATTGTCGAAACCGAAAGTAGAAACCGAAAATGAAACAGCTCAAATAAACTTATTGTAGAATCAGTTAAATAAACCGATGTAGAACTTAATCCTCATATAGAAATGCAATGCGATCGCTGTGAAAACCGACTTTATACCATTCGGCTCAGTTCGTCGAGATCACAAAATGTCTGTCTGTGTGTATGTGTGTGTATGTGACAAAAAATGTCACTCAATTTTCTCAGAGATGGCTGAACCGATTTTAACAAACTTAGATTCAAATGAAAGGTCTTAAGGTCCCATACAAAGTTCCTGAGTTTCATTTGGATTCGACCTCCGGTTCCGGAGTTACAAGCTGATACGCACCAAAAATAGGAAAAAAAATACTCACACGTTTCTCAGTGATGGCTGAACCGATTTTCATAAACTTAGAATCAAATGAAAGGTCATACGGCCTTATATAATTTTCCTGATTTTCATTTGGATCCGACTTCCGGTTCCGAAATTACAAGGAAATATGTGCAAATTTATGAAAAACTGCACACTCAATTTACTCGGGAATTTCTTAACCGATTTTTACAAAGAAGCAAATAAAAGGTATTAAAATTCTCTAAAAAGTTCTCGAAAAATTGATCTAGATCCGACTTCCGGTTCCGGTATTACAGCGCGATTAGTGAAAATTTTCAATTTCATGAGTATTTTTTCACAAGCGACAATGCGCAAGAGGTGCACATTTTTATAAAACTTACTAAATTGTTAGTGAATATATAAAACTACTTTGAGACTACTAGTCCCCGGATTCCGCTTCCGAAAGCACCGATAATAGCGAAGAAAATCTCTAAAAACGGAACTCACTTCTATTTCTCAGCAACGGTTAAGCCGATTTTCACGAATCATGATTCAAATTAAAGCTCCCATTATCTTTAAATATACTCCTGATCCGACTGTTGAATCTTTTCGGCTGCCGAGACATGTTTCCTAAGATGTGCCTTCGTTAATGCCCAAAATTCCTCAATTGGTCGAAATTGTGGGCAATTTGATGGATTCATGTCTTTTGGGACGAAAGTGACATTTTTGGTAGTATGTCATTCTACCGTTGATTTCGAGTAGTGGCTAGAAGCAAGATCTGGCCAGAAGACAACAGGATCCTTGTGGCTTCGAATCATGGGTAGAAGTCGTTTTTGTAAACATTCCTTGATGTATATTTCGCTGTTCATTGAAGCAGTGGTGATGAAGGGTTTCGAAATCTTACCGCAGCTACAAATTGCTTGCCAGATCATAGCTTCCTTACCAAATTTTTCGACTTCAATCGATGTCTCGGACTGGTTTAACACTTGCCCTTTTCGCACCGTATAATATTGTGTAATATTGTAGTCCCGGCAAAGGATTTGTAATCGAGTTTCACGTAGGTTTCGTCGTCCATGATTATGCAGTTCAAATTTCCAGCAAGAATCGTATTGTACAGCTTTGGAACCCTCGGCCTGATCGATGCTTCTTGTTTCGGACTACGTTTTTGTTGTTTCTGTTTCTGCGCGTTCTTTAGCACGAAGAACATTTGACTTCGAAGTGCCCACTTTTTTTACCACATCCCGAACTGAAACCTCCTTCTTTTGCTCGAACGCCTTCAGTATACGTTTATTCAACTGAGGGTTAGCAGGACCTTTTTTTCGACCCGTTTTCGGTTTATCCTCAAAGGTGTTATCCTCACCGAACTTCCTGATTGCATTTCGCACGGCTTTTTCACTTACTCCTTACATTTTTGCTATCTTTCTCAGTGACAATCCGCGTTTTGTGCACTATTTGTACACAATTTTTCGACGTTGTTCCGCTGAAAGTCCCCGCATTTCGAAACAAACTAATGAAAACAAATAAACAACTGCACAAGTGGTTAGAGAAGAGTGTAAACAACAGGACGCAGCCATAAAAATTGACAGATTCTGAACCATTGCGAAATGGCAGCGGTTTTTAGTTGCGTTCATACACACTTAAAAAAACCCTGTGATTTTACATCTTATTAGATGCACATAAATGGAGCGTCACAGTTCACGCAAATTTACGTTCGAAGAACATTTAATATTGTGTCTAAGACTCCATGACATAAAATTCATTTGAATATAAAAAAGAATACTGATAGCAACCGCCGCGACTTGAACCGAGAATCATTGGATCGCAAGTACGTCTGTTAATCGACTGAGCCACAGGAGCATGCATCTGCTTGGCTGGTGAAAGGTGCATTTAAATTTATACAGTCGCACCTGCTAGCAGAACGCAAGTTACAGTCGAAACCAGTAAAATTCAAGCTCATCTAACATTAAGTCATTCCAAATAAAATTTTCCGTCATTTGACAAATTAAGTCTTCAAGAATTACATCGTATGAGGGATTATGTCACCTGTGAAATTCAAATTTTTTTGGAGTGTACTTTCTGGGACAGTCCTTACAAACTTACATCCTTTTATATATATATATATATATATATATATATATATATATATATATATATATATATATATATATATATATATATATATATATATATATATATATATATATATATATATATATATATATATATATATATATATATATTTATTTTGTGATTTAAATCCTTACACGAATCCAGACCCAGTCTCCTCAAGTTCGAACTGATTTGTAAAAACGGAAACGAAAAATTTTGACCATCCGTCTGACTCAACCTTCGCCACTGTGCAAGCAAACAAATGACGACTTCGCAGTTCACCGCCAATCTACTCACATGTTCCAATCTCGTTTTTCAGTGAGGTGCGTATCATCGGATCTACTCAACTCGAAAACAGCAGCGCAGCAACACATCTAAGTAGCAGCAGGAGAGTTGAAAAGAGTGATTGCCTAGGACATTTTGCTGAACACCCGACTTTGGCAGGAAGAATGCACAACTGGTTCTCGGTGGAATTGTAGTTTGCTGTTTAGAACCGGTATTCGATGTTTAACAGCAGTGGCGCAGACATGTGTTGGTGAATCGACGTCGTGAACAATCGAAAAGCTCGTGTCGCTCGAGATCAAATAATTATCGCGAACGAAGGATAACCTTTCGTTCAGGTTGTGTACCTTTTTCGGTTAAGGGGAAGGGGGTCGATCTGGGAAGTCATTTGTGAGTTTTTTTTTCTTTCTGGTGGAGAAACAGAATCGGAAGAAGTTGCTGCAGAAGAAGAACGAGTTCAGTGAGTGAAACGGCGAAGCTAAGCCTAGCCTAACCAAGTCGTGCCGGAACCGAGCCGGGCTCAAGTTATGGATCCGGCGGTCGCTTGGTTCCAGGAAGAGCAGGAAGGACCGGCGAAGCGTATGTGGATGAGTATTTGGGAGACGATGGCAGAGTTAGATCCTCCATTGACCGTTCCAGTTGAGAACCTAAAACCGCAACGGGCCGGGACAGAGAAGTCCAACCGTGGTGGTGGTGGTGGTGGTGGAGAGAATCGTATCATCGGTGGAGGTGGTGGTACTGGTGATGATTCGCATCATCATGTCAACCATCATCATCACCATCACCATCATGGTAATGCGTTAAGTGAGAACAACAACAACAACAACAATAGTAACACGAGTAACATTAGTGGCAACGGTAATAATAATAATGGTAACAACGGGAACAACACGCCAACCGGAGGAGGTGGCACTATTCTAGTCAACAACAACGAGAAAAACTACAATCCAACCCGGAAGAAAGCTGGCAGTACCGTGGACAATAAGGCGAGTACTTACAACATGAACAAACAACATTTGCGGCTAATTGGAATCCACGGTGGTTGTCCGTGGCGTCCGCCGACCTTCAAATACGGAAGAGGAATCATTGGGTAAGTGTTTTTTTTGTCGTATTCCGTCACGTTATCATATCTGCTAGATAATTTTCGACTCCACCGAAACAAAACCAAAAAAAAATAATAAGACGTAATAGACGTTTCTTTCGGTCGTTGCGTCGAATGGTAGATAAGAGGGAAGGACATATAGAGAGAGCGATAAATCGAATGTGTTTGCATGTTGCATCAATGTGCATTGACACCTCCCCGTTACCGGTTGTTGCTGCTTTGTTTCTACGCTACGTGCGGTAAACAATACTCTGCGCTTGAAAATCTGATTATCGCCGTGTGATTGGCGTGTTTTGGCGAAGTTTCTATTTTAGTTGACCGCATGGTTGGTACAAGCAGCTCATGCCACATGGTAGAATTTTTTCTTCCCTCTCTTTCTCTCTCTCGCTTTGGCGAACCGACTCGCAGACCACACTTGTTACTTTGTCCGGTGGGAGACTGGTGTCCAAAAATTGCTAGAATAGTGAAAGTAATAAAAAATTTTAATGTATTCCAAACTAGGGATGCTCAACACATCCTTGGGTGAAACTCATTCTACACCAAGGTTGCAAGGTTAAGATCCAGCCATTCAAATCAAAACGCCCCACAATTCCTACGGATCGGATTGTTGTAACAGCTGCCGGCCGGGCATGTTGTGACGGTGGCGGAAGCAAACCAGCTCTCCTCACAGCTATTACGCCAGTAATTCACACTGTACAGCACAACATGATGATGCCTATCGGAAAGAAAACAAGAAAGAAAAAAAAGGAAAAATACGCGACCATGGCGAAATGGCACCTCCGAACAGCGGTGCCGGGCAGCGTAGGAATTCCCTTACCTCATTTCATTTTTCGGTTCGAGTCTAATAAACAAACAAAAACACGAACACAGGCGCAGTTATTTAAAATCTGATAATCACCGAACAGCCTTGACAACAAGAACGCGAACCGAAGTCAAGTCGCTTTCGGGTGTGAGTATTTTAGCGCAGTTTCTCATTTTTTTTCTCGCCCGATCGAACTAGAATGAGACACTTGACGAACGGTTTTGGGACGTTGAATGGCATTTGTTGCTATTTTATTTTCGCTAATAATTCTACATTACATGGTCAAAAATGTACGGACGTGCGTTTTTTTTTGTGACCTACATTTGTTTTTCAATTTAAGTATATTAATGTCGCGTTGTCGATTCACGGAACACGTCTAGGACATTTACCTTGTCGTGTATCGATCGAAGATTTGGGAATTTTGCGAAATACACACAAAACATAGTTCTACGTGTGTGAGTCAAACACGACACCGTTGCAGCCTTTCTCATGCAGTTCAATTGAAACTATTGAATGTGTACTAGCGATTTAACGTTGAATGCATTCAGTATGAATCATAACATCACTTCGAATACCAACGAGACAAAAACTACCACGGATATCTTACAAAGTGTGAACGCTTATTTGGATACTTATGGTTGTATGTCAATTCAACCTTGTTTGAATAGATTAAATGTCGGTGTGATGAAAACAAACAACATATTGAGTAAAATGGAAATGTGAGCAGAAAAAGGTTTTGCATACATGAGAAAAAATGATATTGAAGTGAAACGAAGCTTCTGATGCCATCTCCGACAAACTAGACTCCAAAAAGATAGATTGTAAGTCTGTAGATTAATGCTTTTTCATGTAATCTAAAAAAAATGTTATTCCCATGATATTCATTCAACCTCTCAAAACCTGTTTCAATCTACCTTGTGGTGTAATTATGCCTTTCATATTTCACATATATTTTTATAAATATTACTAAGGGCTTCTTCAAACAACTTGTCATTGAATTTTGAATAAAAACACGGATGTTTATGTGGGCATAAAATAGCATAACCATTTCGATTTGTAAACAGTTTTGAGCTAATTTTTTAAGGAATTTTTCCCGCCTTTGCATTGTTGGTGTAAATGACGCTTTGGAATTTTAAACGCACTTCACTCAGTGATTCTGGAACCGAGCGTTAGATCGAGATAAAATTCAAAAGTAGACCGAGAGACCATAAGACCTTTCATTCGAGTCTAAGTTTGTGAAAATCGGTTTAGTCACCTGTGGGTAAATGGAGTGAGTTCCATTTCTAAGCTATTGACCCCCTTTTCCGGATCCAGGAGCTGAGAAATGGTATAGCTGAAATCAATTCGTTTGCTTAGCAAACTGACAAACTTACTTAACACATGGATCAATAAGTCCCGAGACTAAAGCAGAGATGGCGCTCGTAGTAAACCAGTAACCACGTCTTTCTAGAGTACTAACCTTTGCTTGAAATGGGTCAAAATTTTAAGTCGATCCGACCAGAAACAGCTGAGTTATCGAGGTTGGAGTAAAGTCGTTTTGTAGTTTGTTTAAAAAATGGAAAAAAACGAGTTTCGTGTTTTGATAAAACATTGTTTTTTAAATGGGTAAAAACACCGTGCAAGCGAAACAATGGATTGAAAAATGTTATCCGGACTCTTGTCCATCAAAAGCAACGATTTGTCGGTGGTTCGCCGAGTTTAAACGTGGTCGTACCGACACAAATGACGCGGAACGCTCGGGTAGACCTGTGGAAGCCGTTACACCGGAAAATGTGAGTGAAGTGACAAAAATTATAATGAAAGATCGTAAAGTGAAGCTCCGTGAGATTGCTGAGATGACACAGATATCATATGGAAGTGTATTTACTATCCTTCATGAAAAATTGAGCATGATAAAGGTTTTTTTTCCAAGTGGGTGCCGCGATTGCTTTCGATGGAACAAAATGCACCCTGCCACAAGTCGATGGAAACAATGGCGAAATTGAACGAATTGGGCTTTGATCTGCTTCCTCACCCCCCATACTCGTCAGATTTAGCCCCCAGTGACTACTGGCTCTTTGCTGATCTTAAAAAAATGCTCCAGGTAAAAAGATTTCAAATGAGGAGGTCATCGCTGAAACTGAAGTTTATTTTGAAGCGAAAGATAATTTTTTTTATAAACATGGTATTGAAAAATTGTAAAAACGTTGGAACCATTGTATCACCCTAAAAGGTGATTATGTTGATGAATAAAAAAAAGTTTTGCAAAAAAAAATGTTGTTTCCATTGTTAGTCTCGGGACTTATTGATCCATGTGTTACTTTAATGGTGCATATCCCGTCTTCGGAACATAACTGAATGAATTGTAGATTTTCAGGATCATCGTTCTTGTTATGTTTTTCCGCTGCACTCGCATCTTCCTCGGTTGCATACACCCTGCGAATAGGGATGTGGTAATATCGATCGATTAATCGAGTAATCGATAAATAATCCAAATAGTCGAGTAATATTTAATCTCTTAGTTTGAAACTAATGTTCGATTATTAAACTAATCGAATAATTTGAAAAAATCAATAACAATAATCGAATAATTAATCGAGTAATCGATTAATCGCCCTTATTCTGCATAACGTCGTATTGGTTTTTCGATCGAATGTGGTTCGATCGAATCATAGCTACCTTTGATTTTGCTAGCGTTATGGAGAATACAAATGAAATACGAACGAAAAAAACGATACGGCGTTATTCAGAATAAGGGCGAATAATCCAGATAATCGAATTAAATTTAATCGAATAGTTTGAAAATTATACTCGATTATTGACATATCGAGTAATTAAACAAATCCGACATCCCTACCTGCGAGTGCCAGGTTTGCGCCGCAGTCGACGACCTTTCATAAGTTCTCTGCTGAGCAACACGTAGGCCATTCTCTATTTCGTCGCTGTTGCTAACCTGTAACCCGCCTAATGTACGTATGTTGGAACATTGAGATCTTTTTTACGCGGTTTTATTTTGCGGATATCTGAAATTACGCGGTTATTTATGCATATTTCTGAAATCATGCAGATTTCCGAAAATATGCAATTGTTTTATATGCGTATTATCAAATTTATACGGTTTTCTAGTTTTGCTTAGAAATGCATGAAACGTCGAGATCTGGTGGTATCCTGATTTTTTTCAAGTCAACACAGTCGATTTTTTTTCCAAACAAATATTGTTTGAGATTTGACCAGCTCTTGACGTTTCATGCTTTTCTAAGACATTTGACATTTGATTTCGGAAATTTCATTTTATTCATTTCGAAGACATTTGGTTTCATTTATTTCGAAGACATTTGGCACTGAAATTTTGTTTTCAATTTCGGAAATCTTAAGTTCCATAGTCGATTTTTTTGAAACAATGTTTTGTCGATATAACACCAGATCTCAATGTTTCATGAATTTTGGAAGGCCTTCGACAACTTAAGATTTGTTTTGCGGTCTTTTTACGCGGATTTCCGAAGCTAAGCGGTTTTTATGTGTGTTTTTTTTGTGTGGTACGTATCCCCCGCGTAAAAAAGACCTTAGTGTATACTTGGTACAGTTCGTGATGCATGCGTCTGTGCCATTCTCTTCTTTTTCGCCTCTTTCTCCTCCTTTTCAGATCATTCCGTCAGACCAAGAGACCTTTCATTTGAATTTAAGTTTGTGAAAATCGGTTCAGCCATCTCCATCTATCATCTACAACAACAGAATATTATTCTCATTTGCTACTTAGCCATTGTAGACTAGCTGGCGCACCGTCTTGCGAACGTTCCTCATTAAATTCCGTACAGACTTCTTGGCGACAAGTTTTGACACTTTTTTCCAATCTTTTTCGAACTGTTGTATGGTTTTGGTTGCCGAGACATGTTTCCTATGATGTGCCTTCGTTAATGCCCAAAATTCCTCAATTGGTCGAAGTTGTGGGCAATTTGGTGGATTCATCTCTTTTGGGACGAAAGTTACATTTTTGCTAGTATACCATTCTACCGTTGATTTCGAGTAGTGGCAAGAAGCAAGATTTGACCAGAAGACAACAGGATCCTTGTGGCTTCAAATCATGGATAGAAGTCGTTTTTGTAAACTTTCCTTGGTGAATATTTCGCTGTTCATTGAAGCAGTGGTGATGAAGGGTTTCGAAATCTTACCGCAGCTACAAATTGCTTGCCAGACCATAGATTTCTTACCAAATTTTTCGACTTCAATCGATGTCTCGGACTGGTTTAACACTTGCTCTTCTCGCACCGTATAATATTGTGGTTCCAGCAAGGATTTGTAATCGAGTTTCACGTAGATTTCGTCGTCCATGATTATGCAGTTCAAATTTCCAGCAAGAATCATATTGTACAGCTTTCGAACCCTCGGCCTGATCGATGCTTCTTGTTTCGGACTACGTTTTGGTTGTTTCTGCTTCTTATAGGTTCGAAGATTCAAACGTTCTTCAGCACGAAGAACATTTGACTTCGAAGTGCCCACTTTTTTGGCCACATCCCGAACTGAAACCTTCTTCTTTTGCTCGAACGCCTTCAGTATACGTTTGTCCAACTGTGGGTTAGCAGGACCTTTTTTTCGACCCGTTTTCGGTTTATCCTCAAAGGTGTTATCCTCACCGAACTTCCTGATTGCATTTCGCACGGCTTTTTCACTTACTCCTTCCATTTTTGCTATCTTTCTCAGTGACAGTCCGCGTTCTGTGCACCATTTGTACACAATTTTTCGGCGTTGTTCCGCTGAAAGTCCCCGCATTTCGAAACAAACTAATGAAAACGAATAAACAACTGCACAAGTGGTTAGAGAAGAGTGTAAACAACAGGACGCAGCAATAAAAATTGACAGATTCTGAACCATTGCGAACTGGCAGCGGTTTTTGGTTGCGTCCATACTTTCTGGGACAGTCTTTATTTAATAATGGTGTTCATTTTCAAAATCTTAAATGGAATGCTGCCCCGACATTTGTGTGATCGGATTGAAAGAGGAAATAATTTGCATAGGTACAATACTAGAAATGCGTCTGATGCGAGAATACCAAGCTTTTTATCAGCCATATCGCAAAACTCGTTATTGTACAAAAGAATTAGTTTTTTTCAATTCGATGCCGGGACAAATCAAGCGGGCTGCAGCATTAGGGAAGTTCAAAAAATTGTGTATTTCACACGTAAAATCTATTCTGTAATTAGATCTTAAATGAGTTAGTGCAATTGGATTTTTTTTCGAAAATTGTGTAAAATGACGAAGATTGTATTTATTTTATTTTTGTTTTTTTAAGTAAGACGCATTAGGTTGCTATGTTCTGTATGATGATGATGGATTTTTAATATTTTGTTTAGTTAAAAAAAATATTGAGTTGTCTACAAAAGTATGATCCTTGCGCACGCAAAGCAGGTAGAGGCAATCTGGAAATTGAATATGACTGGAACTGGATCTGTTCTCTTTTATTTTGAGAGCTTTAGCGTTCTACGTGTCAAGTAGACTTTGTAAGATTTGATTAATGATTTATAGATTATATTTCGGAAATAATCTGGATCGGAAGTTGTTGATGAAATTGGGCTTGGCTCTGCTCATCCGCAGTCTTGTTACCCCACTGTAACTGATGTTTGTAGCGATGAACTGGTCCGGCGGGAAGGGCCAGGTGAATTACTGTCTGATACTGACAAAGATATCGGGTTCGATTCCTGATTTGTTAAAGGATCTTCACGGGTAGGGAATTTTCTTGAATAACCCTGGAGAGTAAACCGGAAATATTTGAATGTTTTCTTGTTCTCAGTTGTACTTTAAAAAGAGAACCTATACCTGCTGGATTATCCAGATCGTTTAATATTTAGTTAACTGGTTCAAATATGTGATGTAATATTTGTTATTTTTGTTCACTAAACCAACGATGCAAATCTCTTATTTTGTCCCGGGTGACGAAGTAATACTATATCCCACCCATCCTTTGTTTCCGAATCAGTCAAAACTCATTCAACTGTTAAAATAACACCTAAAAATTCGCATCATTATCACTGCACGTACATTGTATGGCTTTGGTTGGTATCAGCAGCAACATTGTAGAGACAGAAATTTTTAAAGCTCAGTCCGATTGATAGAAACGGACTTATCGGTTGTTTGGTTGAAACATTGTTGTTTGTACAGGCACACGTGAAATTCCATATAGCGAAACACACACACACACAGTGGCAATCTGTGAGATGGAGATTAGGCGATGGTTTTCATCTATCTGGATGCCCGTTGCCTGCGATCACCACGAACGGACACGAAACAGCGATCGAACAGAAACGGGTTATTTGGACTTATTCGGTCTTGCTTGACATTCACGAAGCTACCAATAATCAACCCCGGCGAGATGATGATTCAATGTTTGTGTTTTACTTTCCACTCTGACTCTCTCGCAAGAAACTCGCGGTAGATCGCAGATGGAAACACGTGAATAGCTGAAGGTCAAAAGGTACAACCAAAACAACATAATAAAGAATAGAAATTCAAGTTCATCAGTTGAGCTTTAGAACTAAACATTTGGTGTGTTTACATCTTCCCAATGCTTACTATTATGCTACAATGATTAAATGACGATCAAATGGCTGTCACTTCTGATTCCGAATATAACACATGGGCTGAAAAGTTCCGGGACTAACTTCAAAATTTACTTTATTCATCAACGTAATCTCCATCAAGAGCAACGCAATCATTCCAGCGCCGCTCTAACATTTCAATACCACTTTTGTAGAATGATTTATGTTTTATCTGAAAATAGGCCTAAGTTTCAGCAATAAACTCCTCATTCGTGCAAAATTTCTTACCGGCGAGCAAATTTTTTAGCCAGTAAAGACTGTCCCAGAAAGTATGGACGCAACCAAAAACCGCTGCCATTTCGCAATGGTTCAGAATCTGTCAATTTTTATGGCTGCGTCCTGTTATTTACACTCTTCTCTTACCACTTGTGCAGTTGTTTATTCGTTTTCATTAGTTTGTTTCGAAATGCGTGGACTTTCAGCAGAACAACGTCGAAAAATTGTGTACAAATGGTGCACAGAACGCGGACTGTCACTGAGAAAGATAGCAAAAATGGAAGCCGTGCGAAATGCAATCAGGAAGTTCGGTGAGGATAACAGGTCGGAAAAAGGGTCCTGCTAACCCTCAGTTGGATAAACGTATACTGAAGGCGTTCGAGCAAAAGAAGGAGGTTTCAGTTCGGGATGTGGCCAACAAAGTGGGCACTTTGAAGTCAAATGTTCTTCGTGCTAAAGAACGTTTGAATCTTCGAACCTATAAGAAGCAGAAACAACCAAAACGTAGTCCGAAACAAGAAGCATCAATCAGGTCTAGGGTTCGAAAGGTGTACAAAACGATTCTTGTTGGAAATTTGAACTGCATATTCATGGACGTCGAAACCTACGTGAAACTCGATTACAAATCCTTGCCGGGACCACAATATTATACGGTGCGAGAAGGGAAAGTGTTAAACCAGTCCGAGACATCGATTGAAGTCGAAAAATTTGGTAAGAAATCTATGGTCTGGCAAGCAATTTGTAGCTGCGGTAAGATTTCGAAACCCTTCATCACCATTGCTTCAATGAACAGCGAAATATATATCAAGGAATGTTTACAAAAACGACTTCTACCCATGATTTGAAGCCACAAGGATCCTGTTGTCTTCTGGCCAAATCTTGCTTCTTGCCACTACTCGAAATCAACGGTAGAATGGTATACTAGCAAAAATGTAACTTTCGTCCCAAAAGAGATGAATCCACCAAATTGCCCACAACTTCGACCAATTGAGGAATTTTGGGCATTAACGAAGGCACATCATAGGAAACATGTCTCGGCAACCGAAACCATACAACAGTTCGAAAAAGATTGGAAAAAAGTGTCACAACTTGTCGCCAAGAAGTCTGTACGGAATTTAATGAGAAACGTTCGCAAAACGGTGCGCCAGCTAGTCTACATTGGCTATGTAGTAAATGTTGTGAATAATATTCTGTTGTAGTCTAATATTATCAGTATATCGAATAAAATTTGAATATATGTTATAACACTTATTATTTACATTATTTACAGCGAAATCAAAGTACTTTCTGAGACAGTCATTTGTCGCTGATAGCCAAATCTGGCGAATACGGTGGATGTGGGAGCAATTCGAATTTCAATTAATGTAGTTTTGCCATTGTTTTGATTAACTTATGACACGCTGCGTTGTCATCTTAATGAAACAAAATTATTTCTTTTCCATATGCAGTCGTTTCTTTGCAATTTCACTGTTGATGGTATTTCCTTTCTCAAGATAGTCGATAAATATTACACCACGTGTATCCCAAAATACCGAGGTGGTCATCAACTTTCCAGACGATTGTTGTGGTTTCGGGACGAGATTCACCAGTTGCTGTCCATTCAGATGACGATCATTTTGATTCCGGAGTGAAGTGATGAATCCATGTTTCATTCATTGTCACATATCGACGCAAAAATTCCGGTTTGTTAGTACAATAACTCACGAACTAATGAATAGAATACCATAAAATTTTAACAGCTGTCTTTTAAAGGTTAGCATGAACTGAAAAAAGGTGACCACAATAAAACTAGCGCCATCTATGTGTTAGGCCTGGGACTTTTCAACCTTTATGTTATAATGGTATAAGTGACGTAAACGTCGAAACTCACTTTCGCTTAATTTTATCGCATATGGATTAACCGATATCAATAATTTTAGGATCGTTCAATACTAGAAATTGGGTAATGGGTCGATTTCGAAGATCCTATGGCTGACACTTCAAATTTCGAAGATATAATCGTACAAGTGACGTAATCGACAAATTATTTTATTTTTATTTGATCACGTTCAAATGTATTATTACTGATACGCATGGTTTGCGAAATTTATCAAAATATATGAGACATAAACGATGAAGCATGATTTTGTGAATTACCCGAATCAATCTGAATTGGCTAACCCATACCCGAGAAAATTGAACGGTATTGAATTTCAGGGTGGCAAGTGACAAGCGGGAAAAACTCGGGAATTTGGTTTCACCCGAAAAATTTTACTAGTTCAAATATAAGTAACGGTTGTTTTGCGTTTGAGCGAGATGTTCAGTAAAAGTGTTGAAACCAACTTATTGCCCCATACAGGTTCTATATTGAACATTCCATTAGAAATTGGGCCAACACATCATGTCTCGTCCAACAATTTTTAAGAGTTTAACAACAGTTTTAAATCAATCAGGAAGCATCAGAGCTTTCTTAGCTGTTGTTAATGTCAGCATAATGGCAGCTCATTGCGAAATTGAAGTAAATTTGAATGCTTTTGTTGGATTTTTATTAAGTTTTTGAATAAGTATTCAACACACTTGCAAAATTGATGGCAAAGCCTCAAGGTAACATTGGAAAAATTTGTTATAAAATAATTAAAAATTCTCAAGAGCCTTCATGTTTTTAAGTTTGCCAGTGGCGTCTCGTGACAAAATTGACTAGTTGTGCACTGCCAATGTGGAACGATTGCAGATGTAGCAGTTCGTTGTAAGTGAAAACTAAAGATTGAGGAATGAAGATTTGCTTGTGTTTTCCAGTAATGAGATAACGATATACTTTCGGATAGGATTTTTTATTAAACAAACAATTCTCAGAGCTGAGCTGAGTAATTTGTTCTCTTCTTGAATCTGTGCAGTAACTCATGAGCACGGAAAAGACACTACCACAGCGACAACAGATACTTGAAATTTTATGTCTGATGTATATGAGATGCGTGTAAATACACGCCATTTCGGTGCGATCCAACCTGCTTTCATCGAATAAATAAAGATTCCAAACAAATAATTGGATTTCGATGGGGTTGGGGACGCAGTTCATTCCTTCAATTCGAGCGGCTGTGCAGTGCACGAGGTGCACATGAGGACGAGACGCCACTGAAGTTTGCTCTTGATTGCCCCTATTTCTTTATAATTTGTCTCAGCAATATCATCTTGAGACAATGATTGTATTATGCTTATGCTTTGATCTTATCCACCGTTTGCAGGGAGTATTCTATGTCCTTCTTTGAGATCTGAAACTGGATTTTGAAGGGTAGTATAGAACCATAAAAAGATTTAGAGTATGGATTGATTTTTTCAGTGAATCTTTGTTTAATTTTTTATTTGAAGGTCCTCAACTATTCCATAGTAGGGTCACAAGAACGTTTTTATTGATATATAACAGATCGGCTGAAAAGTTCGTATCGTTTCTATGAGAGGGCGCCACTAGAATTAAATCCATACCATTTTCAGTTAGTACCAACCTTCAAAAGATACGTGCATAAATTTGACAGCTGTCTGATTATTATGGCGTTTTCGTTTTTAATTTGCACTACACCGGTGCAGTGCTACACTGAGGCATGAATAAACGAACAAAAATGACGAAAACATAAACAGTAACCATTGACTACAATTAACGATTCCATTGCACAGAGCTACACCAAACTTTTGATGAGTGCTACACCAGTGGTATCGGTGCAGAAACAGTGTAGCACTGGTGTAGTGCAATTGGTAAAAACGAACGGTTTAGGTGCAGCTTTCGCTACACCGGTGTAGTGCAATTTAAAAACGAAAACGACATTAGTTTGTGAGATATTGCATTTTGAGTGAAGCTACTTTTGTTATTGTGAAAAAAATGGAAAAAAAGGAATTTCGTGTGTTGATGAAACACTACTTTTTGATGAAAAAAAGTGCCGCCGATACCAAAAAATGGCTTGATGAGTGTTATCCAGACTCTGCACCGGGCGAAGCAACAATTCGTAAGTGGTTCGCAAAATTTCGTACTGGTCATATGAGCACCGAAGACGATGAACGCAGTGGACGTCCAAAAGAGGCTGTTACCGATGAAAACGTGAAAAAAAATCCACAAAATGATTTTCAATGACCGTAAAGTGAAGTTGATCGAGATAGCTGACACCCTAAAGATATCAAAGGAACGTGTTGGACATATTATTCACGAATATTTGGATATGAGAAAGCTTTGTGCAAAATGGGTGCCGCGAGAGCTCACAATCGATCAAAAACAACAACGAATTGATGATTCTGAGCAGTGTTTGGAGCTGTTATATCGAAATAAAACCGACTTTTTTCGTCGATATATAACAATGGACGAAACATGGCTCCATCACTTCACTCCGGAGTCCAATCGACAGTCAGCTGAGTGGACTGCACGCGATGAACCGAACCCAAAGCGTGGAAAGACTCAACAATCGGCCGGTAAGGTTATGGCGTCTGTATTTTGGGATTCGCATGGTATAATTTCCATCGATTACCTTGAGAAGGGAAAAACCATCAACAGTGACTATTATATAGCGTTATTAGAGCGTTTGAAGGACGAAATTTAAAAAAAACGGCCTCATTTGAAGAAGAAAAAAGTTTTGTTTCATCAAAACAATGCACCGTGTCACAAGTCGATTCAAACCATGCTGAAATTGAACGAATTGGGCTTCGAATTGCTCCCTCATCCACCGTATTCTCCTGATTTGGGCCCCAGTGACTTTTTCCTGTTCTCAGACCTCAAGAGAATGCTCGCTGGTAAAAAATTTAGAAGCAATGAAGAGGTAATCGCTGAAACTGAGGCCTATTTTGAGGCAAAGGACAAATCGTACTACAAAAATGGTATCGAAAAGTTGGAAGATCGCTATAATCGCTGTATCGCCTCTGATGGCAATTATGTTGAATAATAAAAACGAATTTTGGCAAAAAAATGTGTGTTTCTATTAAACGATACGAACTTTTCAGTCGAACTGTTATATGAAGGAGAATTGCATTTAATTTGAGCAAAACAATTTCAGGGTTTACATTGAGGTCTGTATCCTAGCCGATTATTTCTAAGGTGGTAGAATATATCACTAATTAAACTAACCATTGCCTAATTTGAAATCCTGAATATTGTTGGTAGATGATCTACGAATGTGACATTGATCTTCTAGAACTAGATCAATTGAGGAAGGGTTTCTCATAGAAAATAAATTAGTTGGGCTATTTGGAAATAAAACTGACTAAAATCAGTGTTCATCATAAGGAACTCGTAATTTCTTAATCTTTTTCGGATTATTCCACGAGTGATGCCTAGCATTTGAAGTCTTATTAGGTAAAAGTATATCGATATCTTGTACATTTTACAGTTATTATTTAATTTATTTGCTCATCAACGCATTGAAATCGTTAATATGCTGCATTTCAAAAATGGAATGACATGACGGATGTACCTATTGTTTATTGACTAACAGATACATATTTAAAAAAAAAATTTTTTTAGATGAGCAATGATGTGCCATCATGCCGTTTGTAATTATACCATCGAACTGAAATTGTCACGTTCACTTCCGAAAGGAACGAATAAACCTCAGTACGAAATGCTTTGAAATTGCAGGCATAGATTGTTGTTGGTTTTCTAGAGTGACAAGCGTTAATTTTAGGGATTGTTGTTCCTTATTGATTTAACTTCCTTGTTGATTTATTTTCAATCATATGTATACAAAAAAAATAAAACCAGTCATGTTCGCTCGGAAGAAATCGGTTACGTGTAACCAAAAGCTCTAGATGACTAGAAAAATGTTTTGTGCTTTTCTTATATGCTTTAGTAATAATTAATATAAATATAATTCTAATTTTCTATTTATACATCTAGATGCCCGAAAAGTACTTCAATCTTAAATTAACAGGCTTATTATAATGTTCTTTTTTGGACATGGGATATCTGTTCAAAGCTTGAATTAAAGGAATAGTTAAAATGAACTAAACAGAGGCGATTTTAGCCTATTCCAAAAACCGGGAGTTGTTATCTCGCAAACTGGAAAAAACGGGATTTTTTTCAATAATATAATACATTTTCAGGCACATTGCTTAAGTTCTAAGATGCCAAAGGTATTTTCTAATCTTAATTAACGACTAACTTAAAACTAAGATAGTATCATTAGACTATGTCATCTCGGATTCTCGAAAATCCAGCTTTCAGCTGGCGATCGGTCGGCAGTGGTCGATGAATTAAATATTGCATGGTGGTTAGTGAATATCTGTGCTGGCCGCATCCTTCGGTTCGTGTGGGTCCGCGTGAAACACCCCCAGGCTACGAAGGCCCGGCGGGTGGCCCGCATGCTGGTTTTCGACTGGAGCGGTCTTCCGTGGGCGGTGATGGTGATGTTACGGAAGAGAATGAAAATAAAAGTAAATATTGTGGAAACCGGGTAAAAAGGGGATGTGGGAACAAAATGTCTGAAAACGACAGAGATCTAATTAGTTGCCATCGAGATAGTGAAGAGATAGGGAAGGGGGAACGGAAAAGTTAGTGATAAAAAAAGATCTTGTTAGTTCCAATAAAGATGGTGGACAGGGACGGGGATCGAGAGGATTGGGTGGAAAAAAACGGGAAATTGAAATCGGCAATTCACTAGCCACCCTGAAATTTTGAAGTTTAAGTCACTTATACCGCTTATATCACCGGAATCGCAAGTGACAGCCATTTGAACTTCAAACTTGATGAATACGTAGTACCATTGAAAAGTGTCTAAGTTTGTTGAGATCGGTTTAGCCATGTTCGAGAAAATTGAGCGGTAAAAAATAAAGTGCGCTTTGTCGGTAACTTCACTTATACCATCATATTTCCGGAACCAGAAGTCACAGCTATTTGATCTTCGAACTTGATCAATAGCCCAAAAGTAGTTTTCAAATGAACCCAAGTTTGTTGAAATCGGTTCAACCATCATTGAGAAAATAAAGCAATATAGGAATCTAGTATCAAATACGGAAATAATAAACAATGCAATATTTCCTTAAACTATTTTTCGGAATGGGTTAAACTTCCGTTCCGTTCGTAAACCTTTTGGGTGAAAAGTAAACCGTCAACTTATATTCTTCGATTGTTCGAATTTCAATCGCAAAAAAAAATGAAAATTCACATAAGAATAAACATTCCTATGTATTTTGACAGCTTCATTCGAAAACATCATCGTTTGAACTACAGCGCTATCTACTTTTTTTTTTTTTTTAAACAGGTAGTATATTTTTTTTTTATTCAAGAATATAATGTTTAAGGCACACTGCTTAAGCTCTAAGATGCCAAGGGCTTCTACTAATTCTAATTTACGACTAACTTAAAACTAGGGTTGTATCATTGAGTAATGTCATATTTGGGTCGCAATGGTTGACTTTGGCAGATCCAGCCTTCAGCTGGTGATCGGCAGTGGCCGGTGAATTGAATATTTCATGAGAGTCTTCCATATGGCGTTGGTGAATGTTCATGTTGGCCGCATTCTTCGGTCCGTGTGGGTCCGCGGGAAACACCCCCAGGTTACGAATACCCGGCGGGTGGCCCGCATGCTGTTGGTAAGTTTCCGTGGGCGATGATGGTGTTGTTACAGAAGAAAATGAAAAAAAAAATAGCGAAGTAAATATTGCGGAAAACGGAGTAAAAAGGGGATATGGGAATGAAATGACTAAAACGACAGAGATCTAATTAGTTGACATCGAGATGGTGAAGAGACGGGGAGCGGGGAAGCGAAAAGGTTAGTGACAGCACAAAGATCTTGTTAGTTCCGATGAAGATGGTGGACAGATGAGGAATCGGGATAATCGGCGGAAGTTAGTGTCGAACCTGCAGGTGAAGATTATTCCTAGCCACAGTTGAAACAACGTCGATAAATAGGAGGAACTTTCTAAGCCAGATGTAACAGATTACACTTGTATATTAATGTGTTTGAGAAACTCGTATATCAGAAGCATATATGAGCTATCCCGACTCGCCAACACATCCCGAACCGGAACTTCAGGCGGTCTACCTCGGGCCCTGAGGGATTCCAGTAGCTTCGACCTGGCGTCGCGATACTCTACGCACGACCACACGACATGCTCGATGTCCTGATAACCGTCGCCACAGGTGCAGAGCCCGTTCTCCACGATCCCGATACGCCGGAGATGTGCGTTGAATGTATAGTGATTTGACATGAGCCGTGACATAACGCGAATGAAATCACGACTCACGTTCATCCCCTTGAACCACGGTTTCGTTGATACCTTAGGAATAATGGAGTGTAGCCATCGTCCCAGTTCGTCATTCGTCCATGAAGTTTGCCAACTTTCGAGAGTTTTCTGACGAGAAATACTGAAAAATTCATTGAAGCAGATTGGTCTTTCATAAATATCACCTTCTAATGCGCCCACCTTAGCCAATGAGTCTGCCTTTTCATTTCCCGGAATGGAACAATGCGAAGGGACCCAGACTAACGATATTGAATAAGACCGTTCAGATAAAGTTCTCAAGAGTTCCCGTATTTTCCCCAGAAAATAAGGGGGGTACTTTCCTGGCTTCATTGCCCGGAGAGCTTCTATTGAGCTTAGACTGTCCGTGACAATGAAGTAATGGTCTTTGGGCGAGGTTTCAATGATCTCGAGGGTGTACTGAATAGCAGCTAATTCTGCGACGTAAACTGAAGCCGGATCACTGAGTTTGTACGAAGCGGTGATGTTTTGATTGAAGATACCGAAGCCTGTGGACTCGTTGATGTTTGATCCGTCAGTGTAAAACACCTTTTCACAGTTGACTGTTCTAAATTTATTATAAAAAATATTTGGGGCCACTTGAGGGCGCACGTGATCCGGAATTCCACGAATCTCTTCTCTCATGGAAGTATCGAAAAACACAGTAGAATCAGAAGTATCCAAGAAATGAGCACGGTTGGAAACAAACGAAGAAGGATTAATATTCTGAGCCATGTAATCAAAATACAAGGACATAAAACGGGTTTGAGAATTGAGCTCAACTAACCTTTCGAAATTTTCAATCACCAGAGGATTCAAAATGTCGCATCGAATGAGTAAACGATATGAGAGATCCCAGAACCGGTTTTTCAATGGGAGAACGCCCGCCAGCACTTCGAGGCTCATCGTATGAGTCGATTGCATGCAACCCAAGGCAATACGCAAACAACGATACTGAATTCTTTCCAGCTTGATGAAATGAGTGTTCGCCGCGGATCGGAAGCAAAAGCATCCGTATTCCATCACGGACAATATCGTTGTTTGGTACAGCCTGATCAGGTCTCCTGGATGGGCACCCCACCACGATCCGGTTATTGTACGAAGAAAGTTGATTCTTTGTTGGCATTTTCGTTTCATATACCTAATGTGACATCCCCATGTGCCTTTGGAGTCGAACCAGACCCCGAGATATTTAAATGTGAAGACCTGAGCTATGTTTTCACCCCCTAGTTGAAGCTGTAGTTGTGCTGGTTCTCGCTTCCTTGAAAATACAACCAGCTCAGTTTTCTCCGTAGAGAACTCGATACCCATTTGAAGAGCCCATGTGGATAAGTTGGCAAGAGTATCTTGTAACAGCCCTTGCAGATCGGCAGCTTTGGGTCCTATAATAGACACAACGCTGTCATCGGCAAGTTGTCTTAGCGTGCAAGATGTGTTGATACATTTATCGATGTCGTTTACGTAAAAATTGTATAAAAGGGGGCTTAAGCATGAGCCCTGAGGAAGACCCATGTAACTGAATCGTATTGTCGACAAATCACCATGCGCGAAATACATGTGTTTCTCAGACAATAGATTATGTAAAAAGTTGTTCAAAACTGGCGAAAGACCATGCTGATGCAGCTTCTCAGATAGGATGTTTATGGAAACTGAGTCAAAAGCCCCCTTGATGTCTAGGAAAACTGACGCCATTTGTTCCTTACGAGCAAATGCCATTTGAATTTCGGTTGAGAGCAACGCCAAACAATCGTTCGTTCCTTTGCCTCTGCGGAAACCAAATTGTGTATCTGAAAGTAAGCCATTAGTTTCGACCCAATTGTCTAGACGGAAGAGAATCATTTTTTCGAACAATTTCCGGATACAGGAAAGCATAGCAATCGGTCGATACGAATTGTGATCGGTGGCTGATTTTCCTGGTTTTTGAATGGCGATCACTTTCACTTGTCTCCAGTCATGTGGAACAATGTTGCCCTCAAGGAACTTATTGAATAAACTCAACAAGCGCCTTTTGGCGGGGTCAGGCAGATTTTTCAACAAGTTGAATTTTATTCTGTCTAATCCCGGGGCTTTATTGTTACATGACAAGAGTGCAAGTGAGAGCTCTACCATCGAAAACGGTGTTTCGTTTGTGTTTGGTGTCGCGGCGCGGGTGATCTTCTGTTCCGGTACAGAGTCTGGGCATACTTTTTTAGCGAAATCGAATATCCAGCGGTTGGAATATTCCTCGCTTTCATTCGTGGTGTTATGATTGCGCATTCGTCGGGCTGTGTTCCAAAGAGTGCTCATAGATGTTTCTTTCGTTAAGCCGTCTATAAACCGACGCCAGTAACCGCGTTTCTTGGCTCTAATCAAGTTCTTAGTTTTAACGTCTAACGCCGCGTAATTCCGGTAATTATCAGGTGTTCCATTTTTTCTGAATATTTTATACGCGGAGGCTCTCTCCGCGTTTAAATTTGTGCACTCTTTGTCCCACCACGGGTTGGGAGGACGGATGTTAGTTTTCGCGCCGGGTACACGTTTCGTCTGAGCTTGAGTCGCGGTGTCGAGAATCAAGCCAGCCAAAAACGTGTACTCTTCCTCCGGAGGAAGTTGTTGAGTTCTTTCAAGTTTCTCAGATATCGAGGTCGCATAGCTATTCCAATCAATATTTCGTGTGAGGTCGTACGAAACATTGATTGTCTTCGATGGTTTTGAGCCGCTGGTGATTGATATTACGATCGGTAGGTGATCGCTACCGTGGGGATCAGGAATTACCTCCCACGTGCAATCCAACCGTAGCGATGTCGAGCAAAGGGATAAATCCAGCGCACTTGGTCTTGCTGGTGGTGCAGGAATCCGTGTCATTTCTCCCGTATTCAATATTGTCATATTGAAGTTATCGCAGATATCATGGATCATAGCTGATCTGTTATCATCGTGAAGACAGCCCCATCCCGTACCGTGTGAGTTAAAGTCTCCCAAAACCAACGTCGGTGCGGGAAGGAGCTCAATGATATCACTGAGTCGCCGATGCCCAACTGAGGCTCTTGGGGGAATGTAGATGGAAGCAATACAAAGGTCCTTACCTTTGATTGTAACATGACATGCGACAACTTCAATACCTGGTAGCGAGGGGAGGTTAATTCGATAAAAAGAATAGCACTTTTTGATCCCTAAAAGTACTCCTCCGTAGGGATCATCTCGATCCAGGCGAATAATGTTAAAATCGTGGGAGTTTAAGGGTATTTCAGAAGTTAACCAAGTTTCGCACAATGCAAATGCGTCACATTTCAGATTATTTACTAGAAATTTAAATGAATCTATTTTTGGGATAATACTTCTACAATTCCACTGTAAAACAGTGATTAGATCCGTGACCTCGGTGGATGATTTAGCCATCGAAAGATACAATCGCTGAAAGAAGGGGCCAATTTGCAGTCAACTGCTTCAAATATGTTTTTACTGTAGGCATGAAAGCAATTAAAATGCTTCTAAGAGGGTCTGAAATATTGAAAGTTGTAAAAATCCAGTCCACAACATCAGAAAACTTGATAAGTCCAGCACCTAGTTGGTTCTCTGGTGGATTTTTAGGGACGCTTGGGGATTTTGTAGTCCCTGGAAGTGGTGGGAATTCCATCTCGGAATTGAGCTTTCCGAGACCAGGAGCTTTTTGCTTCGGTGATTTTTCCCGATTCCCGTTAGCTGTAACTTTTCGAAGCCCTTCGGAAGACACCTTCGAACCCTTACTAGGTAGCTTATGAGAAGATTTATTCATTCTTTTCCTACAGCTATGAGGGACCGCTGAAGATGGACCTTCCAAAGGGTCGTCAGAATCGCTCTCGTCAGTCGACAAGCAGGCATATGGATTCGTTGTCTGTTTAGGAGGGGTGGCACTTTTAAGCATCTCTGCGAAGGAACGCTTGGAGTGCTCCTTTAGGGAACGCTTCATTCGATCACCTCGCAGTTTGTAAGCGGGACAATCAGAGAGGTCATGTGGACCCTCCTTACAGTAGAGACACTTTTCAGCATCCTTACCGCAAGAGCCGTCCGCATGAGCTTCCCCACAGTTAGCACAACGTGGCTTATTGCTGCAATGGGTAGCTGTATGCCCCAGTTGTTTGCAATTGGTACAATTCATTATCCGGGGTACAAATAAACGAACAGGCAAACGAACCCGGTCCAAGAGGATGTAGTTGGGCAAAGCAGTGCCGGCGAAGGTCACACGATAAGAGTCTGATTGGGGATAAGACTTTGTTCCATCCCCTGCGATCGATACTGAATGCAATCGCTTGCAATCCAGTATCTTGACATTCTTAAGTGAGGGGTCTTTAAAACAACCCGCCCCGTACTTAAGAATATCCTCGCAAGTCAAACTCGAATCGGTGACCACACCGTCGATTTCTACTTCGCGAGCGGGCACGTAGACGCGGTACTCCTGCGTAAAGGGATCCTTTTGAACAAGCTCATTAGCCTGTTTAGAGCTGGTAAACAGGACCCTGAGCTTGTCTGGCCGTATTCTATCAATACTTTTTATAGTATTATATCGCGAAAACAGGTCTCGCGATATTTTTAAAATATTTAAATTTTTTTCTCTTGATTTGGTCCGCAAATAGACCGCGTAAGGCCCGGCCGGTAGTGCGAGCCCATCAGGATAGCTCTTTATGCGGGACATTTTACAGACAAGGGAAGTCTCCATTTGAACATCGGGAGCGGGGGGGCCAGGACTTAAATTAGACATGTCGCGGAACTACTTCCGCGCAGAAACAAGTAATTCGGGGGGAAATATAATGGTCAAAAACGAATAATCGAAGTAACGGTACTTAACTTAAGATCCAACGGGGGACACCAAGCTGGTCTTCGTCGGTCGGCGTATCGCCGCTTTGATGATGTGCAAAAAACCTCCGAGAGGAAAAAGCACACTTATTTATTATCCTCACACAATGGCCGCTTGTTTACAATCCGCACACTTGGCCTTGATCGGCGAAACAATAACCGGCTAACGGTACCGTTTCGATCCACCGCTCACAATAAGGCACTGTTCTATTATATAATGCGAAAAAAACCTCTCAGAGGAAAAAGCACTATTGTCTATAACACAATATCGTTTCGAACGTCCGACCACTTTATCACACACACACAACTGGTTTTCAATGCTTTCGCAGTAAATCCAAATCACGTCCGTTCGCTCGGAAGGTTGAAACGGCAATGCGCGCTATCTACTTGTCGAACTGTCGTTAGAAGACCAATGGGGATCTCCGAGGCACCGTTCGAAAGTCGATTTTTCCATCAATGCTATTACGTTTCTATAGAGAAAGTCTAAATTGTTTGAATGATACTGTGCCGATGTCTTCCATCGACAGGCATTATCACACCACTATGTAGATTAAGAATAGGTATATGGATGCAAATCTCAATTTTTTAGAAGAACTTTCAAAGTAATACCCTATTCCACTTATCCCACTCAGACAAGACAATGCGTATTTTACGGCATCCTCTCATTGATTTGGTTACTGGTCAACTATGTTTGATGCCGACTAGATTTCCATAAATTTCGATGTATTTGCGTCCTGTCTCGACTAGACTACTGCAAATATTGCCCAATCAAGTTCGACTAGTTCGAGTTAATTCGATTTCCTCTCTTGACAGATTTGCATTCGCATATTGACTGTCTGAGGAGAGCAACATTCTTGTGGCTGCATTTGTAATAATATCGTTACTTTTTTTGAGTTAACATGAGAAACAAATATTAGTTTAGTTTTTGGTATAAACAAGCACTGGGGCAACAACTGCCTAATTCGGATTGCCTCTAGAAAATAAATTAGTTGGGCTATTTGGAAATAAAACTGACTAAAATCAGTGTTCATCATAAGGAACTCGTAATTTCTTAATCTTTTTCGGATTATTCCACGAGTGATGCCTAGCATTTGAAGTCTTATTAGGTAAAAGTATATCGATATCTTGTACATTTTTACAGTTATTATTTAATTTATTTGCTCATCAACGCATTGAAATCGTTAATATGCTGCATTTCAAAAATGGAATGACATGACGGATGTACCTATTGTTTATTGACTAACAGATACATATTTAAAAAAAAATTTTTTTAGATGAGCAATGATGTGCCATCATGCCGTTTGTAATTATACCATCGAACTGAAATTGTCACGTTCACTTCCGAAAGGAACGAATAAACCTCAGTACGAAATGCTTTGAAATTGCAGGCATAGATTGTTGTTGGTTTTCTAGAGTGACAAGCGTTAATTTTAGGGATTGTTGTTCCTTATTGATTTAACTTCCTTGTTGATTTATTTTCAATCATATGTATACAAAAAAAATAAAACCAGTCATGTTCGCTCGGAAGAAATCGGTTACGTGTAACCAAAAGCTCTAGATGACTAGAAAAATGTTTTGTGCTTTTCTTATATGCTTTAGTAATAATTAATATAAATATAATTCTAATTTTCTATTTATACATCTAGATGCCCGAAAAGTACTTCAATCTTAAATTAACAGGCTTATTATAATGTTCTTTTTTGGACATGGGATATCTGTTCAAAGCTTGAATTAAAGGAATAGTTAAAATGAACTAAACAGAGGCGATTTTAGCCTATTCCAAAAACCGGGAGTTGTTATCTCGCAAACTGGAAAAAACGGGATTTTTTTCAATAATATAATACATTTTCAGGCACATTGCTTAAGTTCTAAGATGCCAAAGGTATTTTCTAATCTTAATTAACGACTAACTTAAAACTAAGATAGTATCATTAGACTATGTCATCTCGGATTCTCGAAAATCCAGCTTTCAGCTGGCGATCGGTCGGCAGTGGTCGATGAATTAAATATTGCATGGTGGTTAGTGAATATCTGTGCTGGCCGCATCCTTCGGTTCGTGTGGGTCCGCGTGAAACACCCCCAGGCTACGAAGGCCCGGCGGGTGGCCCGCATGCTGGTTTTCGACTGGAGCGGTCTTCCGTGGGCGGTGATGGTGATGTTACGGAAGAGAATGAAAATAAAAGTAAATATTGTGGAAACCGGGTAAAAAGGGGATGTGGGAACAAAATGTCTGAAAACGACAGAGATCTAATTAGTTGCCATCGAGATAGTGAAGAGACAGGGAAGGGGGAACGGAAAAGTTAGTGATAAAAAAGATCTTGTTAGTTCCAATAAAGATGGTGGACAGGGACGGGGATCGAGAGGATTGGGTGGAAAAAAACGGGAAATTGAAATCGGCAATTCACTAGCCACCCTGAAATTTTGAAGTTTAAGTCACTTATACCGCTTATATCACCGGAATCGCAAGTGACAGCCATTTGAACTTCAAACTTGATGAATACGTAGTACCATTGAAAAGTGTCTAAGTTTGTTGAGATCGGTTTAGCCATGTTCGAGAAAATTGAGCGGTAAAAAATAAAGTGCGCTTTGTCGGTAACTTCACTTATACCATCATATTTCCGGAACCAGAAGTCACAGCTATTTGATCTTCGAACTTGATCAATAGCCCAAAAGTAGTTTTCAAATGAACCCAAGTTTGTTGAAATCGGTTCAACCATCATTGAGAAAATAAAGCAATATAGGAATCTAGTATCAAATACGGAAATAATAAACAATGCAATATTTCCTTAAACTATTTTTCGGAATGGGTTAAACTTCCGTTCCGTTCGTAAACCTTTTGGGTGAAAAGTAAACCGTCAACTTATATTCTTCGATTGTTCGAATTTCAATCGCAAAAAAAAAATGAAAATTCACATAAGAATAAACATTCCTATGTATTTTGACAGCTTCATTCGAAAACATCATCGTTTGAACTACAGCGCTATCTACTTGTCGAACTGTCGTTAGAAGACCAATGGGGATCTCCGAGGCACCGTTCGAAAGTCGATTTTTCCATCAATGCTATTACGTTTCTATAGAGAAAGTCTAAATTGTTTGAATGATACTGTGCCGATGTCTTCCATCGACAGGCATTATCACACCACTATGTAGATTAAGAATAGGTATATGGATGCAAATCTCAATTTTTTAGAAGAACTTTCAAAGTAATACCCTATTCCACTTATCCCACTCAGACAAGACAATGCGTATTTTACGGCATCCTCTCATTGATTTGGTTACTGGTCAACTATGTTTGATGCCGACTAGATTTCCATAAATTTCGATGTATTTGCGTCCTGTCTCGACTAGACTACTGCAAATATTGCCCAATCAAGTTCGACTAGTTCGAGTTAATTCGATTTCCTCTCTTGACAGATTTGCATTCGCATATTGACTGTCTGAGGAGAGCAACATTCTTGTGGCTGCATTTGTAATAATATCGTTACTTTTTTTGAGTTAACATGAGAAACAAATATTAGTTTAGTTTTTGGTATAAACAAGCACTGGGGCAACAACTGCCTAATTCGGATTGCCTCTAGATAGGAATGCATCCTCGCACGTCCGCATGACGTGTCTCGACGGGTAGGCACCGTCGCGGCTGAGGGTGCAGAGCAGCTAAACGCCAACCGATTCGGATATATTGTTTCAAAAATAGCACACCGCGCAGACACAGATATTTAAAGCGACATGACTCAAGTCGCCTGCGCTAGGCCAGGTGTTGGCAAGCGGGACCGATGTGGAATGTAGCCGTTTGTTTTAGTCACGTAAACGATGCTGGGATCTAAACTCAACCAAGAACAAAAAAAAAACAAGAAAAATCATGAACACCAATTCCGGTGAAAGTGGTTGTTGTTTATTCTATAACCTACCAAAAATCCTACACGGAATCGTTGGAGTCGAAAAACAAAAGCGAAACCCCCTTTCCATGTGTGAAACTCATCATGCATAAACTGCGGATTGCGTTTATCGTAAATCAAACTGACTGACTCATGCTTATGCTTTCTAACGGAAACTGCTTATTCACAGGTTGCACGAAGAGATCGAACAATTTTACGCTCACATGATACCGACACCGACGGAGCATGCCCTGCGGGTGCAGGTGGTCGCCCGGATAGAGGCAATCGTGTTGAATCTCTGGCCAATGGCACGGGTAGAAATGTTCGGTTCCTTCCGTACCGGGTTGTATCTGCCCACTAGCGATATTGGTAAGTGCAAAATCGTTTAACTATGCCCGGGAAAGCGAACTAAATTTTCTTCCATAATCTATAGATCTGGTCGTTATTGGACGGTGGGATAAACTTCCGCTGCGCACTCTGGAGATTGAGCTGATAAACCGTGGCATTGCCGAATCGATGTCGGTTCGTGTTCTGGATAAGGCATCGGTTCCCATTGTTAAGCTGACCGACCGGGAAACCCAGGTCAAGGTCGATATCTCATTCAACATGCAATCCGGTGTTCAGTCTGCCGAATTGATTAAGGATTTCAAGCGGAAGTATCCGGTGCTGGCGAAACTCGTGTTGGTGTTGAAGCAATTCCTGTTGCAAAGAGATCTGAATGAAGTGTTCACCGGTGGTATCTCGTCTTACTCGCTAATCCTAATGTGTATCAGCTTTCTGCAGCTGCACCCCCGAGCCAATCTGAATCAGACTACCAATCTTGGGGTGTTGCTGTTGGAGTTTCTGGAACTGTACGGTAGAAAGTTCAATTATATGAAGACTGGTAAGTTTAAGTGAATATTTGGAGAGATAAAGATAGCATTAACATTGCGTTTGCTTCCCAGGAATAAGTGTTAAAAGTGGTGGTCGGTATATACCAAAAGAGGAACTGCAACGTGAGATGATAGATGGCCATAGACCCAGCTTGCTGTGCATTGAAGACCCCTTGACGCCCGGGAATGACATCGGACGATCGTCTTACGGTAAGCATCCAAACTGGTTACCTTCAATGCTAAATTAATACAATGTATTCCCCGCTCTAACAGGTGCTCTCCAAGTGAAACAAGCCTTCGAGTATGCGTACATCGTGCTGATGCAGGCCGTCTCACCGCTAAACAAATTTCTCAATGACTGCAACCGGCAAAGTATCCTAGGGCGAATAATCCGAGTCACCGACGAAGTGATCGATTATCGGAAGTGGATCAAGGAAACCTTTGAATCAAGACTGATAGCGGCCCAGACGATTGTGCCTACCATACTGAACGATCCGCTGAACCCGCATATTCCATTACACCTCCAGCCGCAGCAGCAACTGCAACCGGGCCAGCAGCAGCACCCGCAGATGGTTTACACGCGACGGCGGAACAGTTTATCCAGCGTGGACACCTCGGAAGAAAGCATGGACAGCGATGGGGACTCGAACTCGGTTTCGCGAGACATATCACCGACGAGCATAAACCGATCACCGGAGCTGGTTCACGATATGCACCATCCGAACAGCCACACAACCGGCGGAGGTGGTGGTGGCGGCGGTACGGTGGTGGTGCTTACCTCACATATGCCCCCGCAGCATCCGCACGAGGTGCTCATCGAGGAGAACAATGTGATCAACTTGGCGATGGCCCAGCAGCAGGCTCTGGATGGTATCAACGAGAATCAGATGATCAGTTATAATGTAAGTAAGATTCAACGGGAGGGTATAAGTAAAGCCATATAACTAACTCCGAACTGGAACTGTTGCATTTTGTTTATGTCGAAGTGCAGTTTTCCGTCGGCAATGTTTCAATTTCGCTTTCGATCACTACTCTCTGCTCTTCATGAAGTCAATAACAATTGACCTTAGTTGTTTTTCAAACAAACACTTTTTCTTGTCCAAACATTTTTTTTCAGTTCCTTTTTTCGAAAACTAAACTGAGCTAAAAATCATAATCATTCAAGAATCCAATGAAACTTAATTTTGCGAGAAGATTTCACAGAACACTCTGTCGCTAGACATAGAGGCTTCCATGTAAATTGCTAGTCACATACAATAGTTAGCTGGCTACTCGGCAATGTTGCCATAAAGGACAGGGTCCGCCATGTAACTTTTTTTTAAACATGCAATAAAACACAAAAGGGTTCATCCGATTTCAAAATTTATTTTTTCATATTAAAGTACAATCCTTCCGGCTAATTGTGGAATAAAATTTCATTCAAATGGCTGCTTCGGCTGGCCTTGCAGTACGCCATACGGTCGGTCCAGTTTTTTAGTACATTTTCGATTGTATGCAGCTTTATTTCAGCTATGGCTGCACGAATGTTGTTCTTCAAGGCTTGAATTGTCTCTGGCTTGTCCACATAACACTTATCTTTGACAGCCCCCCAAAGATAATAGTCTAACGGCGTCAAATCACAGCTCCAAGGCGGCCAAACGACATCCGAATTTCGACTGATAATTCGATCATCGAAGACTGTGCCCAGAAGATCGATCGTAACTTTGGCTGTGTGGCACGGAGCGCCGTCTTGTTGGAACCAAATGGTGTCCAAGTCTTCCTCGTCGCTAATCATGGTGCGGTAGCGCTCGCCATTGACCGTGGCGGCGGCTCCTGCCTCATTTTCGAAGAAAAACGACCCAATGATGCCGTCAAACCAAAATCCGCACCAAACCGTCACTCTCTGAGGATGTATCGGCTTCTCCATGATAACGTGTGGGTTTTCCGTCCCCCAGATGCGACAATTTTGATTACTAACATACCCGCCGAGATGAAAATGTGCCTTCCCATTTTCATAAAGCTTGCTAGAATTGGAACAAAGACAATTGCCTGTATTTCAGTTATTTATTATTGAATTCAAGATCTTTTTTTTATGCAAATGTAGAGTTTTCTTCATACTTTTAAGAAAAAATACGGATAAAATTATTCGTCACGGTTTCGAAGGAATTCTCGAATTTTTCCTGTAACACGGTTCATTAGGCGGCGCACACATTCTTCATCCATTGTTTTAGCTATCTTATTCCACCAGGTCGTCATCTGATTGATGTCTTTGACAACCTTTCCCTTTGCCTTGAGTCTCCTCTTCATGTTTGCCCAGTATTTCTCACTAGGGCGGAACTGCGGGCAGTTGGGTGGGTTAAAGTTTTTCGGAACAAACTGGACCCCTTTCTCTGCATACCATTCTTGAACGACTTTGCTGTAATGACAGCTTGCCAAATCTTGCCAAAACATTACGGGATGGTCGTGGGATCGAATGAACGGCAAACGTTTTTGGAGACACTCTTTTTGGTATAGTTCCGATGTCATTGTCTTATTTGTAACGAAAACTTTCGTTTTTTGCCACAACTGCAAATGCCCTACCAAATCATAAATTTTCTTGCAAATTTGTCGGCAAAAACAAATTTAAATTTGACTGGAACATCCCCCGAGCCGTTGCCAAGTAAAATTTTTGACCTGAGATTTGCACGAAGTCAGCCTTGCCATAGGCTCCATCGTCCATCAGAAGACACCCGTCGAACTTGGTCAGCACCTGGTCATATAGTTTCCGAGCACGAATGTTGACCACACTATTCTGTTTTATGGTCCGATTTGGCTGTTTGCTAGCTCGATACGACTTGATTCCTTCCCGGAGTCGAGTTCTCCTCACGGTACTATGAGCAGCACCGAATTTTCTGGCCAAATCACGGTTCGACAGATTAGGATTCCTCTTAATCGTCTTCAAAATCTTATCACGCAGATTCCGGTCGACATTTCTACTCCGACGATTGGCTTGAGGCTTCCGAATCGTCGTCAATGTTTCCTTATACCTTTTGATAAAGCGCCATACGGTATTTCTGGACAATTTCAGCTGTTTAGCTAGCCTAGATGCAGACCACAATGGATTTTCCAAATAACTGCACAATTTTTGTCGTGAATACGACTTACTTTACTATGGGGCGCCTTTTCAAAATTAGCCATATGGAAGAAAGGGCAGAACTTAATCGTGAATATCTCGACTTTTATTAATGGCAGGAACATAATTCTTTCACTATTTCATCAAAAATATGATCAGGAATTTAGGATAATATTTTGAACAGTGTGAGATAACCACAAACAACCCAAAAATTAAGATTTCTGAAAATTTTAAAATAACGCGGAAAACTCTTTTCTTTTGCTTGGGTTTTTCGCGCAAGGACGACGATTTTTAGGTAGTCAGGCACATATCTTCGACTGAACGTTTTAAAAGGGGAACCGTGGTCGAAAATCGATCAATTTTTCTTGTGCGTTGGATGAAAGCAGACGTCGGGACGAGAAGACGTATTCAAACAGCGGCATCGAAGAGCGCACCTTCTGCGTGGTTAAAAACCTCAAACGCCCAGGTCGTAGTTCTGATTTGCCTTCCGGTCGTCAAAGCGAGAAGACGCATTAGGTAGCGCTTCGCCGTGGTCACGGGAGTTCGCTGCCTATCCCGGGGTTTCATGCACTTTACCCAAAATTGTGAGAAAACGGGGAAGAAAACGGAAATTCCAAGAACATACGATTCTAGATAAATAATTTTTCTATCGATTCGTATATAAATTGTGCCTGATAAACGTTTTTATCGAAAGATTTCGTGCGAGTTATAAAAATAAATGAGTTTTTCCTTATTTTTTCGCACGCACACAATGTCCACGCATGCATTGGGGTGTGCAAAATGCTACATGCGGTAGACGCTAACAACATTTCTTTTGTTTTCGTTGTCCGTTCTCTCTGCGTAAACGTTGAATATAGATGAGTAGAAAATGTAAGTAAGTGTTACTACTTTGTAAAATAATGTCTATTCATGTTTCAGTAGAACCAGAAATCAGTAATGATTTTCATCACTACTAGCTTTGACGCTTTGTTGAAAACGTAGCACATCCCTACATATGCGAGTTGTTTATAGCGAGAAAAGGAAAAAAGAAAACAAAATGTTTAACAAAACTCCCACGAAATCTCGCGAAAGAAAAGCTTTCTAACTAATATTTTTCGCCAAATGCATAGTAAAATCATTTACCTACAATCGTATGTTTTTGATTTTTCGTGAATCGGCTTAGTATTGGAGAAATTTGCAATTTAGGGTGAAATTTCGGCGACAAAGCAAGAGGAAGTAGTGAGTTGTCTCGCTTCGACCTGACCACGGCGAAGCGCTACCTTAAACCAGTTTCGCATCATTTGGCACTACGAGCAAATGTGTCGGTTTGTACGCAAAGCTAGTTTCAATTCAAGCAAGAATGCTTGCATCAGCTGCTGGTGGTTTGCATTGGAGAGAAAGAAAACAAGAAACGAACAGTGGACAACATTATATAAAATCAGCTGTTCTGATGGCTCTAAATGTTATCTGAAGAACTATTAAGATTACTTCTTTGCAAATCGAAGGTATAAATCATCAGTTTAGTGAAAATCCAAAATAATTTGATTTGCTTTGTGCACTTTTCGCTGTGCGAAAATCGTTCGAGATAAATTTTCTTAACTGTGCTAAATATCGTAGAGAATTCCACAATTTGGTCCTTCTAAAAGGCAGAAATGAATCCTGTACAGCATCTTGATAGTTTCTTTCAATGAAATATGCAAATTCGAAATGAGATAATCGACGTCAAAAATCGTTTAAAATTTTAGTAGTGAAAAGGGGGAAAGTTTCGCAATTCACACAATCGATCAACTATCAATTCGAATTCGAAAGTGTAAAAAAATCGGGTCAGTTTTATTCGTATTCACGACATCCAGTTATGTCTCTGACATTACACACATGTACTTTTTCCCTTCTTTTGGCTTCCATATTGATTGTTTACAAAGTACAGTCGATTTGCAGAATGTCAAAAATCATACGTGAAACTGACAAAATTCCCGACACGTGGGTGCCAAGAACTTCCAAATCCGTCCACCAGGAACGCCACAATATGAGCAAAAGTTTATTCCAATTCCAAATGAATCTAGCTTTACGTAATTTTCGCACACATTCCGCAACATTACCATGATTTTCAAAGTAAAACTGCACTATTTTTACGCGCTCCTCAAGCGTATACACAACCATTTTCGTTCAGCGGAAGGATAAAACTAAGTTTCTGTCAAATCAGAAGTGACATTAAGGTTACCAATGTCGAAATAACCGCTAGTTAAAAAAAAAGTTAGATGGCGGACCCTGTACAATGAGGTTTTCGTTTCATCAACCCTAAACAAATTGTGTAGTTCAGAGTCCAACAATCCAACAGCATCATATCTTTGCTTTTTACAGTCTCATTCGAAAATAATCGCATCCAAAACAAACGAAGAGAGAGGCGTTGTTTTTGTCTCTCTCTGTCTGTGTCTGTGTCTGTCTCACTTCAACAAAAAAGAGTATCAATGCCAACGTCACTAGTTTCCCTACAGGACGAAACCAAAATTTCATTTACATGGAAATTTAGTCGAATTTCAATTCTCATTCTTTCATTTCGTCTGTAGAGTATGCCTATAGAGGGAGTCTAAAACATGATAAATCAATCTTATTAAACTCGAGAACATCTTTGGAAACCAAAACTACTATAGATACAAGCACACATGGATAAAAGTCATTGTGTATCGTTTTCTTGTCATTATCGATTCGCGAAGCTTTGAAGTTGAATATCGATACTGCACAGTATATGATTTTCACTGAAAACCGAAAATGACTGAACGGGGTCAATGATAGGCAGAACACAATTTTGAAACTACTATTCCGCTTTTGTCATTGACTGAGCAAGAATTTCGTTTTCAAAATTGGCAAGCGGAGCGGAGTGGCATTTTTTTACGTCATTTTCTTGTTAGATGATTATGTTTCCGAAGAGTTTCTGGTCTCCACTGGACTTCCACAAGGAAGTCACCTGGTTCATTTTATCGTCCTACTTTACTTCAATGCCGTAAATTTTTCAATGATATAAAGTGAACTTTAAATTTAGAAACGAAAGACTCCACTGGCGTACTCGAACCCTTTTTTAATGTTTCGAATGTCACTTACCACAGGAGAATTTGTAGCAATTTGGAAGCGTTACATCATCGGGACTCAACATGGTTTTATGCCGAAACTCTCTTCGATTACTAACCTTCTGATGTTTACATCTAAAATGCTCAACTACCTGTCAAAATGTGCCGACAAAGACTGATATTCACCGATCTCTCACCTGCATTTGATAGGATTAATCACAATATTGCAGTAGCTAAATTGGATTGAGTCTTGTCGTTAAGTTAGATGATTATGTTTCGGAAGAGTTTCTCGTCTCCTCTTGACTTCCACAAGGAAGCCACCTGGTTCATTTTAACTTCCTACTTTATTTCAATGCCGTAAATTTTTCGATGATATGAAGTAAAATAGCAGACATCAGAATGATACTCGAATCATTAAACCTTATATCCGCACTGAGCGAGATATCAAATATGAGACTGCATTCAAGACAGTTTCTTCCACGCACACAGACTTGTAAATATTATACCATATGACCGTTATGCCAAATGGCTCAGTGCTAAACGGGATAATCCCCACTTAATCGTATTGTAGTTGCAGGGTTGTTACGGTCGCGCCGATTTCGCGGTTTTCGCGATTTTCGCGGATTTAGCGCGGTCTCTCAGATTTTGATGCAATGGCGCGGTTTTCAAGAAACATCATTTCACATTTGTGAAATATTTGTTCGAAAATAAAGTTCTTTGCTTGTGACTGGTTCTAGCAAATGTTTTCTTCAGTGGACAATATTTCGATTTTGTTCTCTCCGATCTCGAGTGGTACAAATTACTATTCTAGCAGAGTGGTTACCAGGAATTACAAAAACTTTTTGATATATATGACAGCGTCTTCCCATTCCAATGCGGACATCGAAAGAAGATTTTCGCACTCAAGGATATGTCTGATTTTTTTTTTTTATTCATTAATAATATATTTAAAGGCACACTGCTAATGCTCTAAGATGCCAAGAGTATTTTTTTATCTTGATTAACGACTAACTTAAAACTAGGGTATTATCATTAGGGTAGTGACGTATTCCGGTCGCAATGGTCGATTCTGGCAGATTCAGTTGCAGTTGCAGTTGGCGATCGGCAATGGTCGATGGATTGAATGTAATACGAGTGTCTTCCAGATGACGATTCTACGTGGGTCCGCGAGAAACACCCCCAGGCCACGGATACCCGTCGGGTGGTCCGCATGTTGGTCATCGATTGGAGCAGTTTTCCGTGGACGATGATGGTGATGTTACCTAAGAGATTGAAAGAAACATGGAGAAGTAATTTTGTGGAAAACGGAGTGAAAAAAGGGAGTATGGGAACGAATGACTGAATACGACAAAGATCTAATTAGTTGACATCGAGATGGTGGAGAAACGGAGGAAAAGGGAACGAAAAAATTAGTGACAGCAAAAAGATCTTGTTATTTTCGACAGAGATGGTGGACAGACTAGGGATTGGGAGAATCGGGCGAATGTTAGTCTCGAACCTATAGGTGAAGATTATTCTTAGCCTCGACAAGAGAGAGGATATTACGAGTTACACTTGTATATTAATGTGTTTAAGGTACTGGTATATTAGAAGCATATATAAACTATCCCGACTCGCCAACACATCCCGAACCGGAACCTCAGGCGGTCTACCTCGGGCCCTAAGGGATTCCAGTAGCTGCGACCTGACGTCACGATACTCTACGCACGACCACACGACATGCTCGATGTCCTGATAACCGTCGCCACAGGTGCAGAGACCGCTCTCCGCGAGCCCAATACGCCGGAGATGTGCGTTGAAGGTGTAGTGATTTGACATGAGCCGCGACATAACACGAATGAAATCGCGACTCACGTTCATCCCCCTGAACCAAGGTTTCGTCGATACCTTAGGGATAATGGAGTGTAGCCATCGTCCCAGTTCGTCATTGCTCCATGAAGTTTGCCAACTTTCGAGAGTTTTCTGACGAGAGATTCTGAAAAATTCATTGAAGCATATTGGTCTTTCATAAATATCACCTTCTAATGCGCCCACTTTAGCCAATGAGTCTGCCTGTTCATTGCCTGGAATGGAACAATGCGAAGGGACCCAGACTAACGATATTGAATAAGACCGTCCAGATAAAGTTCTCAAATGTTCCCGTATTTTCCCCAGGAAATATGGGGGATACTTTCCTGGCTTCATTGCCCGAAGAGCTTCTATTGAGCTTAGACTGTCCGTGACAATGAAGTAATGGTCTTTGGGCAAGGTTTCAATGATCTCAAGAGTGTACTGAATGGCAGCTAGTTCTGCGACGTAAACTGAAGCTGGATCACTGAGTTTGTAAGAAGCGGTGATGTTTTGATTGAAGATGCCGAAGCCTGTGGACTCGTTGATGTATGATCCGTCAGTGTAGAATATCTTTTCACAGTTGACTGTTCTGAATTTGTTATAAAAAATATTGGGGGCCACTTGAGGGCGTACGTGATCCGGAATTCCACGAATCTCTTCTCTCATGGATGTGTCGAAAAATACAGTGGAATCAGAAGTATCCAAGAATAGGACACGGTTGGGCACAAACGAAGAAGGGTTAATATTCTGAGCCATGTAATCAAAATACAAGGACATAAAACGGGTCTGAGAATTGAGCTCGACAAGCCTTTCGAAGTTTTCAATCACCTTCGGATTCAAGATTTCGCATCGGATTAGCAATCGATATGAGAGATCTCAGAATCGGTTTTTCAACGGTAAGACGCCCGCCAACACTTCGAGACTCATCGTATGAGTTGACTGCATGCAACCTAAGGAAATACGCAAGCAACGATACTGGATTCTTTCCAGCTTGATGAAATGAGTGTTCGCCGCGGATCGGAAGCAAAAGCATCCATATTCCATAACGGACAA